>NC_141695.1:964821500-965188785 GCF_964263255.1 Lissotriton vulgaris
GAAGCAGCCCCAGCTGAGACAGCTCTCCTTGTAACAGAGGATGTGCATCCATTTTGCAAAAAGGAAAACAGTAAAAGCATGCCAGAAGCAAGAGCCAGCAGTAAGGGAAATCCACCAAACAGGCTGGAAAAAATAGAATGGAAGAATGCTGGAAACACACCAAATATAGTTCGAAAAGAAGTCACAAGGCCACTGCTTACAACTTTAAAAAAGTGAGCCAGCCCCGTTGTCGAGGATGCATTGAAGATAGTGTGAATTAACTCACTGAAATGCAAGGGCAAATCAGTATTCAATAAAGCATGCACCTCTGTGCGGGTGTTAGCCACGTGAATGACAAATGTTTCACGAACAGATGAGAGGGCAACTTCTTTTTGGGACAATAGAGCTCTTATGCGACTCATTTTGTTGAACTCTGCTTTCAAGGTCGGAATCTTGGGCCAGATGGAAACATCAAGCTTCCCATGCGGGGGTGGATACATTAAATTCTTACAGCAAACTACCCGTTCACTAACGGTAACGACATAAGCAATTCACTTTATTAACCCACAACAATATTTATTGTTTAATAGTAAATAACTTCCATTTGCCAGTAATGTGAATGTGGGAACGATAGCAGGCACAGGTGTACCTTTCAAAATACAGGCTAAATTAGGCTCATTCTGATTACAAGAGCCATGTAATTAGATATGTCTACAAATCAATGAGTGATCTGGTGTTTCAGTGCATTCTTCACCATTCAAATAAACTTCTTTACCCTCCCTAAGGCATCTATAGGTAAACGGAAGTGACTAAGCTTCATGGAGATAAGAACTTCCAAGAGGCTCGTATCTACCAATTGCAAAGTACTTCATACATCCCTCGAACTTGAAAAGAGGAAATGAGAGTGTTATTAAACCGTGGATAAGCCACGTTGCAGTATTGGCTTCTGCCACAGAAAATGGTAAAGGTTCCAACCTTTCAATGTGTCACATAGAAAAAAATGCATCTTTCATCAACAGTAAACATTGCTTTTCAGTTAAATTAAATGGGGCAAACAAGGACGATGTATTCATGCAATGCCAGGGCACTTTTCCTGCCTTCAAGGTCAGCAGTGTCCATGCAAACTGCATAATAGAATGCTATTGATTTTGACCATGGTACAGGGCAGACATTCATCCTGCACAATATCAACAACAGATGATACAATATTGTCTAATGTGTAAATGCAGGAAGGGAGCGTGTTTATGCTATTATCCACAACCGCTAGCACTTTTTCTAAATTGGCTTGATCTATAGCCCTAATGCAGGTAGCTGCCTCAATCTGGGATGTTTTCCAGACTTCATTGTAAATAGGATATAGCCATTGCTTAGATCTACCGTTAGCCGGGCCCTTAATAAAATCATTCAGATCAACACCGTCAGTCAGTTTAGACAAATGTAGTCTAACTGATGCCAAGGTTGATTGTTTGAGCCAATTCTGTGACAATTTCCCTACAGAAAAGGTAGTCACAGAATGACCACTTTCAAAACGGGGATCCACCCTGACCTGTGTAAAGCCTTCTGATAAACCCAGAAAACGATGCTGGCAAGAGTCAGCACTTCTGTGCCAGAGCAACCAGCCTTTGGGATCCAAACTGGTAATATTAAAGGAAGAATTCAACAACAGAGTTTGTAACTCTCTCATTGAAAATTTTGTGGCATTATTCCAACCGGAATATTCTCCTAATTCAGGAAAAGAAGGAGCATTCAATTTTTAAGTAGTAGCCAATCCAAAGCAATTTGTCTGTGAAATCGAAGAATTCAAAAACAACATATGGTTCGGAATGAAGCAAGCACGGTGCAAAGCCTCAGTGCCTTGCACTTGCCAGCTTTTAGAACCCCAAACTGATTTAAGATTGATCGTATCCTTCCACAACTCGTAGCCCCCAACAGCTAACTGGTCTAGAAAGGACTTCGAATACAATAACTTGGTATCGGTAAGTCTAACTTTGGATGTGGACTTTTCAGTCACTTTAAAATACAATGCTTTGGGATTCGACTGATTAAAATCGGTTAAGTAAGTGAACCTTTCCAGAAAGGAAGCAGAACTGCCCTGTATAGGAGCTGGACAATGTTCTCATTGCGTATAATTCACAGTGTTCCTCCTGGTATTAGCTTTATGGAGGTAATGATTGCCAAAATGTTGGTAACAATATAAATCACCGTAATTAGCAGATTCTAAATACAAATCTTCAGCATCAAAGGCAGTATAATATTTCAAATCAGAAAACAAAGCTTCTACGGCCTGAACATCCCAATCATCAGAACGTATATTTTGTTTATTTACATCCCCCATAGAAACTATAATCACATTAGGGACATTTATAACCTCAGTGGGCCCATGGATTTGAAATCGAACAGCATCCCACACAATTCCATCTAATACTGGCCAAGCAGTGATGTTAACATAGGCCAAGTCTCTCTTCAATCTGTGTGATGACGAATAGGGAGCCAATGTTCCATTGATATGTCGAATGCATGTTCTCTCCTCGACATAGTGTCCATTCACGAGTCGGAAAAAATACACCACAAACCCAATTGACATAAAAAGGTAAATTGAAAAAAGCACCAGCCAAATGTAGGTCCAATGGGGAATCAAATAATGTTTTTTAAACAGTCTTGCTAAAACAGAACTTCTTGAAAGTTTCCCTGAAGTGTGTGAATCAGTGTCAAATGAAAATCTGGATTCCGTAGCCAAACGAGTTTGCAAATCATGCATCGATAAGGCAGTTGGGTAAGTGTAATCTGTTTCATTAAGTTGAGTACCATGCAGTGTACTCAATAAAGGACTAGAAATTGCAGGCTTCTCAATGGCAACATCAGGCATTGGATTAGAAACCGGACCAATACAAAATCTCTCAAAATCGAAGGACATGAGACCGCCGGTGTCATACTAAGAAGAATCGGCCACTCTGTGTATCTTGAAATTGTCAATGGAGATGTACCTGTTTTCCTTATAACCTGGAAGCGGTGGTAAATGACTGTTCTAGTGCCCCTCACACCAAGCACTGGTACAGGAGCTCGATAAGAGGGACCAAACTCTTTCTTGTTTTCGATCTTCTCTCGAACCAGTTCTCCAACTTGGGGTGGCCAGCCAACTACCGGGATCTGCAACGCATCATCCGAGGTGGAGGGCAAATGTTCCTTTGCAAGATTGTCTCTTGTCTCTTGTAGATTCTGTAAAACATTGCAATGTTCATCTATGTCAAAGGAGGCAGCAACAGCCGCATGGTCTAGACCGTCAAGGTCCGGTACAAACATCTTGATACCAAAGAGCATTTTGTATGGGGTTTGCCCACCCAGAGACCTTCTAGGGAGATTATTAAGAGCACTCTGCACGCCATTTAAGCTGGGCCAGCCAGTTCCTGCCAGTGCCTATAAATCTAGCTATCAAAGACTGCTTTAAATCTCGGTTCATTCGTTCCACAACACTATTACCCTCAGGTCTGTATGGAGATGAAACTTTGACTTGGACCCCCAACAAATTCATGGCATCCTTATACAACTTAGAGGCAAAAGCCAGACCCAGATCTGAATGGAAGGTACCACTGGCAAAAATCCCTACAAAGACACGCAAGTCTCTTATGACAGTTTGTGAATCAGCGCTGCTGTGTGGCCACACCCACACAAAGCGTGTACATGAATCAACTGCTACTAAGATGTACTTTTATACAGTATCAGAAGAAAACGGACCGCAGTATTCTAAATAAACACATCCAAGTGGTCTATTAGAAATGTACAACTGTGTCTGGGGCGGACACGTAGCAGTTGAAGGTTTAACCTGCTAGCAAATGTCACACTGAAGGACATAATCACGCGTCTGTTTGTACAGACCCTGCCACCAGAAACGTTGTTGTAACTGAGCTACAGTAGCCGAAACGCCCGCATGCGCAGACGCAACACCTTCATGGGCTGTAGTAAGCAGTTTGGGCCTGCGGTCCACGTTGGGAATTAACCTTTCCCCAACATCAGGAATTTTGACATAAGGAACTTTATCAGGACTTAAGTGTTATGAATACTTTGAAGGGAATACCTTGGGATATTTACTTCCCCTCTCAGTTGCAGCAACAGCTGCCAAGATCTCATCATCGATCTTATTTTTGGAACGTGTAACTACTGAAAGCAAATATGTCCATACTGCTGATTTCGCGGCCTCATCAGCCAACGAATTGCCAACAGCATGGACTACCACGCGCTGAAGACCGAGAGTGTGAATTACAAACACAAATTGCAACTGTTCTTTAAGTTCAGCCACTCGAACACAGATCATTTTATGTTTTATTATATTTCCCATGGAATCATGAAAATCATTCTGAATCCAAAAGAACAAGTTTTCATTGTAAGACTGGACACAATAATAGGAATCACTCACAATAAGAGTTGTCACACTAGGATCAGCATACTCTAATGCAAGCATCAGAGCACGAAGCTCTGCCAATTGTGAGGTGCAGTCCCCTAAAGTCTGAGCGTGCACGACTCTGGACTTGAACTCATCATTCACCATGGCACCTACCACAATGGCGCAAGCGGAAACGTATGCATGCTTAGACCCATGCGCAACTTGCGCTGAACCATCAGTGTATATGATGCAATGGAAATCCTCCAAAGGACGCATAGCCAAAGGAGCAGGATGAACAAATTCATACTGCAAAAACTCCTGCGACTGTAAGGAGACATCAAAAATAAACATGACATCCAGAGATGTCAATGATGCTGCCCATTGTATCCACCGTGGGTGCAAAGCTTTAGAATTCGGTACACTGGCCTTCGTCACTGCTTCTAGTGCAAGATACGGGGTAACAACCAATATGCGTTTTCCCTGCGACAGCGCACGTTCCTTAAGAATCGCCATTTACACTGCTGTCAAAACTTTTTCCACAGAGGAAAACCACATTTCAGCCGAAGTGTACAAGTGTGACTTGTAAGCAAAGTGTCTCCTGCGTTAAAAGTAAGGTACGTGAAACCTGGACTATTCTGATAGCCCATCGCTAGGCGTTTAAATTGGCGTTTTTTGCCGCCACAGGTAAAACTGGTCCATTGGGAACTTAGACCATCCAAATTGTGGGCAAAAAAAACGTTGGATATGTCAAGTTGGGTTTTAAACCGTTTACGCACAAGACCATCCACTAAAGCAGAGCCGTGGGTATTCTGCACTGCACAAGTACGGCAATGCGAGTTCAAATGCCGGTAATCCAATACCAAACTGTACGAGCCGTCTGGCTTGGTCACAGTATAAAGTGGGTTAATCATCGGTGACACACAAGTTTCAATTACACCCTGATATTCTAATTGTTCAAGGATTTCTGCAACAGAAGCCTTAGCTTCACGTCGGATGGGATATTGAGGTTGAGGCTGTGGCAGAGACCGCAAGGGAATCTCGTGGTGTGGGGAAAATTTATCCGAGCCACAATGTGTACGTTACAGAGCCGGCGCAAGGACCTTAGCCCACTCTTTTGCAGTGCCTGCTCCTTCGAGACTGTGTGCGTGAAACTAGGGAGGATCACCTCCTCCCCTCTCGGAGCTGGTGGGGGCCAGTCAGCCTCCGCCAACAAAATGTCATAGGTAGTTGTGAGATTTTCCCGAAAAACCCCTTTTATGGTACGTAGTATGTCACCTTCAATTAAAAGAACTATTTCATAAAGTCTATCAGGGGGAGCTACTCTAGTATCAGCTGTCTCCACACCAACATATTGTTCAGTCGCTGTCACCTTCAGTAGTGGACGCAGGGCCTCTCGCACTATAGTAATCTCCGCCGCGCTGTCCAACAATGTTAGTGCCCATGTCTGATTCCAAAGCTGCGTTCTCAATATCTGTGGCATATCTCACTGTCAAAGCGGAAACTTTCTTTTTCTGAAACCGGGGTCGTTTCGGTGTCGAATCGTCCTGCTTGCCTTTGCTGTCTTTCGGGCGGTGCTGGTCGCGTCCCTGCTGGCCACCTCGTCCTCTGTCGCCTCCTCCACCACCAGTCAATGAGGCCGACGAGTCCTGAAAAGAACGAGGAGAGCGTTGTTCCGAAACCTGAATCGATCAGGTGATTTTATCGCTGCGCGATCGCGCAAGTCATAAACACGTTCTGTAGACACAGGCGCTGGAGATGCAGGACGTGACTCCTGTTTCTGCTGTTGTTGTTTACCCTGTTTTTTATATTTCGGCCAATTTTGCTTTTTTGCCTTGGGCTGTTCGTCTTTATTTCTGACTTCGGCCATAGGGGTTGCTTTTTCTCTTTAACAGAGAAAGGCTTGACACTTAAACTATTGCGGCCCACGGTTTTATAAGCCGCCACAATAATTCTTGGTAACTGGTGGGGTTTATCGGCATCGGGAACCGCCAGCAAGCATTAGACACCTGAAAGCTTACTGCATCCCCCTGGACATTAGCAAGTACGAGATCGGAAACTACGTCAAACCTGCCGCACAGCCGTATACCCAATTCAACCGCTGCCTCAGGTCCGTGATCGTCTTGAACACGCTTAATGACCGAGAGAAGGACAGTCATTGACGGAGTGCCAAAGGACCTCGGGTACACTGCCACAAAGATCTTACCCCAAGACTCACAGTCACCAGCTTCAGGGATCAAGTCTTTAGGCATACTAATTGTCAGAATCCTGTATTTTTCACCAGGAGTCGTGTTAGGAAATACTGCTTCCAGCTGGTCAAACTTCTCGGCAAGCCAGAAAGGAAAGTCATCCTTATTCTGGGGGCGCTTGCCCATCACTGCGTTTATCATCACAGGGCTAAGTTCCGCCCTGTCCGGCAGGAAGCTCCGCAACTCCTGGGGCCCCGCCCGGGAGATTGCGGGTAATGTACTATACTAACAACCTAATAACTCTAACTGCGACTGTATGTAGTCGTCTTATATCTGCAATGGGGCATGCTCCTGCTTGAGGATGCTGAGTAAATCCAGCCAAAACAGGCCAATTTGCACCTCGAATGGACAAAGGACCTAATCTCAAAGTCAATAAAGTGTGGGGTAGGGCTCCGTTAAACCAAATTAGGTGCTGCCAAGCATTAATCGGAACTTCCTGTGTCCTATGCCGAACATATTCCTGTGGCACAGCAGTGGGAGTGTGCATATCGAACCCATTAGTATTTGCGTTCACTATTCTACTAGGCTAAAAGCTTTAATAATAATATGTGCTGTGTGCAGAAGTAGCAGAAAGGTAAAATGGCATTTAAACTTCTAATAAGCTCATGCTAACTTAACACAGTGTGAAGGCAAAGCCTATCTCCATGACACCTTTTTATTGCAAACTGTACACTGTGCCTGTTATAATCAAAGTCCCGACGCGTTTAGAGCATCTTGCTTCTTCTTCATGGGACTGCAAACATTGAGAGACGAAAAAGACTGCAGCCCTATTTATCCAGTACGCATGCGCTCCCTGGTGAGTAGCATGCTGGAAGCTGTAGTTTGCTTGTACCCCTTTGGTGGAGTCCGTGTTCTCAAATGTAATTTCATGCCTTTATTCATTTTCCACTGTCCTCCGGTGGGCTACAGGCATAGTGTTGAGCTCAATTCTGCAGTTCTCTCTTGCTGCTTGTCGGCTGTCTGATGGCAGTCCCAGCAGTCCCGCTATGACATTCCCAGCGGGCGGTTCATCTTCCGCGGTTGAGGCCACCGCATACAATTCTCCGCAAAAGATACATCAGACATGAAGACGTCACTCCGTATGGAAACATGTTTACAACCTTTTTTATTGCGAACTGCACAGTGCGCCTGTTATAATTAAGTCCCGACGCGTTTCGAAGCATCTTGCTTCTTCTTCATGGGATGGCAAACATTGAGAGACAGAAAAGACTGCAGCCCTATTTATCCAGTACGCATGCGCTCCCTGGTAAGTAGCATGCTGGGAGCTGCAGTTTGCTTGTACCCCTTCGGGACCCTCAGGAGGCAAGGGGACTTCATTTCCTAACCAAGGGCACACCAGGAGGCGCGTTTGCAGTGTGGTGGATAAAGGGGACGTGGCTGGTGTCTGTCTCCCAGTAATCCCACTGCACACAACCTACATCCACTCCACTCCAAGAAATATTAATAAAACTCTTTTCGATTTACAACAGATTATCAAGTGACTGTGTGTTTCCGTAAAGTTTAAATATGTTTTATATATATATTTTAATTTTGATATATATATATATATATATATATATATATATATATATATATATATATATATATATATATATATATATATATATATATATATATATATATATATATATATATATATATATATGTATATATATATATATATATGTGCCAAGGTTTATTGAAGAATGAGTGGGCGTATAAGAATCTGAATGGATGATTTAGTAGGTGCGTGATTGACTGAATAAATGGGTGATTAAACATGTCTTACTGAATGCATGCGTTAGTCACTAATCTGTGTGAATGTGTTTATAAGTCTGTTAGTTGTTGTTTAGGCGGCTGCATGGATTGGCTAGTAGCTAAATGAGAATCTATATGGGTCATTGATTAGTTGTCTGAGTATCTGTATGAGTGCCTCAGTGGCTGTGTGTAAATGGATGATTCACTGGGTGTATGAGTTCAAGAGTGCATCTATGAAGGCATGTATGGGTGGGTGAGTGTGTGTATGGGTATGTTGGTAAGTGAATGGATGCCTCATTAGTTCATGTGTGAGTAACTGCATATGTGAAAGGCAGTATATGTGAGTGTTGGAGTGTATAAATGACTATATGTGAGTGTGAGTGATTGTTAGAGTGGCTGTATGGATCAGTGTGTGCTTGTATTAGGTATCGTATAAGAGTGTAAGTATGTGTTAGTATACGTTTGAATAAGTGAGGTGGTGTGTTTATAACTGTATCGGTGAGTAAATGGGAGTGTGATTGATTCTGTGCATGACTGACTAGGTGTGTGAGTAACTGTATGGATGAGTGGCGGTGTGTGAGTGTGTGAGTGTCTGTATAGATATGTGAATGCAAATGATAATGCCGAATTGATGGTTGACTGCATGTATGAGTGACTCTATGGGTGAATACCTGGCTGTCTGTGTAGGCCTAGGAATTAGTGAGTGGGTATGTACTAACTGGTATTGGTGTTTCAATGCTTTCGAAAATGGTAGTCTGTATTTTAGAGTGGGTGTATCAAAGGTTATATTAGGGTATGAGGAGGTGCATCAGATTATCACGTGAATGATGTCATCCGTGATGTCATCAGTGATGTCATCAGTGATGTCATTTGAGATGTCATCAGTGATGTCACTGACCATGTCATGAATGATGTAATTTGTGACGTTATCAGAAGTGCAATGCATGTGTGTGAGTTATAGTCAGCTGAACTAACTATAACAGCCGAATTTCTCTGGTTTTATACGAGTGAAATGTCCAACTAACTATAACGTCCCTGAAACCTGTGGTTTTTTCAGTGAATTTCTAAGGTTTTTTTTAAAATGCTAATTTCTAACTATAACGTCCCTGAAAAATATGTTTCCTTCAGTGAATTTCAAAGGTTTTCTAAATGCCAATTTCTAACTATACCGTCCCTGAAACCCATGGCTTTTGCAGTAAATTTCAAAGGTTCTTAAAATGCTAATTTCTAACAACAAACGTAAGACATGTGGAGAAAGAGGCAGAAATCCAGAAAAACAAAGAGAAGTGTAGGAAGATGCAAGAGATTTGCAGAAAGACCCAACCGAGGAGCAGAAAGTCCCCTTTGCCTACATTTTGCTGACGGGTACTGGTGGTACCTGACTCTCACTAACCAGGCCTAGAGCCAGTGCTATGCTGAAAGACACTTAGAATACAGTGAAAACAACTACATACCCTCGGGAACACTATGCATTGGGGTTCCCCTGCGAAACGAATGACCTTGCCTGTATTTGCCATGAGTTAATGCCTGGGTCATTGCATGAGCACATGGGTAGTTATTGGATGATTAGAGTGCTACAAAGAGAGCGCATGTTGATTTTATAAGTGCTTGGATTTTGGCAGAGTGATTGGATGAGTACAAGGTGCTGGCTGGGTGATTGGAGGAGTGACTGGGTAGTGACAGGGCGGTGGCTGGACAGCATGAGTACTACCTGGATAATTGCAGGAGTTAATCAGTACTGTGTAGGTGGTTAGAGGTCTGAATGGGTAGTGCACATGGTATTGTAGCAGTGCATGTGTTAGTACCTGATTGGATACGTAGATGGTGCTGGCTTGGTGATTGGAAGACTTCATGGGCAATGCACAGGTGATTGTACCACTGCATTTCTTAGTGCCTGGGTCTTTGCATGAGTACTTGGGTAGTGAATGGATGATTAGAGTAATACAAGGATAGTGCCTGGGGAATTTATAAGTGCTTGGGTTTTGGCGGAGTGATTAGATAAGTACATGGAACTGGCTGGGTGATTGGAGGAGTGCATGGGTAGTGACAAGGAGATAGCTGCATTGCATCAATAGTGCTCAGGGGATTGTAGCAGTGCATGTGTTAAAGCTTGGGCCTTTACATAAGTACTGGGTACTGACTGGATGATTAGAGTACTGCAAGTTGAGTGCATGGTGAATTTATAAGTGCTTGGGTTTAGGTAGAGTGATTGGATAAGGACATGGATCTGGGTGGTGTTTTGGCACAGTGGTTAGATAAGGACCTGGTACTGGGTGGGTGATTGGAGGAGTGCATGGGTAGTGACAAGGAGATGGCTGGACTGCATCATTAGTGCTCAGAGGATTGTAGCAGTGCATGTGTCAGTGCCTGGATCATTGCATGAGTACATGGGTAGTGACTGGATGATTAGAGTACTGCAAGGAGAGTTCATGGTGAATGTATAAGTGCTTGGGTTTTTGCAGAGTGATTGGATAAGTACATGAAACTGACTGGGTGATTGGAGGAGTGCATGGGTAGTAACAAGGAGATGTCTGGACTGCATCAATACAGCTCAGGGGATTGGGCAGTGCATATGTTAGTGCCTGGACCATTACATAAGTACATGGTTACTGACTGGATGATTAGAGTACTACAAGGAGAGTGCATGGTGAATTTATAAGTGCTTCGGTTTGGCGGAGTGATTGGATAAGTAAATGGTGCTTGGTGATTGGAGGAGTGCATGGGTACCAACAAGGAGATGGCTGCACTGCATCAGTAGGGCTCAGGGGATTGTATCAGTGCATGTGTTAGTGCCTGGGTCGTTTCATGAGTACATGGGTAGTGACTGGATGATTACAGTACTGCAGGAAGAGTGCATGGTGAATTTATAAGTGCGTGTGTTTTGGCACAGTGATTAGATAAGGACATGGAAATGGGTGGGTGACTGAAGGAGCGCATGGGTAGTGACAAGGAGATGGCTGGACTGCATCAGTAGTGCTCAGGGGGTTGTAGCAGTGCATGTGTTATTTCCTGGGCCATTGCATAAGTACATGGGTATTGACTGGATGATTAGAGTACTGTAAGGAGAGTGCATGGTGAATTTTTAAGTGGTTGGGTTTTGGCGGAGTGATTGGTTAAGTACATGGTGCTGGCTGGGTGATTGGAGGAGTGCATGGGTAGTGACAGGAAGATGGGTGGACTGAATCAGTAGTGCTCAGGGGATTGTAGCAGTGCATGTGTTAGTGCCAGTGTCATTGCATGAGTACATGTGTACTGATTGGAGGTTTGGAGTACTGCAAGGAGAGTGCATGGTGAATTTATAAGTGCTTGGGTTTTTGCGGAGTGATTGGATAAGTACATGGTGCTCGCTGGGTGATTGGAGGAGTGCAGGGGTAGTGACAGAGTGATGGCTGGACTCCATGGGTAGTCCTCAGGGTATTGTAGCAGTGCATGATTTAGTGCATGGGTCATTGCATGAGTGCATGGGACTTACTGTATGATTAGAGTACTGCAAGTAGAGTGCATGGTGAATTTATACGTGCTTGGGTTTAGGTGGAGTGAATGGATAAGGACATGGATCTGGGTGGGTGATTGGAGAAGTGCATGGGTAATGACAAGGAGATGGCTGTACTGCATCAGTCGTGCTCAGGGGATTGTATCAATGCATGTGTCAATGCCTGAATCATTGCACGAGCATGAAACTGAAACTGAACTCGGACAAGACAGAAGTCCTCATCCTGGGCTCCTCTCCCTCCGCCTGGGACGACTCCTGGTGGCCTCCCGCCCTGGGCACCGCACCCAAACCGACAGACCATGCACGCAACCTGGGCTTCATCCTGGACTCCTCCCTCTCCATGACCAGGCAAGTCAACAACGTCTCCTCGGCGTGCTTCAACATCCTACGCATGCTACGGAAGATCTTCTGGTGGATCCCCACCGAGACCAGGAAGACCGTCACCCAGGCCCTCGTCACCAGCCGACTGGACTACGGCAACGCCCTCTACGCCGGTACCACCGCCAAGCTCCAGAAGAGACTCCAGCGGATCCAGAACGCCTCAGCCAGACTCATCCTCGACATCCCACGAACCAGCCACATCTCCGGACATCTGAGAGACCTTCACTGGCTCCCCGTCAACAAAAGAATCACCTTCCGCCTCCTCACCCACGCACACAAAGCCCTACACGACCAAGGCCCGAGCTACCTCAACAGCCGAGTCAACTTCTACGCTCCCAAACGCCACCTCCGATCAGCCAACCACGCCCTCGCCGCCGTCCCCCGCATCCGAAGAGCGACCACAGGAGGAAGGTCCTTCTCCTACCTGGCCGCCAAGACCTGGAACTCCCTCCCGACCGACCTGCGCCTGACCCAAGACCACCTCTCCTTCAGGAAGAAGCTGAAGACCTGGCTGTTCGAGCAGTAGCGGCTACCCCCCCCCCCCCCCCCCCCCAGCGCCTTGAGACCCTACGGGTATGCAGCGCGCTTTATAAGTGTCACTGATTGATTGATTGATTGAGCACATAGGTAGTGACTGGATGAATACAGTACTGCAAGGAGAGTGCATGGTGAATTTATAAGTGCTTGTGTTTTGGCACAGTGGTTAGATAAGGACATGGTACTGGGTGGGTGATTGGAGGAGTGCATGGGTAATGACAAGGAGATGGCTGGACTGCATCAGTAGTGCTCAGGGGATTGTAGCATTGCATGTGTCAGTGCCTGGATCAATACATAAGTACATGGGTACTGACTGGATGATTAGAGTACTGTAAGGAGAGTTCATGGTGAATGTATAAGTGCTTGGGTTTTGGCAGAGTGATTGGATAAGTACATGGAACTGACTGGGTGATTGGAGGAGTGCATGGGTAGTAACAAGGAGATGTCTGGACTGCATCAATAGAGCTCAGGGGATTGTAGCAGTGCATATGTTAGTGCCTGGACCATTACATAAGTACATGGGTACTGACTGGATGATTAAAGTACTGCAAGGAGAGTGCATGGTGATTTTATAACTGCTTGGGTTTTGGCAGAGTGATTTAATACGTACATAGTGCTGGCTGGGTGATTGGAGGAGTGCATGGGTAGTGACAAGGAGATGGCTGGACTGCATCAATAGTGCTCAGGGGATTGTAGCTGTGCATGTGTTAGTGCCTGGGTCATTGCATGAGTATGTGGGTAGTGACTGGATGATTACAGTACTGCAAGAAGAGTGCATGGTGAATTCATAAGTGCTTGAGTTTAGGTGGAGTGATTGGATAAGGACATGGATCTGGGTGGTGTTTTGGCACAGTGGTTAGATAAGGACATGGTACTGGGTGGGTGATTGGAAAAGTGCATGGGTAGTGACAAGGAGATGCTGGACTGTATTAGTAGTGCTCAGGGGATTGTAGCAGTGCATGTGTCAGTGCCTGAATCATTGCATGAGTACATGGGTAGTGACTGGATGATTAGAGTACTGCAAGGAGAGTTCATGGTGAATGTATAAGTGCTTGGGTTTTGGCGAAGTGATTGGATAAGTACATGGAACTGACTGGGTGATTGGAGGAGTGCATGGGTAGTAACAAGGAGATGTCTGGACTGCATTAATACATCTCAGGGGATTGTAGCAGTGCATATGTTAGTGCCTGGACCATTACATAAGTACATGGGTACTGGCTGGATGATTAGAGTACTGCAAGGAGAGTGCATGGTGTATTTATAAGTGCTTCGGTTTTGGCGGAGTGATTGGATAAGTACATGGTGCTGGCTGGGTGATTGGAGGAGTACATGGGTACCGGCAATGAGATGGCTGTACTGCATCAGTAGGGCTCAGGGGATTGTATCAGTGCATGTGTTAGTGCCTGGGTCATTGCATGAGTACATGGGTAGTGACTGGATGATTACAGTACTGCACGAAGAGTGCATGGTGAATTTATAAGTGTGTTTTAGCACAATGATTAGATAAGGACATGGAAATGGGTGGGTGACTGAAGGAGCGCATGGGTAGTGACAAGGAGATGGCTGGACTGCATCAGTACTGCTCAGGGGGTTGTAGCAGTGCATGTGTTCTTGCCTGGGCCATTGCATAAGTACACGGGTACTGACTGGATGATTAGAGTACTGTAAGGAGAGTGCATGGTGAATTTATAAGTGCTTGGGTTTTGGCGGAGTGATTGGATAAGTACATGGTGCTGGCTGGGTGATTGGAGGAGTGCATGGGTAGTGACAAGAAGATGGGTGGACTGAATCAGTAGTGGTCAGGGGATTGTAGCAGACACCGCCACCAAATAGCCCACCAAAACCCGCGGATCTGAGACGGACGGACGTGCCGTCCACCGCTGGTCCCACCGCAATCAAACCACCATCCTAATCTGGCGGTGGGTGTTTTATGTGGCCGCGGCTGTGAATCCGCATCCTCTGGACCGGCGGGGGCTTTCGCCGGCCCGGAGGATGCGGATTCACCACCAACCTAATGAGGCCCTTAGTCCTAACTATAATTACCTACTGGCAACCGCCAGTAGAATATATAAAAGAGATTATGCCCAAAACTCCAACAGTCACATATAGACGTGCTTATGCAATGCGCAATGACTTAGTGGTTAACAGTCCAGAAACTCTCAAAGGGGCGAATTGGCTGTCTCCACGCAAGGGGTTCTTCCATTGCAGCTTGTGTAGGGCGTGTAAATTTGGGATTAATATGACCACTTACCCAACCCTATTCGATAACACGCCCATCACGTTGAAGGCACACTACACATGCCGCACCTAACTAGCGGTTTATGTTCTAAAGTGTAGCTGTGATCTTACCTATGTTGGCAGCACGAAATTACCCGTACACATGCGCATCTTACAGCACTTAAGGGCTATAGTCAATGCCGATCAAAGCTACCCAGTAGCTCGGCATTTTCAGAACGTACATGGAAAAAACCTGAACCATCGTAAGTATTTTGTAATCGATGCAGTCACCCCAAATAAGAGAGGGGGTGACAATGAAAAACATCTAAGACAGCTCGAATCAAAATACATTGTGCTTCTGAACAGTAAGACCCCCGGAGGTTTGAACATGGGGGAGGACCTTCACAATTTTTTTATAATGAAATCTTTAACTAATTAGTTTAAAAGGTCCAACTAACAACAAATGAGGCATTTCTTTTACCCCTCATTTCTTTTACCCCTGGCTGACAGAAATTCCGTATTGCAGTGTCTATAACAGAGTAATGAACCTTTTTTCCATCTAGCCTTGACACCTTTTAGGCAGATTAGAGCAGAAACAAATGAAAAAACATGTTTTTAACATAAAAATGAATTTAATATTCATGCACTTACCACAGCACTTTGCACTTTTTAAGGTACTTGATAATAGCAGCGAGTCCTATTTCTTTGCACCCGTCACTTTCGAGTACTGCCTAATTAGCAATGTAAGAACAAACACATACGGCTAGTTTTGCACAATACTAGGGTAATGTAAGTGAGATATCGCATTTATCCAGCATTTGAGCCCGGTACTATCTTTTATTGCCCATTCAACACATATATTAATACGCATTATCATGATAACCTTTATTCATGGTGACATGAATGCATATGTTTTAATCAACTCTCAGCCTTATGGGTTAGAATTAAATGTGGATAGATTTGCAATGTAGCTTTAAGGGACATTTTATTATGAAATGTAATATGTGTATATGTACAGATCATGAATTATACCCTAATGCAACATATCTACCAATAACCGCAAACCCTTAAGGCATGTATGATTACAATGAGTTGTTTAATTAATTTTTTCAATTTGTACGTGTTGATAGCGTATATTCTCATATACAATTTTTTACAATAATGCATTCTTTGCGGAATCTACCATGAATTTGAATTATTTGATATCATTATTATCACATTCCCCTATGTAAGAAACATGAACTTGCCTTGCGCTTTAGCCAGAACCAAAGTGTAAAATCACTTCCAAAAGATAACGAACATGTCTTAAAATGGCGCCCCCATTAACTCCATCTAAAGGTTCCTATGTGGTAGCATAGTCCTATGTTTGTGTTGTTGTAATGTTCTGACAATTGGCGCGCGATTCTGTATGCACAATTTGTATATAATGGCGGTTACTCATACATTCCCCATCAGTGAGCAAGGACGTCAAGTCCGAAACGCGTCTGATGGCTTGCACCATAATGAATTAAATCATCTTTAAATCGAAGACTGACTTTTGGCATTATTTTGAAGTCTGCAAACCAGTGCAACGAAGCACTATCGAGGACAAGTTGGAGAGTTATATATATATATTTTGTGCACTCACCTTCTTGACATTTTGGTCCTCAATATTAACCTTGCTATGTTGCCCCCACAATATTTTTGTCCTCGATATTCCATTATGCATCTTTAGTTACACCAATTTTACAATGGCATAAACACTCTTTAGTACTGATGATGAATATTATCATGAGCATGAAAAGCAATGATGGCAGCACGTACTCTCGGACACCAATTATATAATAGCAGAAAGCATAAAAAGCAACGATGGCGGCAAGTACTCTCAGGCATCAATTAAATATTAGCAGAAATAAGTGTCATGAATTTACCATGGATTATCACATACCTATAATGTTTAAATATATGGAGAAATTACATAAGATTTGTTTTAAACCAGGACAGGCTTTTTTGGAAATACACTCATTTTGCCCTCTAAGCACTTCTTTTCATTGCTGGTATAAGTTTTTTTCCCCGTAAAACATGACTGTGTAATTTTTGTAAATACTACTTATTTCCGAGTAGTATCATCTAGTGCTTATGGTTAGTACAATCCAAAATAAACATGTATTTGCTCATATGTGCTTGTGTCAATGTTACATACCAGAGGTGCTCACAGATGCAGGAGTGGCTACAAGAGGACAAGTATCATCACATCACACCAGTGATGCTCTCGTTAGGCCTGAGGGACTGTCCGAATGCTAAGAGTGAGCATTTTATGTTATAGAATGCTCAACAGATGTCACAGGTGTTCAGTTTCAGTTCATGCCTTTGATTAGGCCTTCGACAATAGGTTACATCTTAATACCTCTATTGGCCACTAGTTACCAGAGGTGGAATACTCACATTTTACCAACAATCTCTTCATTTTGACATTTAAGCCTTTTTTACACCATCAGCTACCATTTTATATCCTGGAATGGCACCAGATGCCAGAGGTCATCACTGATGATCAGTAATGGAATGTCCGCCAGATGCAAGATGTGGAATGCTTACATCATTATAGAGCTTTTCCCTTTATAAATGAAATACCCACCTTTTGGAAGTGATGGACATCAGATACCAAGTGTGAGCTTCAAATGTTAGGGGTGTCCTGATATTGTTAATTTTACTCATCTCGTTCGAGGGGTGGAACAACATTACAGGAGAGATCAACAGACACCAGTTACAGGATGCCTATCCGGTGCTAGGTCTGGATATGCATCATATGTCCGAGACACCATCTTATGAATGAATGAATGAAAAGATTTATAGAGCAAACAGCTACTGCTAGAGTGTACCAACGTTTGAGTTAGGCGGCCATCTCATGCTATGAGTCTCTTTGTGGAAGATTAAAATGAGAAAAGATACAAGGCAGTGAGAATCTAATGTATCTAATTATTCATAAGCTGTGAGGAGCCCGTCACCAGTGTGGACCCTCTCATTTTATAGATGTTTTCATGGGTTTTTACGAATTACAATACATATTGCACACATGATACGTAGCCAATTGGAGCCAGTTGCTCTACAGAACATTGGGGGGTTCCCACGCATTTATCCAATCATTAATCAGTAAAAGATCTTAGGCTTTATATGAGGATTGATTTATTAAATCAGAAAAAAAGCATAGCAACAGCTTGTCATAAACACCGGCGACATTATCATTTCTGAGGTCACAGCAAAGGTATAGACTGTTCAAGTTCACTTAGAGGCCAATTGACATGTGCACCTTCTGCAGGCTTCCTCCTATTGAGTGTCATAAAATGGAACCTGTAATAAAAATGGATTCCAAATTCCCTCCCCTGACACTCAATCACATAAAGACAGTGGTCATCATTTTCCTTGGTTCCTGCTCAAAGGGAAGCTCTGCTCTGTGCTGCCTGGGCCTATACATTTAGTTAGAATGTATCGTGGTACAACTGTCATTATGCATAGAAGTACCAATATACCATTTTCCATCAATATTGTTTCCAATATCCATGCTCCCCATGCACCTGACCAGGCAGCCATGAAATCCCTTAATCTTTCTGTATATTTCCTGTTTCCTCCCTTATCTGATGGATCTTATGGATTGTCTATCTAATGTTGCCACTGTTGTCCGGTATCCAGGCACAATAACTTTGTCCCACTATGTGCCATATTCTGCCTTCCTCAGTGAGCAAAATATCTAATTACATCTTGTTTTTTTTATAACTACTCTTCTCATTACGGTAATTTTATCTGTGGTATTTCCTAGGTTAGCTGAGGTGTTATTTCACAAGTTCTCAATCAACCTTAACAACAGATTTATCTTGTGACTATTATGAGACATTACTAGTAGTGGTATTATTATTCCAGGCCTTACTTCAGGCAACATGTTGAACATAGAATAACCCGGGGGTAACAAAGGATAAGTAACAACTTCCATACCAACCTCGAGGCTGTTAAAAGTAAGCTGATTTTCCACACACAAAACACTGGAGACCACCCCTCAGTTTTCCCCCCTTCCCACTGGAGGCGTGTAAATGTAGGTAATGTTGGCAGGTGCTATTTCCCATGATATATTTCTATACTTAGGTATCTTTCCTGTTAGATGCATCAGGTGAATATTAAGATTACATTTCCCTTCTTCTTCCTCTGACAATTGCAAGGGGGAGGGGTGATGAATGGGGCAGCTCAGATGCATAGTGGAGCTACTTCTTTTTGTTCCAGTCTAAATGTAAGAATCTCATGTTTGTTCTCTAATGCCTCGCCCTCTAACACACCTAGGCTGCTGTTCCTCATTCCTATCATAGGAATTCTGTCCTACTCCATTGTTTTATTAGTGATACTTCTTCTGGTTTGGCATCCCTATTAATGCAAAAGGTGATATGTATTTGCTTACTTATTCCCTTTCTAGCATCTCCTTGATGTGTTTTCACTGCTATGCAACACTGTCCTGGGTGAGAAAGCATTTCCTGTATAACAAATAAAACTCACAGTTCTTGTTAAAGGCACCACACTATAACTCATCTTATTTTCATTGCCGAATGGGAGTACAAACATAACATTTTTAACATGGATAAACAGATGGCAAGATTTCCTTCATGCATTAGGTGTGAGATGACCACTAGATGCTGGTTATGGGATGACAACCTTGTGCCTTTGATAATCACTTCACACAGGGAATACGATGCCCAACTTATTGCAGGAATTCCCACATTAATCAAGTGTTAGTCCTGTCATCCTTAGGGTGTCTTACCCCAAACCTCTTTCCTTACTCCTCCAGTTATGCTGATCTCGTTTTTGTTGGCATTAATACTCTGTGCACTTCACCAGTGCCAACCAGTGCCAAAATGCTTATGCTCTCTCCTTTAAACGTGTACCTAGGGCATGTAAATGACTAAATATTACCAGTGGGCCTGCAGTGGACCACTAACAGTGTAGGAAGGGGGAGGCTCTAGTTGGCGCAGTGCAGCACTAGCGTCAAGCAGGGACTCTCTCTTCCTCGTCAGGGCTGAGGGTTACCTTCCAGACAACCTCTGCTTACCCTCTAGGTAGTGTGGCTTAAGCAGTCTTAGGCTAATCTTTGGGGCACATAGGGTTAAACATTTGCAATATTACACCGTCACAACCAACCCATCACACAATGACACCAAACTGTATTTGTAAAAATATATATCTTTATATAGATTTTAAGCAGGCTTGTAAATACAGTTATCAAACTTTCAATAGCGGTTCCAGTTTACTCAAGTTCAGGTTGCCACAGTTCTTTCTAGCAATAAGCAATCTTTTGGGCCTTCTGCCCAGGTTCGACAAGGTTCAGTGTCTCGTAGCGCCTCAATGCGCTCTCTGCGTGGGCCCCGAGGGCCAGGAGCTGCGCGAGCCTCGGTTTCAGAAGCGGCTCGTGTTGGGAGCAGATAGCGCGGTGCGAGCTCGAGTTGCAGGATGCTCGCACCGTGAGGATACAACACAGTACCTTCCGAATTCTTGTGGAGCGGGCGGTGTCCAGGGGAGCTGTTCCACGTCACGTTGCTTCTCCGGGGTCGCTGTTCGCTGCGGCTCTCAGCCGGGCAGGTCACGGGTCATCCGGGGCGGCGGTGCTCTGTGGCGGCAGGGTCCTTTCCTCGTCGTTCGCTCCGACCCTGGAGGCGGCGGCTGTGCGGTGGCAGCCAGTGGCAGTACGGTCCCCAAGTGCAGGACGTACCCAGCCAAGGGCCGGTTGCAGCTGTGCGTTTCACAGCTGAGTTGTCGGGCAGGCTACCGACCAGAGGGGGGTTATCACAGGGCAACTGTCCGTCTTTGCAGGTGGATTGACGGCTCGAAGCGCAGTCAATTCGGGAGCTTGGACCGGACGGGTCCTCCTTCACTTTGCTCTCGGGCTCCCGATGCAGGTGCGGTCACGGTGTTCGGGCCAGCGGCGGCTGGACCTCACGTTGCTCTCACTGTTGCTCTGGGCCCCGGTCACGGTGTTCGGGGGGATGTCGATGCCTTGGTTACGGGGAGCGTGGCAGGCTTGCCCAGCGCTCTCAGACCCCTCTGTCAGTACTGCAGCGATAAGCAGCACACACAGTCGCTTTCTTCAGGATGTAGCGCCCACTGGTCCTGCGGCGCTGGTCAGGGGGCAAGTTCAACAGCAAGCCCTTGGAGATCTTTCAGCAGAGTTTGGCACAAAGTTTCTTAAAGCAAAAGTCTTCTCGTAGTCTTTCCTTCTCCTCTCCTTCTGCAGCAAGGCACCAGACACAGGCAAGAGTCAGCACTCTTCCTTGTCCTTCCAGGTCCTTCTCGTCGGGCAGAGTTCCTTCTGTAGCACAAACAGGATCTAATTTACAAGGATCAAGGCTCCTTCTTTTATACTGCATTTCTTTTGTTCTCGCAGGCCAGGGGGGCCTTTGCATAGCCACTTTCAGTCCTTGAGTACTCTGGTGGGTGTAATCCGGCTTCTGCTTTCAGTGTGAGGGGCAGGCGCATCAGACGCCCCCCAGGAGGTGGAGCCAGCATTGTGCGGACAGGGGCAGCCAGAAGTACCTTATTGATGGGGCTTCGCCCTTCCTGGGCCAGGTGTCGGCTGAGTCATCAGTCGCTCCCCAGGAGGGTGGAGCCGGCATTGTGGTGGCAGAGCACAGCAAGATCCAGAGTCAAGAGCCACTCCTACCTCCCACTAAGGTGTAATCTGCGCATTCACCACCTGTCATCCCCCAGCCCTGTCACTCACACATCCCAGACAGTCAGATACACAAACCAGCAGAGGCGGCTGAAATGGTTAGGCAAGCAAATGCTAACTTTCTAAAAGTAGCATTTGCAAACACAGGATATCAAAATAAACTTTACTAAAAGAAATATTTTATTATTCTGAGTTCAGGCATACTAAACATGACTCTTTACCATGCTCCCTGAGCCTGCTGGGATTATAGCGTGTAATAATTCCAGCAGCCCATTCTGGCCTAACGGAAGCAGGTAGTCTTCAATAGTGAAATACGAATTTAGGTGTAATTCACTACCAGGACATGCCACACACATCAGGGCTTGTCCTGCCTTACACCTACAATGCACCCTGCCCGTAGGCCTACCATAGGGGTGACTGATATGTAGTCAAGGGAAGGTTCCGGGGCTGGCGAGTGGGTGCACTTGCCCAGCCGGCATGACAGTACGAGACTGCACGCGGGGTCTGCGGTGGCAGACCCCAGACACATCTTAAGGCTGCTTCTGTGGGTGGCGCAACCAGCGCTGCAAGCCCACTAGCAGTATCGGCATTCACAAGCCCTGGCACTCCTAGTGCACTTTACTAGGGACTAACAGTAAATCCAATGAACCAATCATGGACATCAATCACATGTACAATTTACAGTAGGGAGCACTTGCACTGCGGCACGGGTTGGCCGCGGCGCAGCGCCCTGAGTATCGGAAAACCAGCAAAACATCGGAGGCACACCAGCAAAAAGTGGAAGGGGAACTCACGCCAAGGTGCCAGGTCTAACATGTGTCCCCTCCAGCTGAAATGTGGGGGGAACTACCCTTCCACAGGGAGTTCCACATCACTAAGGCGGAAAAATCTGGACATACCGTCAGCGTTGGCGTGATCGGTGCCAGGGCGGTGTTCCACCGTAAAGTCCATACTCTGTAGAGAAATGGACCACCTCAACAGTTTCGGGTTCTCACCCCTCATTTGCATCAACCATCTGAGGGGCCTGTGGTCTGTCTGAACTCGGAAGTGAGACCCAAACAAGTAGGGTCTTAGCTTCTTCAGCGCCCAGACCACAGCAAATGCCTCACGCTCTATTGCACTCCACCTACTTTCCCGTGGAAGTAACCTCCTACTTATGAAGGCTACGGGTTGGTCAAAGCCCTCCTCAGTCATCTGTGAAAGAACAGCCCCTACACCATGCTCTGAAGCGTCTATTTGCACTATGAATTCCTTGGAGAAATCAGGAGCCAGGAGCACGGGCGCCGTGCACATGGCAGTCTTCAGGGTGTCAAAAGCCTTCTGACAAGTGTCAGTCCAAATCACATTCCTGTGCTGCTTCTTCGAAGTCAGCTCTGTCAAGGGGGTCACAATCGTGCCATAGCCCTTGATGAACCTCCTGTAATACCCAGTGAGCCCCAGGAAGGCTCTCACTGCAGTCTGGGTCTTGGGGGGTTCCCAAGCCAGGATGGTCTCGATTTTGGGTTGCAAGGGTGCCACCTTGCCACTCCCCACTTGGTGTCCCAAGTACACCACTGAACCCTGCCCAATCTGGCACTTGCTTGCCTTGATTGTGAGGCCTGCTCTGCGCAGGGCCATCAACACTTCCCAGAGGTGTCGCAGGTGTTCTGGCCAGGTGCCACTGAACACCGCAATGTCATCCAGGTAGGCGGCACTGAACTCATCCAGCCCAGCCAACACCTGGTTGACCAATCTCTGAAAGGTGGCAGGGGCATTCTTCATTCCAAATGGCATAACCCGGAACTGGAAATGCCCATCTGGTGTAGAGAATGCCGACCTCTCCTTTGCCCCATCGGTCAAGGCGATCTGCTAGTACCCAGACGTTAAATCAAAGGTACTGAGGAACTTGGCAGCCCCTAGCCGATCAATGAGCTCATCAGCTCTGGGGATGGGGTGCGCGTCAGTCTTGGTGACTGAATTGAGTCCTCTGTAGTCCACACAGAACCGGAGTTCGGGTGTGGCTCCCGGCGCAGCAGCCTTCGGGACCAAGACCACGGGGCTGGACCAAGGACTGCTGGAAGACTCAACCACCCCAAGGGCAAGCATCTTGGAGACCTCCTCCTTGATGCAGGCCCTAACCCTGTCAGTCACTCTGTAAGACTTATGCTTCACAGGTAAGCTGTCTCCCGTGTCCACATCATGGACGCACCAATCTGTGACACTAGGAACCAGGGAGAACAGATCTGGGAACTGCCCCAGCAACTGGCAGCAATCCTCCTGTTGTTCGGGGGTCAGGGTGGGTGAGAGGTTAACTCCATCCACTGACCCGTCTTTCTCACAGGCCACTAAGAGGTCAGGAAGAGGCTCCGACTCCTCCTCCATTCCATCATCAGTTGCCAACAACATGCCCACTTCGGACCTTCTTAAGTGGGGCTTGAGGCGGTTGACATGTAGGACCCTCAAAGGGTTCCTGGGCGTTTTCATGTCCACCAAGTATGTCACTGGGCTCTTGCGCTCCACAACTTCAAAGGGGCCTGTCCACTTATCCTGAAGGGCACAGGGCTCCACTGGGGCCAGGACATACACCTCTTGTCCAGGCTGAAGCTCGACCAGAGTGGCATTCTGGTCGTACCACCGCTTCATCTCCTCCTGGCTTGCTTCCAGATTTGCCTCGGCAAGTTGTCTGAAGCGCCTGGTTTGGTTTCTGAAGGCCAGCATGTAGCTATATACATTCTGGGGAGGTTTCCTGGGAGATTGCTCCCAGCCTTCCTTTACCAAACTCAGTGGTCCTCTCACGGGGTGACCGTACAGCAGTTCAAAGGGGCTGAACCCTAGGGACTTCTGTGGTACCTCGCGATATGCAAAGAGTAGGCATGGTAAGAGGACGTCCCACTTACGCCTCATCGGACCTTCCAGGCCCATGATCATGCCTTTCAGGGTTCGGTTGAATCTTTCAACCAACCCGTTCCCTTGGGGATGGTAAGGCGTGGTGAACTTGTAGGTTACACCACACTCTTGCCAAAGGGACTTCATATACTTGGATATGAAGTTGGTCCCCCTGTCGCTCACCACCTCTAGAGGGAATCCTACTCGTGAGAAAATTCCCATCAGTGCATGTCCCACCACGGGGGCCGTCACTGTCCTCAGAGGGATGGCTTCAGGGTACCGGGTGGCATGATCCACCAAGACCAGGATGAACCTGTTGCCCATGGCTGTCTTGGGGTCCAGAGGCCCAACAATGTCAATACCCACTCGCTGGAATGGCGTACCGACCACAGGGAAGGGTTGGAGGGGAGCCTTGTTCTTCCCTCCGCTCTTCCCACTTGCCTGGCAAGTCGGACAGGTCCTACAATGAGCGTCTGAGCTCTTGTGCATTTGGGGCCAGTAAAAGTGGGTGAGAAGCCTGTCATAGGTCTTGTCCATCCCCAAATGTCCTGCTAAAGGCACATCGTGAGCCAGACCCAGTAGGAAGGCTCTGAACTTCTGGGGTACCACCAGCACACGGGCTGACCCAGGTTCAGCAGCCTTAGGCTCTGAATACAGGAGGTCGTTCTCCCAGTACACATAATGTGTTTTGGCCTGAACACCATTGGCCTGGTCTGCAGCCTGCTGCCGCATACCCGCGAGAGAAGGGCATTCTTTCTGCTCCTTGCAGAATTCCTCCCTGGAGGGTCCTCCTTCTTGCTGCCAATGGGTCAGCTCAGGCAGGTCCCCCAGTTCGGCAATCTGTTCCCCTGTAGGCTCCAGGGCATCCCCCTCAAGGTCTGCTTCCTCCTGGACAGTGGGAACTTCAGGGGCCGGTTTCCCGCGCCCCCTGCGCCTTCTCCCTAAGGCCGGTTCCTGGGCCTCTCCTTCAGGCCCCAGGACCTCTTGATCACCCCTACTGGCTGCCATCGACCGGGTGGTCACGCACGCCCAGTCAGGCAGACCCACCATCCTCAGGTGAGTCGTCTTCTCCACCTTTTCCCAAGGGGAGTGCTCCAAGTCATTCCCTAGCAAACAGTCAACAGGCATGGTTTTCCTCACACAGACCTGCAGAGTACCAGAGACCACCCCCCACTCGAAGGGAACTTGAGCCATCGGACACTGACTCTCTGAATTATCAGCGTTGATAACCCTACAGTAGGCATGGGGTACAACCTGCTCTTGAGACACCAGGTGCTGCCTCACTGCAGTCACACTGGCTCCTGTATCTCTAAGAGCCTCAGCTTCCTTACCATTGACGATCACCACCTGCCAATATTTCTTAGTGTTAGAGGGCAGGTAGTTCGTAGGGATCATCTCACTGTCTCCTAGTGAGACTAGGGTCATGTGAACGGGATCTCCACCCCCCCGGGACCATCACTTCTTCTCCTAAGTGAACACTAGTCACTTGACGGGGCGGAGCACCAGTGGGTGCGGGTTTTCCAAACAGGCGACACTTGGGGTCACTGGATATGTGCCCCGGCTCACCACATTTGAAACAATTGAAGGGCCCCTTTGGAACAGGTCTACCTGTCGGGGCCCCATTCTGCTTTGGGGGTGGGGGAGGCTGAGAAACTTTCTGCTGGTCCCCTTGGGGATTACTTTGGGGGCCTTTTTGGAACCCTTTCTGTTTTCCCTTGTCCCCCTCACTCTTCTGCTGGGGACCCTGCCCACCCTTGGCGGAGTCTCCCACTGGACCCTTGTGGACCCTGGTGCTGAGCCAGCGGTCCGCCTCCTCAGCAAGCTTCCTCGGGTTGGATAGCTTGCTATCGATCAGGTGTTGGCGTACCTCAGGAAAACAGTGATCAGACAAGTGCTCCCATGCAATTAAATCAAAGAGACCTTGAAAATCATTCACTCGGCTACCCTTCACCCAACCATCCAGTGCTCTGCAAAAATAAGTCACATACTCCACATACGTATTCCGAGGCCGCTTAGTACATCCCCTAAACTTCTGTCTATACATTTCAGGGGTAAGCCCGTACCTGTTCATTAAAGCTTCTTTCATGTGGGAATAGGATCTCTGATTTTCAACGGGCAAATCTAGCAAGGTATCTCGCCCTTCGCTAAGGAACCTTCCCCACAACCCCGCTCCCCAATCCTTGTCAGGGACCCGGTGGGAGGACATGGCTACCTCATATGCCCTAAACCACTGTCCTATGTCATCCCCCTTAAAGAACTCTTTTACTACATCTTTGGGGATGTGCACTCTTGACTCTACCTGCACCGGCGTTGTGCTGCCACCAGAGGGAGGATGATCCAAGTTTCTCTCCTTTAGACTCATCTCCCTCATTTTCAATTCGTAATCCATTTGGTGCTTTCGCTCTTCCAGCGCCATTCTTTTGGTTTCAAGCTCCAGTTGGATTTTTAATTCTGCCAGCTTCCTTTCATGATCCCTCGTTTCCTTCCTGTCTGCCAGCTCCTCTGGCGACAGGCCTTTACCAAAGCTGTGCACGCTGTCTTGCCTTTCGAGATCCACCAGATCCACAGGTGCATTCTGCTCCTCAGTTGCATCTTGCTCCGCGAGGGCATCTTGATCCTCCGGGGCCTTTCGGGACTCTATCCAGGCTTTCAGGGCCTTGTAGAGCTCTGGCTTGTTCTTGCAACCGGCGTGCGGAACCTAGAGTTTCTTGCAAAAGAACTTCAGTTCAACTCTGGTGTATTTATCCAGCTTTGTGGCGTCCCACTCCACCTCCAACATCTCAGAGGTCGTGGACTCCGCTCCATCCAGGCTCTTCGTGCCCGGCATGGTTTCTTCGCTAGGGATCTTCTTTCGGCAAAATTACAACAAAACCTGTGGCCAAGTAACTGGACTGAAATCACTGTGCAATGGTCAGAAGTTCAGGTATAGACACTGCAAATGTAAATTCAAAAATCCTCACCGCTGCGTCCAATGTAGGAAGGGGGAGGCTCTAGTTGGCGCAGTGCAGCACAAGCATCAAGCAGGGACTCTCTCTTCCTCGTCAGGGCTGAGGGTTACCTTCCAGACAACCTCTGCTTACCCTCTAGGTAGTGTGGCTTAAGCAGTCTTAGGCTAATCTTTGGGGCACATAGGGCTAAACATTTGCAATATTACACCGTCACAACCAACCCACCACACAATGACACCAAACTGTATTTGTAAAAATATATATCTTTATATAGATTTTAAGCAGGCTTGTAAATACAGTTATCAAACTTTCAATAGAGGTTCCAGTTTACTCAAGTTCAGGTTGCCACAGTTCTTTCTAGCAATAAGCAATCTTTTGGGCCTTCTGCCCAGGTTCGACAAGGTTCAGTGTCTCTGCGTGGGCCCCGAGGGCCAGGAGCTGCGCGAGCCTCGGTTTCAGAAGCGGCTCGTGTTGGGAGCAGATAGCGCGGTGCGAGTTCGAGTTGCAGGATGCTCGCACCGTGAGGATACAACACAGTACCTTCCGAATTCTTGTGGAGCGGGCGGTGTCCAGGGGAGCTGTCCCACGTCGCGTTGCTTCTCCGGGGTCACTGTTCGCTGCGGCTCTCAGCCGGGCAGGTCACGGGTCATCCGGGGCGGCGGTGCTCTGTGGCGGCAGGGTCCTTTCCTCGTCGTTCGCTCCGACCCTGGAGGCGGCGGCTGTGCGGTGGCAGCCAGTGGCAGTACGGTCCCCAAGTGCAGGACGTACCCAGCCAAGGGCCGGTTGCAGCTGTGCGTTTCACAGCTGAGTTGTCGGGCAGGCAACCGAACAGAGGGGGGTTATCACAGGGCAACTGTCCGTCTTTGCAGGTGGATTGACGGCTCGAAGCGCAGTCAATTCGGGAGCTTGGACCGGACGGGTCCTCCTTCACTTTGCTCTCGGGCTCCCGATGCAGGTGCGGTCACGGTGTTCGGGCCAGCGGCGGCTGGACCTCACGTTGCTCTCGCTGTTGCTCTGGGCCCCGGTCACGGTGTTCGGGGGGATGTCGATGCCTTGGTTACGGGGAGCGTGGCAGGCTTGCCCAGCGCTCTCAGACCCCTCTGTCAGTACTGCAGCGATAAGCAGCACACACAGTCGCTTTCTTCAGGATGTAGCGCCCACTGGTCCTGGGGCGCTGGTCAGGGGGCAAGTTCAACAGCAAGCCCTTGGAGATCTTTCAGCAGAGTTTGGCACAAAGTTTCTTAAAGCAAACGTCTTCTCGTAGTCTTTCCTTCTCCTCTCCTTCTGCAGCAAGGCACCAGACACAGGCAAGAGTCAGCACTCTTCCTTGTCCTTCCAGGTCCTTCTCGTCGGGCAGAGTTCCTTCTGTAGCACAAACAGGATCTAATTTACAAGGAGCAAGGCTCCTTCTTTTATACTGCATTTCTTTTGTTCTCGCAGGCCAGGGGGGCCTTTGCATAGCCACTTTCAGTCCTTGAGTACTCTGGTGGGTGTAATCCGGCTTCTGCTTTCAGTGTGAGGGGCAGGCGCATCAGACGCCCCCCAGGAGGTGGAGCCAGCATTGTGCGGACAGGGGCAGCCAGAAGTACCTTATTGATGGGGCTTCGCCCTTCCTGGGCCAGGTGTCGACTGAGTCATCAGTCGCTCCCAAGGAGGGTGGAGCCGGCATTGTGGTGGCAGAGCACAGCAAGATCCAGAGTCAAGAGCCACTCCTACCTCCCACTAAGGTGTAATCTGCGCATTCACCACCTGCCATCCCCCAGCCCTGTTACTCACACATCCCAGGCAGTCAGATACACAAACCAGCAGAGGCGGCTGAAATGGTTAGGCAAGCAAATGCTAACTTTCTAAAAGTAGCATTTGCAAACACAGGATATTAAAATAAACTTTACTAAAAGAAATATTTTATTATTCTGAGTTCAGGCATACTAAACATGACTCTCTACCATGCTCCCTGAGCCTGCTGGGATTATAGCATGTAATAATTCCAGCAGCCCATTCTGGCCTAACGGAAGCAGGTAGTCTTCAATAGTGAAATACGAATTTAGGTGTAATTCACTACCAGGACATGCCACACACATCAGGGCTTGTCCTGCCTTACACCTACAATGCACCCTGCCCGTAGGCCTACCATAGGGGTGACTGATATGTAGTCAAGGGAAGGTTCCGGGGCTGGCGAGTGGGTGCACTTGCCCAGCCGGCATGACAGTACGAGACTGCACGCGGGGTCTGCGGTGGCAGACCCCAGACACATCTTAAGGCTGCTTCTGTGGGTGGCGCAACCAGCGCTGCAAGCCCACTAGCAGTATCGGCATTCACAAGCCCTGGCACTCCTAGTGCACTTTACTAGGGACTAACAGTAAATCCAATGAACCAATCATGGACATCAATCACATGTACAATTTACAGTAGGGAGCACTTGCACTGCGGCACGGGTTGGCCGTGGCGCAGCGCCCTGAGTATCGGAAAACCAGCAAAACATCGGAGGCACACCAGCAAAAAGTGGAAGGGGAACTCACGCCAAGGTGCCAGGTCTAACAAACAGAATATAGAGATAAACAATACTGTTGGACACATATATAATGTCACAATTCATGTTTTCCAAAATATTGTGTCCCTTTATTTATAATGGTAAGTACAAAAATATTGGAAATAAAATATTATTTAACACCAAAATCACCTGACACCATACAAAAATTGCTTTGTCATACACATATATAGTTTAAAGTAGTACATCCTAAATATTTCAAAATTTAACTTTAATATAGTGGAAATTACATAAATTCCACTAATACTTAATGCTAGATCTAAATATATACATAACAGTTGTAGGTACAAATATGTATGTGCATGTGTATATATATATATATACATATATATATATATATATATTCACTGAAAAAAACATAGGTTTTAGGAAAGTTATAGTTAGTTGGACATTTCACTCATATAAAACCAGAGAAATTCCCCCGTTATAGTTAGTTCAGCTAACTATAACTCACACCCCCACAATGCACTGCTGATGACATCACATATTACATCACTCATGACATGGTCAGAGACATCACTCATGACATCACTGATGACATCTCAAATGACATCACTGATGACATCACTGATGTCATCATACATGTGATAGTTTGATGCATCTTCTCACACCCTAATATAAGCTTTGATACACCCACTGTAAATTACAGACTGCCATTCTCAAAACCATAGACACTCCAACAGCAATAACTACATACACACTCACTGATTCTTAGGTTTACAAACACATCCACTCACTTACCCGTACAGTCACTCATACTTATGGTCACTCAGTACAGGACTATCATATGTACTCATACACCTATATAAACACTCACACACCACCGCTCATTCATAGAGGTGCTCACACACCTAGTCAGTCATGCAAATAATTAATCACATTCCAATTTAGTCACCTATTCAGTTATACACACACCAGCTCAATCACTCATACAAATACTAGCACATTTTACGCTCTTATACAATCACTGATACAAGCACACACTCATCCATACAGTCACTCTCACAATCACACACTCTCACTTATAGCCATTTATACACTCCAACATACAAATATACTGCCTTTACATATGTAGTTATTCACACATATACCACTGAGATATACATTCACTCACTAACACACCCAAACACACACTCACCCAACCATACAGTCCATCACAGATGCACTCTTGAAACCATGCACCCACTAAATCACCCACTCATACATCTATGCACAGAGTCACACACACCCCACCCACAAAAACACTCAGGCATCCACACAGATACTCAGACAACCAATCAGTAACCCATATAGACACTCAAGTAGCTATTTACAAACCCATGTAGCCGCTTACACACCAACAGACAGACGGATACAGACATTCACACAGTTTAGTCACTAACTCATGCATTCAGTAAGATACGTTTCATCACTCACTTGTCAGTCATGCACCTACTAAATCATCCATTCAGACACTTATACACCCACTCTTTCTTCAATAAGCCTTTCCCTATATATATTAAACATATTTAAACTTTGGGAAACACACAGTCACTGGATTATGTCATCAGTGATCTCATCAGTAATGTAATATGTGAAGTCATCAGCAGTGCATTGCGGAGGCGTGAGTTATAGTTAGTTGAACTAACTATAACGGGGGGAATTTCTCTGCTTTTGTACGAGTGATATGTCCAACTAACTATAACTTTCCCTAAAACCTATGTTTTTTTGTCAGTGAATTTTTAAGGTATATTAAATGCTAATTTCTAACTAAAACGTGCCTGAAACCTATGTTTTTTTCAGTGAATTTCAAAGGTTTTTAAATACTAATTTCTAACCATAATGTGCCTGAAACCTATGTTTTTTTCAGTGAATTAGATCCCCAACTTAAAACGCGCCACAGGGCGTGTTTGCACACGTCTCCTCGATGCCCTGCCCCCTCCCTTTACCACAGTGCAAACGCACCCCGTAGCGCGTTTTAAGTTGGGAGATTAAGTCCCCTTCAATCCTGTGGGTCCCTGGGGTCCAAATGTCGTTTTATTTATTAAATTGTTTACATCATGACATTGCTGCCACAATGCGTGGTGCTGATGAATGCTGCTGCCCCCACCCCATCCACATCTCTGCCCCCTGGTGGGTCACTGCCTCACAGTGTGGCAGGCATATCCACTATGGCACCTGATGTGCCACTGTGACACAGTGCGGCGGACAATCCTCCTCCGGCCCCTGATGTGTCAGTGGCACACAGTGCTGCAGCCAGTACTGCAACACCCACAGGTGGGGCAGAGCACACATTCGAGGATGAGGAAGTGGATGGGATTGATGTCAGAAGGAGGCAGTAGCATTCATCTCTGCCACCTGGCCTGTTTCTGCTTGGTATCGCACATGGCCTCATGACCTCCCACTGACCCCTGATATACTCCGCTGCACTCACCTTGGACCACGACATGGACTGCCATGTCCTGTTTGATGACCAATGATACGGCAACCAGACTGCAGACTGTTCTCTTCCTCTTCCGCAGTACTGGTTATCCCTGGATGGACTCTGTCTGGCACTCCATGGGCCCATATTGTGTGGTGTGCTTGGCATGGCCCTGTACCGCTCCAGCTGCAACACCCCACTAGATGTGCAATAAACATCCAGTAACGCACTGCTGTATCATGTCTTTCATCTTTCATCATTCTGCATGAATGTGTGGGTGGAAGTGGGGACAGTGATTTCCCTTACGTCAATGATGCTCATCTTTTGGGATGCCTGTCACCATATGGGTCCGCTGGGGAGTTTACTAGGTCCTGATGTGCAGAGACTGGTAAACCTATCACTGGCATCTGGAGTGGTCCCATTGGCCTGGAAAAAAGCCCTAGTTAGACCTATTAGGAAGAATACATCTATTCCTTGGTCTAACATGTCCAACTTGAGGCCTATTTCCCTTCTACCTTTCCTAGGGAAAATCATCGAAAAGCACACCAATAAGCACCTATCTACCTACCTAGAACATTCTGGCAGTCTCGATCCCTCGCAGTCAGGTTTCAGACCTAAATTTAGTACTGAAACAGCTTTAATGTCGGTAACTGACGACCTACGGTTATACCAGGACAGAGGCTATTCTGTTGTCCTGGTGTTACTGGATCTATCGGCAGCGTTCGATACGATTTCCCACACCATCTTGATCGAACGACTGTCTGCGAGTGGAATCGGCGGAAGGGCACTGGACTGGATCAGAAGCTTTCTCTCCAATCGCACCCAATCTGTCACCATGGGTGACTTTAAATCGGAGGAAGTTAGCATTTCCAAGGGGGTTCCACAGGGCTCATGTTTGAGCCCAACGCTATTTAACACCTATGTGGCCCCCTTGGCAGATGTTACTAGAGCTTTTGGTTTCTGTCCAGTGTCCTACGCGGACGATACGCAACTGCTCTTCCCTTTTAAAACTCTCACCTCGGATATTTTACAATCTTTTTCCGATGGGATGAAGGCAGTTGCAAGGTGGATGTCATCCAACTTTTTACAATGCAATGTTGGAAAGACAGAGGTGATGCTCTTTGGTGAAGCTAGGATTCAATGGTCCCCTGAATGGTGGCCCTCTGAATTGGGGCCGGTCCCTGTGCCAAAAACTATGGTCAAGAACTTGGGTGTCAGACTTGAACCAGAGCTAACCATGAAGCAAAATGTTAACATCACTGTAGGAGCATGCTTTCATGTGATTGGCCTCCTTCGTAAAATCTTTCCTTTCCTCCCTGATTCTCATAGGAAAACTCTGGTTCAGGCTCTGATCATTAGTCGGCTTGACTATTGTAACGGCCTTCTGGCAGGTGCAAACGAGGAGGTTTTGGACCGTTTGCAGGTGGTGCAAAACACGGCAGCTAGGCTGGTGTTAAATGCACCCCCTAGATCTCCCTCCAGACCGTTACTTCATGAGCTTCACTGGTTGCCAATACGTCAACGAGTGAAGTTTAAAACATGTTGTACTATACACAAGGGCCTCAACCAATTGGGACCTGAGTATTTGGCGAACAAATTTATTCCTTATGTTCCCATCCGTGCCCTTAGATCTAGTGACCAATTGCTACTAAATGTTCCCAAGATCACGAAAACCAGGTTGGGTGGAAGAGCATTATCTGTTGTGGGTCCCAAATTGTGGAACTCACTTCCGTTGTCACTAAGGCAATGTAATGACCACTGTCAATTTAGAAAACATTTAAAAACGTTTTTGTTTGGCTCATTTTAAAATGTTCCTTGTTTACAGCACTTTTAACTATGCGCTCCCTTTTTCAGTTTTGCACCGGCAGTTACAGCGCGGAGATACTCCCTTGGGAGTTTATTCATAGCGCTATATAAGCCCATAAATAAATAAATAAATAAATATGCTACATTACCTATTGTGTCCCGGGTGCCGTGGACACTACAACAGGGACACACGCATTAGGCACTTTCTTGTCTGGACATTAACTGAACCATGCCCAGAGCCCTGAGTCACTGTTGCAAGCCCTACGCTGGACCGGCATACGCCAGGCCAGACCACTCTGCTGACGCTCCAAGGGGGGTCCCACATAGCTACCTGTTGCAGGCGTACTCGTTGGTGGTGTGCTGGTTACTGGTCTAGTTGTCACAGCCACTCCCTGAGGGCAGGTCTGTGCACACACCACACCCATCCGGCACAGGTGACACAGGCCATGTGACCCTGCTAATATAAGGGGCTGACAACGTCACATTTCCCTCTGCCGGTGGTGACTAGATGACAGACGCTCCACGGTGCTCAATCATAAAGGGACCATGATTTGCTGCGCACAGGGTTGTTGGCACTTGAGGCCTTGCAACAGACATGGGCCTACCACCACGTGGCGCTGACTGGCGTAGCACAGGGTTAGTGGCAACCTAGGCCTTGTGGCTGCCATGGGCCTACCACCACGTGGCGTTGACTGGCGTTGCACAGGGTTGGTGACACGTAATTGCTGAGCGGTTGTGCAGCCTGCGATGATTATGTGTGCACTGATATGGTCTCCGCCATTGATGACTCAGGACTCAGCATCATGTGTGGAACATGCTGGGCTGCGGTGCGGACCGGCATGATGTGGAATATGCCATGGTGACGCGACAGGGGCCTGCAGCTTGCACGGACATGCAGTATGCCTACTGATGGACACACCAGTGGTAGCAGGTGATCAGCGGGGCCTGTGTACAGAGGGGGCGGTGATTTCTCTCTCTCTCTCGCACTCTCTCTCTCCCTTCCCTCTCTCTCTCTCTCACTTTCTCTCCCTTCCCTCTCTCCCTCACTCTCTCTCACTCCCCTCTCTCTATTTCACTCTATCTCCCTGCCCTCTCTCTCTCTCACTCTCTCTCCCTTCTCTCTCTCTCCCTTCTCTCTCTCTCTCTCTCCTTTCTCTCTCTCACTCTATCTCCCTTCCCTCTCGCTCTCTCTCACTCTCTCTCTCACTCTATCTCCCTTCCCCCTCTCTCTCTCTCTCTCTCTCTCTCTCTCTCTCTCTCTCTCTTTCCCTTCCCTCTCTCTCTCACTCTATCTCCCTTCCCTCTCTCTCTCACTCTCTCTCACTTCCCTCTCTCTCTCTCACTCTCTCTCCCTTCCCTCTCCCTCTCTCACTCTATCTCCCTTCCATCTCTCTCTCTCTGGCTCACTTTCCTTCTCTGTTTCTGTGTGTCTCACTCCTTTGATGTGCGCATGACACAAGTCCTGATTTTGTGCTTTCTCTTCCAGGCTGTTTTCGTCAAGATCGTCCCTGGTGGACCCGAAAGGAGTCTTCCGCATTGCTGTTTCGTGTTGTGTTTCAATAAGGTTTTCGGTTGTTACCTCACTGCTGTGTGAATGTTTCTAGTTCTTCTGGCCACACATGTGTGTATTTATTTTGGCACTATGCATCATTGTGCGTTTGTTGTGGCTTTTTTGGCTTGCACGGTATATGTATGTCCGGTGAGCGAGGTCCGTGGGGGGGGGCCTGGGGTGGTTACACGGGGTGTTGTGGTCCTCATGGGTATCCGCGTTGCATGATCATTGTCTCCATGGCACTTGTGGGTCTTCAGTTGTGGCTCTTGGCTGGACTCCCATTCATGCTACAGGTCGTCGTCCTGCTTAACACCAGCAGAAGCAGGTGTTAATTCCCTGCTGCTACGGCAGCTTATCGTATTTTTTTGTTTTGCTTCACAGTTCTGGCAGTTCGTTGTGAATGTGGGGTTGTGTTTTTTTTGTGTGTTTTTGCACAGGAACGCCCACACTGCATCTAATTAGGGTTAGGTGCCGGTGTCCACCAAGGGGATACATTTTGGGGCAGTTATCGCGGGAATACTGGCGATGTCTGCACTTTGCACCAGCTTGTGAATGGGGTGTTAAATCTATCTCCGCATTTGTTGCATTACGGTGGGGATAATTTGGAGTTGTGTCCTTGTGAATATCCCCCGAGACTAATGTTAAACCAGTTATCTTTAGCACTTGAAATTGAAAAAAGTGCTCTTGGGGTACCTATGATGTCAACTAAGAGTATCTGTATACTGTATTATAGAGTTGGATGCTCTGATTCAGGTCACAAACCAGTGAAAGGCAGATTAGCTGATGGTTTTCTTACAGTTGTTTTTAGTGCAAAGACTACCTTGGTGACAAACTGCAAACATATCACTGGAACAAAATGTCAATAATTCATTCTTCATATTTCTGCGGTTTGACCCATTTGATTTGTCCTATGCAAATCCATATGTGTCTGAAGCCGATTTCACTGTGTCCATTCTAGTATGTAGATGGCATTTCTATTCCAGCTGCAAATTGGGTTCCCAGAAAAACACAACCTAAGTAGCCCATTTCACCTTCATGGGTACGCGTTGAAACTAGAAATGTACAGGTTCAGTCGTCTTACTCCGTTTTTGCCATACTTATTTGTCTGCTTAATAGGATTTCTGTGAATGATCAGGAAGTGCCATTTTAAATAATTCAAAGTCATCTTTTTAAGGATATCTACAAGTTTAGAAATGTAGGGGCATATTAGCAGGGTCCTGCGATAATGATCGCTCAGCACTTTTAGCGCGAGGATAATTATCGCAGGCTAACGCTGGATTCCATTGCGGAGATAGCATGCTATCAGCAATGCTTGTCTCCCAAGCGCTAGGAATCCATGCGTTAGCTGGTAAACAGTGTGATTATCGCTGAAGATCTAGCGATAATCATACTGCAACCAGCAAAACCTTGCTGATAGGGCAGGGTGATCTTAGCCATGTAATCCACCTCCCATTGGATTACATGGCTAAGTCTGAAAATTAGCAGACGTACAAAAACAGCGTTAACTGTGGTTAGCACTGCTTTTTTTTGTCTCTAACAGGGTTAGCGTGAAGCTTGATAATAGGAGAAATGTCGCTTAGCTACATTTCTCCTATTATTTTGCTCTGGAACGCCCACTTTGCCCACTCTCATTAGAGATGCAAAGGGAAGCGTAGTGGAAAAGGGTGCTAACATGCGATTTTGCATGTCAGCACCCTGTTGTTGATAGGGCGATATTTTTATCTCCGCTTCTTTGGCTTTTAAAGCCAAAAAAGTGGAGATAAAACCCTTGATAATATGCCCTGTAGTCATTTCTAGTTTCCCATATTACACCTAATTCTAACAGCACAATGTGCAGACATGCATAAGTCATGTAAGCCCTTTTAATGAACTACCTGCTACAAGTGAAATTCGCAAAGGTTTCGAACGAGTCTTCCCCTCAGGTCGTTCTGGCATGGTCGATGTACCAGTTTCATTTGTGTCGTTCCAAGAAAAACAATTTTATCTACAACATTTATTGGAAAAATAGAAATGCCTGCCATGTGTTTTCACTTTGTTTGGGTCAACTGAAACAATTTATCTGGATAACCTCCCTTAAGAACAGTGGATGGTGGTTTTCTGGGAAAATCACAAAACGTAAAAAGAGGAGGTTTGTGCTGGAAGCCTAACCCATAAATCCAGTGAGTTAATGATGCGCCAGGGCTTCGCCGGCTGCGGCTTTATGGATCTACTCTTATCTTTGTGACACTTGAACACTTCAATTCAAAGCCAATGATGTTTCTTTGCACATTTGATGGTCGGAAGCCAGTTCACTAAGTAAAAGTCTTCAACGTATCAGCTTCTCAATGTGCACCTTAGAAATGTGTACAGTTTGTGAAGTTTAGTATGTTTACATACTTTCCTTCGTGATTCCTGAATACAGAAAGCATGTGAAAATGTGAGGGTGTTTAATTCTGTACTTCAGGCACAATGGTAACATGTAGCCTGTTTCCTAATCATCTTCTGGTGAGGCATTTAGGGGCATATGTACACCGAGTTAATGCCGCGTTAGCAGCACTTTTTTGCCGCTAATGCCATGGATATTTGTATCTCCCTATTAACAAGCTGTTGCTAACAGCTGTTAGCGAAAGCTTTCTGTCAAAACCAGCCGCTTTCCGCATTGGCACCCATGTTAGTGATAACTATCGCTAATGACATGCGAGGTAGGCGTTATCTGTGCAAAAATGCAACCTAACCCCACTTTGCGATATTTACAATGATCGCCCGGACCCGCGATACGTTAAAAAACACAGCCGCTAAAGGCTGTTAGCGGCTGGGACTTAAGACCAGAAAATAGCTGGTCTTAAAAATAGAGATAACACATGGGGGCCTCATTTCAGCAGGTCATAGTGCTGCACAGCGCTGCAAGCAATGTTGAATGCACACCATCATTAATTCCTGGGCCTCAGTCATGAAAATTGTTGTAGCGCTGCGTCAAGACAGCATTGCAGCACTTCTCACTACGCCCTTCTTGCGACACCATGGATGCACTGTACTCACTGGACAGCGCTCCATGACACAAGTAATGACAGATACGTCTGGGATACTGACGTATATGTCTGCGATAAAGTCATGCACAACCATGATGCAACCCCAGCAATGCTTGGGGCCAGCCTATCCCTGTGGCACTGTGTCACCCTCACACCTGCCATCAGGCAGGCGGAAGGTACTGACGCAGTGCCATTCTTGAGGGTTGCCCGGGTGTTAGCGCAGTTGAGATCCATCGCCGGCGGTTGCGCGCTGCAGTGTCATTGTTTGAAAGCATTGGCGGAGTGGTGGTGCAGAGGGAGTGGATGAGACATTCTTCGGTGGCCTTGATCCAGCTGTGAGGGGGGGCCATGATGGCGGTGGTATCCGGTGGGCAAGGTGAAGACGTGATATATACAAGGATGGCCGGTCCAGGAGAGTCTGGTGTTGTGGCTGTTTTTGAAGTTGGCGAGGTGACATGCTCGACCGTGTGTCCTGCTATGAGTCTGATGTTGGGGACCTTCTCCAGGAGGGGGTGGTGTTCTGGTCCCTGGGGATGTCCAGGTGGAACTTGAGTTCATCGAGTATGATGTCGTCGGTGGATGGGAGAGCCTGGGTTTGCATGAGGTATACTATGGTATTTGCAAATGGAGGGCTATGGCCTGGGGGGCCTGTACATGAGGGTGCCGCAGAGGATGGGCTTGGGGTTGGTCCGGATCTGGAAGTTGAGGTGGTCCATGGTCGCCGTTGGGTCATTAGAGTGTTTGGTCAGTCAGAGTGTGCTCCTGTAGGTGATGGCAATGCTGACTCCTGGGAGGTCGGGGTGGTCCTTGCAGGTGATACTGCCATCCGTCAGTGATGGCGATGGCGATGTCCGGTCCTGGCAGGCAAGGTGGCACCCAGGGTTGATGGCAAGGAGGGTGCGGAAGGTCCAAGTCGAAGGGTTCTATGTTGCTGAGCGTGGTCCAGGGGCAAACAGATGCAGACATCCATTACAACGCAGGCATTACATCGTTAACAACGCAACTCTGACAAGTCAGGTGCCTTTACATAGCATTCGATTACAACGCATTGTGTGGTCAGTAATGGGTCAATTTTAAGTTTCCCTGGTGGGTTTGGGTTTCAGATGTCGGATTTAAAATTTGAGATGTATTTTGGAGTAATATTAGAAATTCTGGGTGTGTTTTGGGGTCAATTATGAAAATGTGGGTGTGCATTTGGGTCAAATGTGATTTTTAGGGTGTGTTTTGGAGGTTCGAAAAGGAATTTTAGGGTTCACGGTGTTTTTTGGCGTGAAAAAGTCCATTTTTGGGTTGCACTCATTGAAGTGGGAATAGTAATTTTTACGTCTCTGCAACACCTTCTCTACTGTTTCAATATGCCTAGTATTAGTATGCATTGGAATGTGATGTAATGGCATGAATTGTGACTACATTTGTACCTTTGGCACACAAGTGATAGCCGTCATTGAGAAGTGATGGGGCTGGACAGCTGGGAGGTGGTAAACGCCAGAAAGAACACTGGATGGGGCATGGATGCGGGGGTTTGTGAGCAGGTGTTGTAAATATTTTAATGAGGGAAGTCTTACTGCGAAGCCGGGTCCTGTGTCTTCATTGCTCCTGCTCTCCTGCGTCTGCTTCCAGGAACAGGATGTAGGCTGCCTGTCTCCCTCTCCTGAGCAAATCACAATGCTGCAATGCAGTGGTGGGATTGGTAATTGGCAATGGAACATGGCATTCAGCCAGGGGCTGGAGGGGTGGGTATGTTCTCCATGCAGGCTGTAATGCAGCCTGCATGGAGAACATGGAAATGCGTATGACTACTTTGGGCGCCTGAGTGGCTGACCAAACAGTCATTCCACACGTGAGTGGCTATGCCAATCTGCCCTTTGCCCTGCTCCATGCTTGGAGCCATCCTACCCACCCTCCCACCCACAAAGGAAACATGGCACGATAACATCCGTAAGTTCTCCATCATGTGATGATTGTTCCTCCCCTGCACTGCTTGAAAGCATTGGGGCGACGCTCTTCCACTATAGTGGATGAGCGGGCACTGGTGGTGCGTCATCTACATGTGCTAGGCCTGGGCGACCCTACCCCTAGGCGTCCTGGGCTTCGCGTCCCACCTTCCCCTTACCTGGAAATTGACACCATTACGCAATCCGCTGTACTCTCTCCGAATCGGTGACTCAGCCAGTAGGAGCCTCAGCCAGGTGGGATTCCAACAAGCGTGGGTACAGCAGTCGCTGCCAAGTCTGCTGGTGAACCTCCAGATGCAGTTGATGCAGCAGAGCCCCCTTAGGCGTGAAGTGTACAGCGCTCCCACCACACAAGTTCGGTGCAGCTCAGAGACCTCGCCCTCCAGAGCGCCGGCCAGCCCAACATCATCCGGCCTGTGATTCAGAGAGGCGGCACCCACCGTTGGTAAACCCATCCATGCACCCCAGTGTAGTGGTGGATCATAGTATGTGATACAGACCTCGCTACGTTGGTGCTCAGGGGCGCCTCCACCATTCACAACTCCAAGGAGCACAAGGCAGTCTTCTCACTCAGGTCAGCAACCTGTCTCCATGCGACAGGCCAGACTTCACCACCAGGAACGGGCGATCGCCGTGCCTTGATGTCTACCACCCACGCTCATCGACTCCATAGCTCCTCCGCATCCCACTCCATGCTACAGATGCAGGTCCAGTCAGGCATCCAGGCTCCAGATGCCGGTCCAGCGAGGCATCCAGGCTCCAGACGCAGGTCCAGCGACGCATCCAGGCTCCAGACACAGGTCCAGCGATGCATCCAGGCTCCAGGCACAGGTCCAGCAATGCATCCAGGGTCCAGACACAGGTCCAGCAATGCATCCAGGCTCAAGGTGGAGGTCCAGCGACGCATTTAGGCTCCAGGCGCAGGTTCAGCGAGCCATCCAAGCTTTCCTCCTGGTCATTCTGGATGTTGGGTGGCTTGAGAGTATTGTTGATATGTGCTGCACCTGGCCCTGGCTGCTCCATTCTGCATTACATTGTGTTTTTTTGCCTATTCTATATTGGATGTCGACTGATAGGCTATTTTTCCAATAAAGGCATAATAAACTCATGTTAGGCTGACTAACGTGCATTTTTTTTCTGCTAATGGGCCTATTGTTGGTTTTCACCGTCTAACACCGGAATTCCTATTGGCATCACGCTAATGTTAGCAGCAGTTTTCACTGCTGATCCCTGAAGCTATCACCATGTGGTAACGTCTTGTACATACGTCGCTAACAAGGCGATACATTTCAGCAGTACACTATGGTGAAATATACAAGATTTCACTGAGTCAGTTTTACGACGCTGCTGCGTCAAATCCTCATGACTGCTTGAAGCAGGCGTAAGGAGTGACCCACCACGTTAAGTATGGGCGGCCCTTGTGCATTGCAGGAGTTGCGTTGAGCTTGCAACGCGACTCCAGCAATACGCCGCCCATACGCACAAGAGGCGTCACGCATCTGCCCCTTCTTGCACCATGGTCCGCCCATTGTAAATGCGACACATCCGTGGTGGCGCAAGGGGGGGATTATGTGAAGCATCTGTTCTGGCGCATCCCTGCTGATTTACAGAGATGCGCCAGAAGTTGTAAATCTGCCCCAGAATTTCCACAAAAGCTTCTGACAGGCCTTTAGAAGGGGCATGCATGGCAATGTATCGATGTTAATTGGTCAGTTGCAGGCCTCTTGAGATCTCTAAACTACACATTTGTACAAAGCACTGCTGCTTTAATTTTCATTAAAAACATTTTCTTCCCATTTTCTATCAAGTATGTAATGGCCTAAATTCATTTGCAGCCCCGGCCCATGCAGGTAAGAGTGGTGAGCAAGGTGGGGGAGTATTTTGACAGATGACGTCGAGGGAAAATTATTATTTTTTTTCCCCTTGTGGTCCTCTGTCGAATCCAGTGCCCCCCCCCCCGCTCCCCCCTCCCAGGCCCTACAACTCTTACCTGCATGGGCTGCTGCTGTTCATTTCTGTCTAGTCGTTTAAGTGAAGCTATTTCCCCAGCGCTGCTAAGCACTGTGGCATTGCTAGAAAATCATTCTGTAATGCAGCCCTCTTATATTTAATTAGAAATGCTGAAGAACCCTCTCTTGGCGCTTTACGGAGCGAAGATGGAGGACATCTTTCTTCTTCAAGGGCACTGATTTGTTTTGTTAGAAAAGCAGGTCTATTAGACTAGTATATGTCTGCCTTCAGGAGGGGCGCATAATCCCAGCTGCACCCGCCCCCTTTCCTCTTAGCTGTTCAGAGCCGTCTGCCTCATTAGAGTGCCTTTCTAAATCTTTGACGTTAACGTAAACTTAAGTCTTGCAGACTAATGTGCCTGCAGTGTTTTGATGCAAAACACCTATGGCCAGGAGACACTCACTCAAAGCATATTTACAAGTCCATTTCGCAGCCGTGCCCCACTTTTTTGATGCACCGGGGCGCAGTGTGTTGTCCATATTTACAAGGCCACCTAAAGTCACTCTGAGTGACTTCTCATGACCTTTTAACCCCTCCCCTACGGGTCTAATTCCCCCACTGTGCTTGGGGGGCGGGGTCGAGCACAGCGCCCCGGTGCTGATGACCAGCTCAGCTCGTCGTGCAGCACGGTGGCGCTGTGCTCATGACAAACTGATGACTATGCCCGTTCCAAAGGAACGCCCAGCACAGCAGGGGGATTATGCCCGCGTGGGCGAGGCGCAATGGCCATGGCGAGCTCAGCTTGTCATGAGCACAGCACGACCGTGCCTCATGACGAGTTGAGCTCGTCATGAGCACGCAACGTGTTAAATATGGGCCATTTCACGCATTATTCTGCATGAAAGGGGCATTCCATGGGTGTTGCAGTGGGTGTTCCCATGCCACATCCACGTAACCTGACACAGTCCCATATTTACAAAGTGTTATAAATCTAGGAATTTGTCAAAATCCTATGCATTCCCAGGGGAGGGGAATGTGTGGCGCAACAAGGAGAAATACTTTTATTTCTCCGCAATTTTTTGCTTTTTCTATGTGTGCTGCATTCTGCTTGCAAGGAGCAAAATGCCATTAATTGCGAAGATGTCCCTTCCTCCACAACAACAATCATCCCTGGAATGCAAGCACCCTTCACAAGGGTGTCTGTGTTGGTGCATGGCTGCTGTTTTTGTGCGCAGGGGAGAAGGATAGGACTGCACCATATCTTGTAGATACAGCACATTCCTGCCCTTTTATTTTGCCCCGCAGCAGTAAAGTGTTGCTGTGCGTCAAAATATAGTAAATGAGACCCATGGTGTATGGAAATTCAGAATTTCAAAAGTAATAATGGGCTATATTTCAGGGACAAGGGGCTACAGTGACTCCTAAAGGTGGGCCAGCCACTGAAAGCTCGAGCCAGGTCCGAACCAGATGCCCAGCTCTTGCTCAACTTCACATCTGCTTGGACCTTTGAGTCCAAACCGAGTCGAACTGTCATAGCCTAGAGGCTATATGTCACAATTTGACAACAAAACTTGAGAGAGCTATTGAAGTCATTGTTTGCTCACTATAAACAGGCAATCATGTCTAGGAAAGCAGAATTTTATGAGGATAGAATTGCGGCGGCAAGAGACCCCCAGAAGGAAATCTTTAAAGTCCAAACAGAACTAAGGAAAAATAAAGGGCAGAGCCCTTCGTTCACACAGGACGACTGTCAAAAATTTCAGGATTTCTTTTCTAAAAAAATATCGGACCTCCTAACAGAAATCTCTCATACCACTAGACTTGACTGTCCTGTTCAACTTACTCCGGCAGCCCCGTCGTTCACCCCTCCCCTTGAGTACACTGCCCCTAATCACAAAGGAACTACTGGCAAGTCTAATGGGGCGAGTAAAGTCTGGGTCTCTGGTGGATCCGTGCCCCCCTAGGATATTCAAGCTAGCACTACCAGGAATTGAAGACGATGTCCTTTCCCTCCTCAATAGCTCTTTGGAAACAGGCTAGGTCCCCTCTAATTTTAAGGATGCACGCTTGATTCCACTATTGAAGAAGCCAGGTGTAGTTGCTAAGAACTTGAAAAATTTCAGGCCCATCTCCCAGCTGCCGTTCCTAGCAAAAACTCTGGAACAACATGTTCTCATACATCTTTCCAGCCACCTCGAAAATAACGGGCTGCTAGAACCGAATCAGGCGGGTTTTAGGGCACATCATATACGGAGTTGGTGATGCTGTCCATACTTGATGATCTGAGATGTAGAGCAGATAAAAAAGGTCCCAGGCGCCCTGGCCACTCTGCGGCATTTGACACGGTTAATCATGGTCAACTGTTGTCACGGTTGGGGGACTTCGGCAACCAGGGAACTGCGCACGCCTGGTTAACCTCTTTTCTTCAAAATCGATCCCAGAGAGTACAACTGGCAGACCTAGTGTCATCGTCAGCTGGTATTTGGTGTGGAGTTCCTCAAGGATCGGCACTCTCACTTCTCCTTTGTAATGTGTATCTGCAACCATTGATTTCTGTATTAAATCAGATAAAATGCCAAATTTATAATTAGGCAGATGACACCCAGATTGTCATTCAAATTGAGGACTCACCTTTTGCACATGCGAGATTGCAAAATATCCTGAAATACCCGGTTAACTGGATGTCCGCTAATTCCTTAAAGATAAACCCAGATAAAACAGAGGTGCTGGCAATTACCATCTCCGGTAGCCCTTGGAATGATTTATTTTGGCCGAAGGAATTAGGGCCTTTTCCAGAACTGGCAGTAGTAGTGAAAAGTCTGGGTATCCACATAGATGGCAAACTGACTATGATAAAACAAGTATATTCAGTCGTCGGAACGTGTGTAGGCCTTCTGAGACAACTCCGGAGAATTACTCAACTTCTGTCCCTGGCAACTCTTAGACACGCTGTATCAGCCATGATTTTATCGCGCTTAGACTATGGCAACTCGCTGTATGCTGACCTTCCCCAACAACAGCTGACTAGGCTACAAACAGTCATGAATGATGCAGCCAGATTGGTCTTTAAAAAACCGAGGCGGACATACGTTACATCTCTGTTGCGCAAGCTACACTGACTGCCAATCAGACAAAGAATAATGTTTAAGAGACTTTGTATCACACATTAAGCCCTATATGGAAATGCGCCAAGTTATATCAAAGCGCGTTTGGTTCCATATGTCCCCAGTAGGGCTCTCCGCTCAACAGACTCCACCCTTCTGGTCCGCCCCCGATTCAGACTATCAACTATGGGCGGGCGGGCTTTCTCAAATGTGATCCCAGTGGCCTGGAACAACTTGCCAATACATCTGCGAAAGGAACCAAGCCTCCTGCCGTTCTGGAAGATGATCAAAACTGTGTTCTTCAGGAAGGATTGGGGCTCGTCCTAATGTGCTCTGGTCCGGTGAATATTTAGTGTGTACTTCTGGAGAAGTGCTTAGAGACCTCTGGGTGATAAGACGCTATACAAATCTAAAAAAAAAAAAATGTGGCTTCTGCCTGCCATCCACGCTCTATCTTCAGTCACCGAGAATCAGTGATAAGTATTAACCTATGATATAAAGAAGGACAATCAGAAGAGACATCCATCTAGTGGCTGAATTACATAAACTGAATCAGAAACCTGGTATCTAGCACAGCTTCCCTGCTTGACCAAATTGTGTGACCTTAGGGATATAGCTTATTTCACTAAGCCTCATTTTCTTGATTGTCACGTATAAGAGAACTTTCAAATATCTGAGTTCAGGTGTGCCCTGTATAAAAACAGCGGTACAAAAGGGGGTGGTGATGGACGGAGCATCTGAACCAATCAAACACTCACACCCAGTCAACAGATCTGGGTTTAATCCATCACCGTTCTTTAGCCCACTCTGCCACCCCAGTTCATACATGGCCATAGGCAAATCAGTCTGACCCTGTGCCTCATGGGAACAGTCCAGCCCGAACTGCCAAGCCATGCCTTCCCTGGACCGGAAACTGACTGATTTGCATATGGCCATGTCAGAACTGGGGTGGCAGAGTGGGCTAAAGAACGGTGATGGATTAAACCCAGATGTGTTGACTGGGTGTGAGTGTTTGATTGGTTCAGATGCCCCGTCCATCACCACCCCCTTTTGTACCGCTTTGTTCGCCATAAGTTGGCAGGGTATGCTCAGATGTGAGTCCCGTGCTCACTTTGCCACTGGATTCAAACAAGCCGGGCTGAAAATGGCTGAAATGCCAGAAACCGGTTCTCGGAAGCTTGTTTCCGGTCCAGGGAAGGCATGGCTTGGCAGTTCGGGCTTGAGTGTTCCCATGATGCACAGGGTCAGACTGATTTGCATATGGCCATGTCTGAACTGGGGTGACAAAAAGGGTTAGAGAATGGTGATGGATTAAACCCAGATCTGTTGACTGGGTGTGAGTGTTTGATTGGTTCAGATGCTCCGTCTATCACCACCCCCTTTTGTACCGCTTTGTTCACCATAAGTTGGCAGGGTATGCTCCGACGTGAGTCCCTTGCTCACTTTGCCACTGGATTCAAGCAAGCCAGACTGAAGACGGCTGAAATGCCAGAAACCGGTCCTCTGAAGCTTTATTCCGGTCCAGGGAAGGCATGGCTTGGCAGTTCGGGCTGGACTGTTCCCATGAGGCACAGGGTCAAGGCTGATTTGCATATGGCCATGTCGGAACTGGGGTGGTGCAGAGTTGAAAAAAAATGATGGATTTAGGCCCAGATCTCTGAACTGGGGTGAATGTATGACATTGTTCTGCATTCTGTCCATCAACTGTTGTTTTGCAATTGTCACCCCGAGTGGGATGGGTATGCTCAGACGTGAGTCCCATGCTCTCCACACCACTGGAGTCAAGCTAACCTGGCTGAAGACGGTTGATAGCCAGAAACCGGTCCTAGGATGCTTGTTTCCGGTCCAGAAAGACATGGCTTGGCAGTTTGGGCTGGACTGTTCCCATGAGGCACAGGGTCAAGACTGATTTGCATATGGCCATTTCTGAACTGGGGTGGTGTGAAGTGAAAAAAAATGATGGATTTAGGCCCAGATCTCTGTACTGGGGTGAATGTATGACATTGTTCTGCATTCTGTCCATCAACTGTTGTTTTGCAATTGTCACACCCCGAGTGGGATAGGTATGCTCAGACATGAGTCCCATGCTCTCCACACCACTGGAGTCAAGCTAACCTGGTGGAAGACGGCTGATAGCCAGAAACCAGTTCTAGGATGCATGATTCCGGTCCAGGAAAGACATGGCTTGGCAGTTCAGGCTGGACTGTTCCCATGAGGCACAGGGTCAAGGCTGATTTGCATATGGCCATGTCTGAACTGGGGTGGTGTAGAGTTGAAAAAAAACGATGGATTTAGGCCCAGATCTCTATACTGGGGTGAATGTATGACATTGTTCTGCATTCTTTCCATCAACTGTTGTTTTGCAATTGTCACCCCAAGTGGGATGGGTATGCTCAGACATGAGTCCCATGCTCTCCACACCACTGGAGTTAAGCTAACCTTGCTGAAAACGGCTGATAGCCAGAAACCGGTCCTAGGATGCTTGATTCCGGTCCAGGAAAGACATGGCTTGGCAGTTCGACTGGACTGTTCCCATGAGGCACTGGGTCAAGGCTGATTTGCATATGGCCATGTCTGAACTGGGGTGGTGTGGAGTGCAAGAAAATGATGGATTTAGGCCAGATCTCTGTACTGGGGTGAATGTATAACATTGTTCTGCATTCTGTCCATCAACTGTTGTTTTGCAATTGTCACACCCCGAGTGGGATGGGTATGCTCAGACGTGAGTCCCATGCTCTCCACACTACTGGAGTGAAGCTAACCTGGCTGAAGACGGCGGATAGCCAGAAACCGGTCCTAGGATGCTTGATTCCGGTCCAGGAAAGTCATGGCTTGGCCGTTCGGGCTGGACTGTTCCCAAGAGGCACAGGGTCAAGGCTGATTTGCATATGGCCATGTCTGAACTGGGGTGGTGTAGAGTTGAAAACAAACGATGGATTTAGGCCCAGGTCTCTGTACTGGGGTGAATGTATGACATTGTTCTGCATTCTGTCCATCAACTGTTGTTTTGCAATTGTCACCCCGAGTGGGATGAGTATGCTTAGACGTGAGTCCCATGCTCTCCACACCACTGGAGTCAAGCTAACCTGGCTGAAGATGGCTGATAGCCAGAAACCGATCCTAGGATGCTTGATTCCGGTCCAGGAAAGATATGGCTTGGCAGTTCGGGCTGGACTGTTCCCATGATGCACAGGGTCAAGGATGATTTGCATATGGTCATGTCTGAACTGGGGTGATGTGGAGTGCAAAAAAACGATGGATTTAGGCCCAGATCTCTGTACTGGGGTGAATATATGACATTGTTCTGCATTCTGTCCATCAACTGTTGTTTTGCAATTGTCACCCAAGTGGGATGGATATGCTCAGACGTGAGTCCCATGCTCTCCACACCACTGGAGTGAAGCTAACCTGGCTGAATACGGTTGATAGCCAGAAACCGGTCCTAGGATGCTTGATTCCGTTCCAGGAAAGACATGGCTTGGCAATTCGGGCTGGACTGTTCCCATGAGGCACATGGTCAAGGCTGATTTGCATATTGCCATGTCTGCACTGGGATGTTGTGGAGTGCAAAAAAGCGATGGATTTAGGCCCAGATCTCTATACTGGGGTGAATGTATGACATTGTTCTGCATACTGTCCATCAACTGTTGTTTTGCAATTGTGACCCCGAGTGGGATGGGTATGCTCAGACGTAAGTCCCATGCTCTCCACACCACTGGAGTTAAGCTAACCTGGTTGAAGACGGCTGATAGCCAGAAACGGGTCCTAGGATGCTTGATTCCGGTCCAGGAAAGACATGGTTTGGCAGTTCGGGCTGGACTGTTCCCATGAGGCACAGGGTCAAGGCTGATTTGCATATGGCCATGTCTGAACTGGGGTGGTATGGAGTGCAACAAAAACGATGGATTTAGGTCCAGATCTCTATACTGGGGTGAATGTATGACATTGTTCTGCATTCTGGCCATCAACTGTTGTTTTGCAATTGTCACCCCAAGTGGGATAGGTATGCTCAGACGTGAGTCCCATGCTCTCCACACCACTGGAGTCAAGCTAACCTGGCTGAAGACGGCTGATAGACAGAAACCAGTCCTAGGATGCTTGATTCTGGTCCAGGAAAGACATGGCTTGGTAGTTCGGGCTGGACTGTTCCCATGAGGCACAGGGTCAAGGCTGATTTGCATATGGCCATGTCTGAACTGGGGTGGTGTGGAGTGCAAAAAAACGATGGACTTAGGCCCAGATCTCTGTACTGGGGTGAATGTATGACATTGTTCTGCATTCTGTCCATCAACTGTTGTTTTGCAATTCTCACCCCTAGTGGGATGGGTATGCTCAGACGTGAGTCCCATGCTCTCCACACCACTGGAGTCAAGCTAACCTGGCAGAATACGGCTGATAGCCAGAAACCGGTCCTAGGATGCTTGATTCCGGTCCAGGAAAGACATTGCTTGGCAGTTCGGGCTGGACTGTTCCCATGAGGCACAGGGTCAAGGCTGATTTGCATATGCCCCTGTCTGAACTGGGGTGGTGTGGAGTGCAAAAAAACGATGGATTTAGGCCCAGATCTCTGTACTGGGGTTAATGTATGACATTGTTCTGCATTCTGTCCATCAGCTGCTGTTTTGCAACTGTATAAAAACAGGGCAGAACCTGTGTTTTATTTAATAGAATATAATTTGCCTAATATATAACTGTATTTTAAGACTTGCATAGGGTACCTGTGATAACTTACTTGCTGACTCGGTTCTCTTAGGGGTTTGTCCTCAGCGCCAGGTGTCAGCGAAGTTTCTAAGATCATGTTTAACTTTTCATAAATATCTCTCAATGCAGGGATATAACCTGATTTATTAAGGTGAAAGGCATCCGCATGTTTAATGAATACACTTTTTTGAATCTCGAAGAGGCTTTATCATACTTTCACATGTTCACTGCTGCATGATTTAAATGACAAATACTTTCATAGCATGTGCGTGCTCGCGGCTCTTGGAGCCGAGCCAGATCCTAGGTTTCAGTTCTCCCTAGTAATTTGTTGACTCTCCCATCTCTAGGGAGACCTGTATACTAATCTTGTAATGTTCAGTACCAAAAAATAGAAATGTTGTGGTAAAATTCTTAAATTACGCCACAGTTTAAGCTAAGGTAAATATATTTTGGTAGTTGTTTATCGCGTTACCAATCGCACACTAAAGTGAAAATTTTGATAAAACACAAAATCAAATAACTGTCAGGACTTTGGGGCATTAAGAAGCCGTACCAACCGAATGCATTCTCAGGACTAAGACGCTTCCAATTTGGAAATTCAAAAATTGTGGGCTGCAGTAGAAACATTGAGGAGCCAAATAAATGAGCATACGTCTACCAGAGGTAAAACATCACCTGTCATCTCCACTGTAAAGTGCTAAGGAGATGCTGGAACAGAAAAAAGCAATATTACGGTGCACAAAAATGATGGCGGGAAAATTGCTGTTTACCACTTCCAATTATGATTTTTCTTCTTCATTCTTTGACATGACAGAAAAGTCTTTTTACAACCAAGACGTGTGGCATTTGAAGAAGAAGAACTAATTGAAAAGATTTGAGACGTGAAATGTGTGAAAACCAGGATGAGTCAGCAGACTAAACTTCTGAAGTTTCAATCCCTCCCACGTAACCGAGGGACTGTGCCACTCAGTTTCCCCCGCTCGTTATAAGGTAGTATTCAAAACTGGCAATGACACAGGAAGCATTCGGATGTTTGTGGGAATAGCTACCTGGCTGAAGATCCGGTGTATTCCATAACAGGAAAGAAATCAGTATGAATGTCTAGCAGTGTCTTGTTCTGTTGTACCTTAACTAACGTGCACTAAGCGCTAGTCCCATAGGGGCTTCTTTACAAGCCCATTGTGCCGTTGGTATGTCACTTTTTGCCATATTAAAAGTTACACCTCAGTGACGCTAGGGTCTTGTCAATAAGGCCCTTTGGTGCATCACTTTTTTCACGCACTGGAGGCGCAGTGTGCCTGCCTATATTTACAAGACCATGTAAAGTCACCATGCATGACTTTTAATGGCCTTCTAAATGTGGGGCCCTTTCATGCATTACTCTGAGTGAAATTGGCATTCCATGGGTGTTGCTGTGGATGTTCCCACACAGTATTCTTTCAACCTGACATATTTCCAGGTGTGCAAAGTGTCATAGGCCTGGGAATGCATCAGAATCTTAATCCCCACATGCGAGAATTAGGAGTGGCGCACCGAAGAGAAATACTTACTCCTTATTTTTTTCTCTTTCTGCATTCTGCAGAAAACATAGAAGGAGCAACATGCCAATAATGATTGTTTTTGTGTTGGAAGGTGTCCCAACAACAATCATCCTTGGAACTCAGACACTCTTGCACCATGATGCAAGGGTGGTCTGCATTGGTGCACTGCTTCTGTTTGTGCACTGGCACAGGGAAGAAGGACAGGTACGCTCCATATCTTATAGATACAGGGCATTCCTGCGCATTTATTTTGATGCATGGCAGCGCAGCAGGAAGTTTTGCTGTGCTGCCATGCGTCAAAATATAGTAAATGAGGCCCTACCTAAGGTGATAGCAATCCTGCACAGTAATGGGCACTGTGCATTGGATCCTCACCAATAGTGCGGGAGTGAAGTGGCAATAGATTCCAGGGTTCTGGTGATGGCTTCTCAGTGTGTGCTCCAAGTTTCTTGCAAACTTTCCAGACCAAGGCCACTAATCCGTCAATTGACCACATGAGAGTCTTTGAAGGTAAAGAGGTATCCCAGTGCAAAGAAGAGAGCTACATGCTCCACAGTAGAGTTGAAGCTGCTTCAGATTTTTCATTCTCCAAAGGTAAATGGTGCATTACAAAATGTTTTTTTCTGTACTCTAAAGGCTCAAAGATACATAATGTTCAAGCAAGATAATGGAATGTTCAACCAATAGTGAAGTCAACTCTTCATCACACTCATGAATGCCGTTATGAACATTCTCAAGTTCTTTATGATTAAAGCTCCTGGACTCACTATCTCTAACTTATCTAATCTTATTATATATACCCACACTTTCAAAAATGCCATTCTAAGATTAAAATGATTATATTCCTTTTTTAAATGTTGTGCAGTAGCTGTAATGTATTTTGTCCAAAATTATTATATTTTTAAGTGAAAATAGCAGCCTAGTCCCTGAAAAGAAATTGTTCAGTTTATTAACACGCACTTCATTTTTTTCTTTGATATTTTCACCATTTATACGCCCCACCTAGGAAAGTCATTATTTGTACCTTCTATGTTTCAGGTGACAGTCCTTGGTTTACAAGGCTGCACTAGGGATTGTTTAATATGATTTCTAATGACAATAGCAGGATTCAAGGACTATCACAACTGCAGGTATCTCTTACCTTGAACTGTGTCTCAATGGGTCTCAACAAGTCAGATGAAACTTCATTGATTTCTAGTCTGACGGTCAAAACTGAGGGTCTAATTTTTGAGGTTTTGCCGGACGCAGTGCCGTAGGCCTTCATGTTGCGGTGCCCTACGGCAAAAGCAAAGGGCAGTATTGCACGGTATCTATCAGATACAGCACATTCCATCCTTGTCTCCTGCGCCGGTGCAGAATGAGCTGCCATGTACCACCGCAGGATCCTTTGCACCATGGTGGAAGGGTGCCTGCATTGCAGGGATGACTATTTTTGTGCAGGAAGGGGAACCTTCCTGAACAAAAACAATCACAAGTCTTTTTCCTCTTTCAACGTGAGCTGCAGAATGCCGCACACATAGAAAAACAAAAAAGGAGGAGAAAAATATATATTTTTGGTTGTGCTTCCCTTACACCTCCCCTTGGGAGGTATATGTTTTGGCACTGCCTCAGAGTTATGATTTCTCGTAAATATGGGGCATTGTCTAAAAGCCATGGATGTTTCTGGAAACGCCCCCAGCAACACCCACTGCGCGCCCCTTTAATGCTGAAAACTGCATTAAAGGGAACGATATGTAGGAGGCATCATTAAGCAGAAAAAAGTGTCTCAGTGTTGTCTTGTAAATATGGAGCAGGCTCCTGCTCCATGGAGCGTCACAAAAAGTGACGTTCCGGCGGCGCAAGCTGCCTCAAGAATGAGACCCTCAGTTTCAAATGTAACACCTCTTGCAGTGCATCACCAGTCTTTTCTATTCTTTAAAGTCTTCCAGAAATCAACACATCTCACATAATGATATCACTCAGTGGTAGATCATTGCAAGCCAAGAGGTCTAAAATGTGACGACTGTGGCCCTCATGCAAGCTTGCGCATATAAAATATGAAAGAAAAAAATCGCAGTATGTTTTATGCTATCAGTTTTATTAACAACTAGTACACATAATTAGACACTTCTATGTAGAGAGCTAATTAAATGCATTATTAATATTACTAGTGCAGTGATAAAGGTTCGTGGCTGATCAAGGAAGGGAATAATTATGTTTTAAATCGCAGTCTACATCTAAATGCTTATTAGTAGATTACTCATTCCAATACATTTATTTCAAATTGTTTTTTAAACCTTACCTATAGTTAGAGCTTAATAGAAACAATTTGAAATCACCGGAAAATTACAATTACCATGCAGATCTATGAGCATGCACCTGTCATGTAATGTATTACATATTAGAACATTGGAATGTTGGGAGCTCCATTGAAAACAATGGAGTGCTCTGGGCTTATAATGGCTGGTATAAGCCTGGATCTACAACATTCCAATGTTTCTTTGTTCACAGCTCTGGCTGTGAACAAAGGCTTCAGGGAACCTGAGGGGATTCCAATCCCCTCACGCTCCCAAAAGGCTTTGTTTTTTTTGTTAGAACATTCTGTCCTCTAGTGACAGAATGTTCTAATAGCCTTATAGCCCTTCGTAGATGGGCTATACCGCTATTAAAGTCCCTCTCCCTTGTTAAAAGCCCTCGCCTTCGGCTCGGGCCTTTAAACGCTGGAGAGGGCCTTTAATAGCCGGTATAGCCCTCTATGACGGGCTATAAGGCTATATTATTTAAAGAATAGCAGATCCACAGTACATGAGAACTGCCAACTGCAGCTTCTATTATGACACACATTTAATAGGGCCTCCTTTCAGATCAATAAAGTTGGCTTTTTATTATCACCAGAGCATCTCACTATAAATATATTAGTGCAAAGTCCATTTTTTAAGTATATGTCCACAACTCAAGAAAAACGTTATATTCCTAGCTGAAGGCCCCTTGCTCTGCCCAGTACTTTGGTATGTTGGCTTTATCAATGTAGCCAGTCTGCTCACTATGTACATAAAAACAATCTAGTGGTGGAGGTATGTTGGCACAGAGCATGAGGGCATGAGATAGTGGGAAACATTTTCAACTGCCCTAAAGAGGCCCATGGTACCTCACAAATGGAAAACGAAACATTACCTCCTTTTTGGAGGGGCGTATTGTTTACTTATTTTTTTGTGGAACAGCATACATGTAAGATAATGGCTCTTTTTGGATGACCTCCATACCCATATTTTTGGAGTGATGCTGCTTAGCTTAGTTTATTTGTTTGACATTATACCGCTAAGGCAAAATGAAGATTACACTCATAACACTCTGTTAAAATATAAGAAGATTAAAAGGAGACATCATCCATGCTGTGAATCTTAAACATGATATAAAGTACAAGTAATAAAATGTATTGATAGCAGATCAACACATTCTAGCTAATCATCTATAAATGATAAAAGGCAAGTCAAAATATTCCTGTGCACCCCAAAAATGTATATAGAATTCAGACTACTAAGATATTTATTCATCCAATCTATACTATATAATGTATTATCTATCAATTTCAAATTAGGAGCTGGGAGTGAGGGGGTGCTGCTACTGCTCAAAGAGCCTGGTCTTGAGGAGTCTTCTGAATGTGAGTAGGTCTTGGGTCTGCCGTAGGTGGGTGGGGAGGGTGTTCCAGGTCTTGGCGGCGAGGAAGGAGAATGATCTTCCACTGGAGGTTGCTCGTTGGATGCGGGGGACAGCGGCGAGGCCGGCGGAGCGGAGCTGGCGGGTGGGGGTGTAGAAGGTGAGCCGTCTGTTGAGGTATGCTGGTCCGGTGTTGTGGAGTGCCTTGTGTACGTGGGTGAGGAGTTTGAAGGTGATCCTCTTGTTGACAGGGAGCCAGTGCAGGTGTCTCAGGTGGAGACTGATGTGGCTGCGGCGGGGGTGTTGAGAATCAGACGTGCAGAGGCATTCTTGGGACACAAAAGACTAGTGTCAACCCTTTGTGAGTATGCTCAGGCAGAGTGTGATGTGCAAGTGTGGTAGGTGACATCGCCACCCCTATCAAATTAGAGATGGCCCATCCTGCAAATTTCTATTCCACCGATATCTCACTGTCTGGGAACAATACACAAAGACCGACTGACAGCCACACCTATTCATGGGACTCAGGATACATCCTTAAGGTATCAAATGGTTGGGACAAGAAAATGCCAACTTTCTAAAAGTGGCATTTTCAGAATTGTGACTTGAAATCCAACTTTAACATTAAAGAGGGATTTAAATTACAATTCTTTAGACACCAAACTCAACATTCCTTTATGCTCTCAATTGATGTTATAATTTATTAAATGTAATAAGGTAACCTCTACTATCCTATAGGAGAGGAAGGCCTTGCAGTAGTCAAAAATGAATGTAAGAGTTTTTCAGTACTAGGACATGTAAAACTTAAAAGTACATGTCCAGTGTTTTAAACCCATTGTACTCCGCCCTTTGGGCTATTCAGGGCTTACCCTAAGGGTGGCATATATATGCAGAATAAATGTTTTGGCATGGCAAAAGGTTTATATTGCCAGGTCAAAACAGCAGTTTAAAATGCCCTCACAGGCTACAATGGTAGTCCTGGGACATGTTTATAAAGGATTCTTAAGTGTGTGGCACAATAAGTACTGCAGGGATGTTTGGACAAAATATTGAGTTGTAAATATCAGGAGACAGAAATATCCGAAATAAAATATTGTGATGAAAAATATCTTGATGAAAGAATATGTTTTATTAGGTAAGTATTATCTTTTTTAAGAATATCACTTTATTTATCGTTTTTAGTGATATAGTTGCAGAAAATGTAGTTTTTTAATTATTTAAATGTGTATTATTTCATAAATTAATTATATGTGTTACCAATGTTTGTATAATTGTTATTCATTTTTAAATCTAGTTTGTAATTTTAAGTGATTTAGCATTTTTTATGTAATTGTTAATAGTATGAATACATGTAAATTAATTATGTGATGGATGTTAAATATGTAAATTATGTAATGATGATGGGCTCGCTCCGGGCAGTGCACACAATCCCCACAGCAGTTCTCGAGGTTCTACCGCACACGTACAGCTGCGAGGCAGGCCCCACCTCCAATCTCGTGCCAAACAGGCCTCCGGTCCCGCAGCCCTTAACACCACAGCTCCCGATCACGTGCTCCACAGCCTTCCTGCCCGTCAGGACGGCTTCATCATTGGGGGCCACATTGCTGCACCCGAATCTGCCGCTGGTAGGGAGGATGGGTTAGGATAGTGGCAGGATAGGGCAAGGATGTTGAGTTCGATGGCGGTGCTTCAGCACCACACGGTCATCTTGGACAGTAGCCTGGCCATGCCCCCCCATGCCTTATTACATTTGACATTTCTTATTACAGGCGTAATGAATGAAAAAACTCTTTAAACACGTGGCTATTGGGGCAAGAACTTTATATTTATGTTGACTGAAATGCTGTAAACATGGAAATGTGTCTTCAATGTTTAGGGATTACCTGGTACTTAAAGAGCAACTAATGTGGTAAAGCAAAGATTGAGAAAGGCTGACAAAACAGCTAAAATGCATCTCTTTTACTCATTTATATATTTGCTGTTCTGCTGGACATATGAACTTATTAAATTTGTGCTGTACAAACTGGTGCATTAAGGATACAGATTACTTTCCATCCTCAAGTGCAAGCTCTCTTTTGAATCAGAAGATGATTTGGTGTTGATACATATGTGTGTGTGTGTGTGTGTATATATATATATATATATATGTATATATATATATATATATATATATATATATATATATTCACTGAAAAAACCATAGGTTTCACACCAGTTATAGTTAGGAATTAGCATTTAAAAAACCTATCAAATTCACTGAAAAAACCATAGGTTTCACACCAGTTATAGTTACCTGGAAATTTTACTGACATAAAACCATTGAAATTCCCAAGTTATAGTTAGTTGGACTCACTATAACTTGCGCGTGTAATGCACTGCTGATGACATCACATATTACATCACTCATGACATGGTCAGTGACATCACTCATGACATCACTGATGACACCATCCAGTGAATGTGTGTCTTTCAGATAAATAAATATGTTTTATATATGTATGTTAAGGTCGATGGAAGAATATTTGTTTAAATTATTGTCTTAATGGATGTTTTTTTTTTTTTTTAAATGATTGGATAACTGCCTTATTAAGTGTATCTTAGTGAATACATATATTAGCGAGTAATGTTTAAATATTTAAATATATGTATCAGTGTTTCACTTTGTGTATAAGTGGCTGCATGGGTTGGTGAGTAGCTACATGTGTGTGTATATGGGTTATGAGAAGAAGAGTGAATATGGGGAATGTTGATATTCAATAAAAATGTTGAAAAGGAACAGGAGTGTTGAAGGTTAAGAAAAGATGCATTGCTGGAGTTGAAGGTAGAAGGCCTCATTTATGAAGCCATGCGTCACTTTAACGCCACCAAAGCATCACTTTTTGTGACACAACAGTCCAATAAAAAATGCACCTTATTTATTCATATTTACAAAGTGGCGTTTCTAGGTAAATACATCACTTTGTAAACGCCTGTGCCACATTATTCCTACGTCAGGTATAATGTATGCAAAAGGGACATATTGATGCAAGAAAGGGTCGTAGAGGTGACACAGTGAATAAAATGGAGGCCTCATTTCTGAAAAGTGACGCATCGCTACGTGAAAACAGCGATGCGTCACTTTTCTGGGCGCACTCCTTATGACATTCCAGATATGTCATATTTAATTTATGACTAATCAATTCGCAAGGAATTACAGATACGTCAGTATTTCTGACGTATCTGTAAACAAAAAATTGGCACATTACTGGAGTGCGTCACAAAAGTGACGCAACTCCAGTAATGCATCCTTTCACATGGGGAAAGCACCATGTGAAAGGTCTTGTGTCAGTCTTACACCTGCTGTGAGGCAGGCACAAGATTTTGACGCAACAGCATCCTAAAAGTGACGCAGTGAAATCTCATAGATTTCACTGCGTCGCTATTACCAAGCTTTTTGCGGTGGAACGCCCCCTCTGCATACATTATACCTGACGCAGGTATAATGTGGCGCAGGGTTTTAAAAAGTGACCCATCTACCTAGATGCGTCACTTTTTAAATATAGCGCAACGAGGCGCATTTTTTTACACCGCTGGTGCGAAGCGTCACTTTTCTGTGCGCACTATTTACGACATTCCACATGTGTCATATTTAATGTATGACGAATCATGTCGCAAGGAGTTACAGATACGTCAGTATTTCTGACGTATCTGTAAACACAAAAGTGACGCATTGCTGGAGTGCGTCACAAAAGTCACGCAACTACAGTAATGCGTCCTTTCACATGGGGAAAGCACCATGTGAAAGGGCTTGTGTCAGTCTTACGCCTGCTGTGAGGCAGGCGCAAGATTTTGACGCAACAGCATCCTAAAAGTGACGCAGTGAAATCTCATAGATTTCACTGCGTCGCTATTACCAAGCTTTTTGCAGGGGAACGCCCCCTCTGCATACATTATACCTGACGCAGATATAATGTGGCGCACGGTTTAAAAAGTGACCCATCTACCTAGATGTGTCACTTTTTAAATATAGCGCAACAAGGCGCATTTTTTAACACCGCTGGTGGATTGCGTCACTTTTCTGTGCGCACTCCTTACGACATTCCAGATGTGTCATATTTAATGTATGACGCATCATGTCGCAAGGAGTTACAGATACGTCAGTATTTCTGACGTATCTGTAAACACAAAAGTGACGCAAATCGAAAAAAAATATTTCTTTAAAATGCCCCGCGGGACCCTATTTTAGCCCCCACATTAAACCTAGGGGGTCAGGAGGGGGTCTACCCTGCCCCCTTATGGTCAATTCCGCCCTTTTTTTTGCCACCTCTTGTGTCTCGATTTTACCGAGACACAAGATGGCGGCCGCTCCGGACTGTTTAGAATGTTTACAGACACCCGAGAGCCAATCAGCTTTCTGCGCGCAAGTTGCGTGTCGCGCCTGGTGCGCTCCCCGGTGCGCGTACCGGAGCGCGCCTATAGATATATATATTTTTTGGGACCTTAATTACTCAAAATCCACTGGAGCACATATCTTGAGACATAGCAAAGGCACATTGGGCTACTAGTCCCTACAATTTTGCCAAGTTTGGTGTAAATCCATTCAGCCGTTCGAGCTAAAAGTGAAATCGACCGCCCTATGGAAATTAACATGGGGAAAATGCATTTTGGGACCCCCCTTTTATCTCGGCCCCCACTTGACGAATCCCCCCCAAACTTTCAGGGAAAGACCGGAACTTGACGAGGCCATTTTGAGGAAATTTTCAAGCAGATTCGTCAACCGGTGCCAAAGTTATTCCAAATAGAATTTTGAGATTTAACATTGAAAAAAATCCTAACTATAACTACCTACTGGCGACCGCCAGTAGGTAATATATATATATATATAGGTAGGTAGTTATAGTTAGTATATATAGGTAGTTAATTATATATATATATATATATATATATATATATATATATATATATATATATATATTATCTACTGGCGGTCGCCAGTAGGTAGTTATAGTTAGGACCTAGTTTCCATAGGAATTCCACAACATTCTATTTGGAATAACTTAGGTGGACGAATCTTCACGACATTCTCTAAGAAAATGGCCTGCTCCGTTCCGCCCCGCTCCTCCCCTGAAAGTTTGGGGGTGATTCATTAAGGGGGGGCCGAGAAACAAGGGGCGTCCCAAAACGTGTTTTCCCCATGAAATTTTCCATTGGACGTTTAGCCAGGGCTACAGCCCGAACGGCTGAACGGAATTACACCAAATTTGGCAAAAAGGTAGAGTTCGGTTCACAGATTGTGCTTTTTGTTAAGAGTTGTAAATCTGTTCAGTAGTTCCTGAGAAAATTAACAGTAAAATCATAGTGATATCTAGAGACGAAGTAAGTGTACCGAAAACCGTACAATTACGAGCACGAGTTGCATGCTGATTGGCTATCAACTGTCTGTCAACACTGCAAACCAGGAAAAGTTGGCAGCCATCCTGTGCCTCGGTAGAACCGAGTCACAAGAAAGCAGTGAAAGAATTGTAAAAAACAAGCGAAGGGGGCAGGGTAGAAACATTTTGACCCACTAGGCCTACTCAGGGGGTCCCACATGGATCGTTAGGCCCCCATTTTTTTTTTTAAATTGCGGGGTACGCGTTTTGGGGGAAAGAAACGAAGCCTGCTTTATTGTTAATTAGCCCCAGGGAGGGGCAAATATCGGGGGCAATTTTTTTTTCATAATGGGGGGCCCAGAGTGGTCCCCCTGCCACGTGGATCGCCATACCCGGGTCTTTAACTATATGTATGCGGGGGGCTCATGGCCCCCCTGGAGCCCTGGGGACCACCAGTCCCTGGGGCCTCTTTTTATTTAAAAAAATGTATGTGGGGGGTTTCAAGCCCCCCCATACTCCCCAGGACCGCCACCTCCCCGGGGCTCTAATATAGAAAATAGGGGGGACGGACCACCCAGCCCCGGGGACTACCACCCCTCGGGGCTTTTGAATGTTGGGAGGGGGACCACACAGCCCCCTTCCTGGAGCCTTTGATGGCCCTGGGGACCACCACCTTTCAGGGCCGGCTTCTGCAGTGTCTCGGGGTGCCTACAGTGCTGCCTTCTGCAGTGCCCGGGTGACGAAAAGCAATGCCGGCTCCTGAAGGACGCGGGGAGCCGGCTGGGACCGTGGGGTGCTTTGAGGCTCATAAAAAACAGTTATTTTCAGAACTAACTTTACTGGTCAAAAAAGAGCTATATTTCTATGATAGTATGTAAAACTTTCCTTTTTTTCTGCAGCCTTGTTTCCAAACCCGCGCTTCTTTTTTCTTCTTCAAATTAAAAATGGTCGATGGAATGTGCATCTATAGAGCTCAAGTAACAAAACATGGATGGAGTAGGTAAGTGTGTAAAGATGGTTTGTATCTTTTAAAGACATTTCAAAAAATGTATATATATATATTGAGTGTCCCAGTATACTTTGCAGTTTACTACAACACATCTACTAGTTTGGAAAAGGTAAGGTGAAAAGACATATTTACTTTTTTTAGTACTGCATTTTATTATAACAGCCTGAGTTTTTTCCTATAGTAATAAGGAGTGACTACTTTGAAAATTTAAGAAAATTTAAAAACTGAACATTCATATAAATAATTATATTTATATAATCTTATCAAGTAGTTGAGAATGGTATTTGTATAATATTTTTTTAAAGGGCAAATTAGTGGAGAAAGTTAGTTTTGTGTTCTATATTAGGAAAAATGATAACATGATGTGTTTATGTTTTTGTACAAGGACCTACATCATAGGAAATTCAGTATGGAAAATCAACAAAACTATTTGGAAGACAATTTCGAAATCAGTAACAGTGTCATAGAAGAGCTGAACATACCTTTTACAAGTACTGAGAATGAAGAGGAAGAAATGAGTTCTGTAGATATCAGCTGTGATTTCCTAGATGAAACCTTGGATGCTGAGTTTGTGGAAGCATTAGATAACATCGATTATGAACAGATGACTTTTGAAATTGATAACCAGGGAAATGAAATACCTGATGAAATTATTTTAAAAGCTCTAATAAATTATGAGATGTTACAAGAATACATTTATTATTATATATTAATAATGGTTTTAGACACTCTTCTTGCAGAATTGTAATCATTCAGCTAGTACTCAAGTACTCATGGTGCAAAGTTGACCTTAAGGCATGGACTGCTTTAACCCCTTCCATGCGGCCGCAATTCCCCTGGTGTGCTGTAAACAGCACGAACAGGGGCGGGCCATGATGAACCCCAGCCGTCATCAGCACACGAGCACCGTAGTGCATGACGACTGGGGTTCGTCATCAGCATGGAAGGGGTTAAACCTCTATAGACTATGCATGCACTCTTCTATGCATTGGCAAACTTGTGTTTTATAGCTTCTATTTCACAGTCCATATCCTTACACTTCAAGCAAACTCTCTGTGATTGCCAATTCAGTATTGTACTGAGCTTTTCAGCAGAATGTCCTTATCTATGCACTGTACTAAAAATGAAGCTCTTTTAAATTTAGTCAAACACTCTCCTTTCAGAACTGTAATTATACAGTCAATATCTATGTAATCATGAAGCAAAGTAGGCCTTATAGGCCATGGACTGTTTTGCAATCTTCTATGTACGTGCAAACATTTTTTATATACCTTCAATTCCCCAGTCTGTATTATTAGAATTTCACCAATCACTCTCACTCTACTGTTTCAATAGTGTAGTGAGCCATTCAGCAGTATTTCCTTATATATGTAGTGTGGTAAAACTGAAGCTGTTCAGTTAGGCACTTTCTTTGCAGAAGTGTAATCATCCAACCAGTACCTAAGTACTCATAGAGCAGCATGTGCTTATATATACACTGTTTTAAAAGTAAAGCTGCTATACATTCAGCCACACACTCTCCTTGCAGAATTGTAATCATTCAGCCAGCACCCAAGTACTCATGCAGCAAAGTAAGCCTTAGGCCATGGACTGTTTGAAACCCCTATAGAGTATGCATGTAGTGTTCAATGCATCGGCAAACTTGTCTTTTACACCTTCAATTCCCCAGTCTGTATCCTTAATCTTCCAGCAAACACTATCACACTTCTGTTTCAGTATTGTAGTGAGCCATACAGCACTTTGCAGGGATTTTTGCTCCTATACAGAACTGTGCATAGAGACTTAGGACCTCAGTGAATTAGGGTGTACCAAAACCCACCTTAGTACCCAAACCCCCTACCAGACTAGCAATCAGTGACTCATTGGTTCTTCGTCCTATAGCTAAAACACCAATGATTAGTCAATCCAGAACATGGGACTTAGGTTACCTCAGGTAAGGTGGATAACAAGAGTACTCTTTCATTACAGTCTCACACCAGTCCAAAAAAAGGAGTAATTAGAGACACGTGACAGTTTGAAATGTTTATTTCTAATGCTGTGATCTCATGTGCAGTACCTTAGATAATACAAGCACACATATTATCAGAAACAAGGTCGTCAGCATTGTTACTATTCCACAAAATACAAAGTTCTTTACATGCCACACCATACTTGCAGTGCCAAATGAGTACTTTTTTGAAGGATTGCCCCAAGAAAACGTTGTTTGGCATATCTTACAGATCACAAATGTAGCATTAACTTGTTTCTCCCCTTCACGGAAAGTAAAACATTTCCAAAAGAGTGCCTCTTTTTTCTTCTTCTGAGGTGCTTCTGCAATGAATTCTCCATCAGTTGAATGGCTGGAAGTTGACTCCATAGGTGTTGTCATGGTTGTCTTCCTTCTAAATTGACTAGTTTCAGAGTAGAGATGCTTCTTCTTAGAAAGTCAAAGCACAATGATTAATATAGGAGGGGTCTTTCAACAGTTCGACTAGGAAGTGTTATGAACCAATCAAATCTCTTCTTTTAAAGTCACATGACTTTGAGTACTCTTACCGTGCACTTACGGTGCTCTTACGGTGCGAGTACGCACGGCGTACCTCCGCGATTTGCGTAATTGCTTTTTAAAGTAATATACGCTTATTAAAAGTTAAAGAAATATAGTTTCATGATTATCCCAGATAATGTCTTCCCTTAATATGTACATTAAATACATAAATATATGTTTTTGAACAATTAAAAACGTTCGCGTCGTACGCGCACGGGACGCGTACAAGATGCCACACAGAAGCGTAGATGCGATGCGCAACGTCAAAGCGCATCCGTGACGTGTGCGTGGGTACACGCAGAGTACATTTAGCTGTACAAAGGACAGTGCGATCACCGTACTTGTACCGTAAGGTTATCCCCCCCAAAAAATTGGAACAAGAAAATATATAGAATTACATTTTAATATATTGGGGAAAAAAATTTTAAAAAAATTATTTTTGAAATTTGTTTTGTTATTAGTTTACATTAATAATAAGGAATATTACTTAAATAATAAAATAACTATACATAATTATAATAGAAATGTAGGAAATTAGTATAAAAAGAAAGAAATATAATAATTAATACATTTAAAAATTATCATTTGCAAAACCTTTGAAATTCACTGAAAAAATCATAGGTTTTACACACGTTATAGTTAGGAAATAGCATTTAAAAAACCTTGCAAATTCACTGAAAAAACTATAGGTTTCATCCACGTTATAGTTAGGAATTAGCATTTAAAAAACCATAGAAGTTCACTGAAAAAACCATTGGTTTCACACATGTTATAGTTAGCTGGACATTTCGCTGTGAAATTCCCCCCTTATAGTTAGTTCCGCGAACTATAACTCGCGCGCCCGCAATGCACAGCTGATGACGTCACATATTACATCACTCATGACATGGTCAGTTACATCACTCATGACATCACTGATTTTGCGATGCAGGGCGCACTACGAAATTCGTTTTATTAATGAAATTTTTTACTTACCTTCAATTATCCATACTCCAGTTTTTAGCACCCCCCACCCTGCCCCTTCCCCGCCCCGCCTCTCTGCCCCACCAAAACTCCCTCCACGGGCCGTGGCTGGGAACCACTGTTTTAGAGAGTTTGGCTTTCATAAGCAATGAGGAGAAGTCAGTTAAAATTCTTTGCAGGTTGCTGTAGTTTCTATTTTTCCAAATAGACACGGTTCAATGTATTGAAGACTGTTGCTTTCAGGGGGAAGATGAATTGGATAAAGAAAGAGATTAATATTATTGTGAAAGGGAAGTTGGTTTTAAGAAGCTTGTCATAAGTCATTAGTCTACTTTCTTTGTTAATTCCAATGGCCTATTCATCTGGTGCAGAGCAGCTTTGGAAGGACATTCAGGCATATGCATTCCTTTCATGTGCACTGCTTTATGGCTCCATGATTCATGTAAAACTATAGATTTCTGCAGGTTCAATCCCACTTTTGACCCCACTTGTTGTCTATTAGGTATGGGAGTAATTCTTCTGAATATGTATTGGTACCTGCCAACCAGTCCCCAGTGCGCTAAACCTTAAAGGTATATGTTTAATTGTTCCCCCAATTGGCATAGCTTAACTTACTTATAAGACCCTATTATGTGGTAACAGGATACCTACATCCTGTAAGTTGTGTCCCTTGTGGACTGAAGGACTTATTATGCCACAATGAGTGTGACAAATCAAAGCATGACTCCCAGTCTGCAATTGCAGACTTGTAGACTGTTTTTTAACATGTTAGCTCCACTTTATCATTTCAACCTGTGGCACAGCCGAGACCTTCCTTTTTAAAATTTGTAAGTCACCCCCATCACTTAGGTAGGCCTACCGAGCCATACAGGAAGGGTGCATTATATTAAAAAGAAGGACTGGACATTTCATGTCTTGATGGTAAAAACCCCTCATTATTGTTTTAATGTGGTAAGGCAAGTGACCTTATTGGCAAGTATGGAGTTACATGCTGATATCGCAGCATGGCTAACTTCCAAATGGGACTCCTAGAGTTGATACTTCAAGGTATCAAAAAAATCCTTGCAGTATTCCCAAATTTTTGCTCAAGTCGAAATTAAAACAACTATTTTACAAATGGCAACTTTAGAAAGTTGCCACTTTCTTGCCCAAAGATTCCAATAGACATTTGTGGTTGCACACAGCTGCTGTCCTCGAGACAGCCTGCTGCATTCCTTGGGACAAGTAGGAACAACTCTCAGGGAGAGGAACAACAGACTTGCTGATGGAAGACGTGTGATGCCCCCCTGGCAGGATGTTCAGAGTGGGTAGGAGATTAAAAGGCGAGCTTCAAAGCGGAGCCACCTTTGAAGGGTCAATCATAGTCAAACTAAGCTGACATATTTTGTTTTAGCAGACAGCCTGGTATCTTGACAGAGATGGAAAAACCATTGACAAACTGTTATTTCAAAGGGAGCGTGGTGCCCAGATAGCCACACCTATAGGATGGGCTAAGGAGCAGTACAGACCAAGATAAGGGTTCAGCCGCATTGGCAGTGGGCAGAATTGTGCATTCTTGTATAGCTAGATGCTACACTTCACCGGTAGTCATCATCAGGCTGAAGGGGACCTGGTAGCCCATTGGCTAGTTCGCCACCACCACTCATAGACTCATAAAAAGCCTAAAAGTGGCACCCATACCTCAGATTACATGTGGTCTGTAAAGAAGACCAGAAGAAGGACTGCCCTGCTTCTCCCAGCCAGCAATGAGAGGCTGTACCAAACACTGGACAGCACCTGCTCCACTTGTGTATTAGCAAAGAGAAGACTGTGACTGTGATGCCCCACTCGTGGAAAAGTTGGCATTGAGGGCCAGACAGAGTCAGTGACTCCAAAATCCAGCTGGCTTACTCTCTGTTGCAGTCACAGGGCCATAAAAAATGAGAAGTCTGTAACCTTTAGAGCCCGGTGCCAAGAAACCTGACCGCCACTGGATGCGGAGATGCAGCCTGGGAGATTATGTCCCGTCCCTCACATGTTGCCCCTGAGTCTACTGGTCCCAGGAGAGTCATCATTGCGTAGTTTGATTGCCCAGCAGAGAAGATATCACCAGTTAAAGGAGCCCAGTAGACCAGTGGCAACTTGTCCTGTGCTTTTCTTGAACTAACTTCAAAACCCTACCATGATCCTCCCTGTCTTTATCCAAGACTAGGATAGTGGTTGCTGATGTCACAAGCCTCAGCAACTTTTAAATGTCCTCTTTGCATGGACACAGCATCTTGTTGGGGGATTCCACACTATGTGCATTAAAGGAACAACATTTTTCTTGAAAATATTCTTATGTTCGAAACCTTTCAGCAGTCCTAAGTCTTCCTTAAAAACATTTTGAAATTCCTGAAAACGATCTGCTTCAGCATCTCAGTTTATCACCAAATACACTTGCTTGGATATTGTGGGATCTGGGATTTAGTATAATTCCCATTTCACATTGGTGACACCACCCTAGCAGATTGTCCCCCTATTTAGTGATGTAAACCTTGTCAAAAGTCTTCTGTCAGGGTATTGAATTTTCATCATTTTGTAAACAGGCACAACAATCCTTGTGTCACATTCTTCCAAAGGATTAATACTGAAGGTAACAAATCAATCGTGTCCTAACCAAAATGTTTGTCCCTGTTTTTGTAACAATGACATTTGTTGAACCCAAATCAGCCACTACAATGAACTTCTTTCCACTCACAGTCACTTCGCACTCAGGCATGACTAACAGTTTATAATCAATCCCAAAGTCTTCTCTCACATTCTAAATCGCCTTCTTCACATTTTCAGCACCAACAATGCTTTGCACCTTATCGACACTGCAAACACTAGTATAATTCTCTTTTTTGACACAATCCTGGTAAAACATCCCAGACTGTTTCAAAAGTGACCTGCACTCCCACATCTATATTTTCTGTTCCATGAATATTCTCTTCAATTGAGAAAGCAGTTCTGGCATCACTACTTACCTTTCACACACCACAGTCCCAATTATCACTCATAAATTATTCATTGCTGATTCTCCAGCCTCTACCACTTCACCACTGAGGCACTCTCTCATTTCATACAGCCAAGTGGTGGTATGTACTATGTCATTAGCTGATTCCACAGCTACTTCGAGATCCAGATTCTTAGCTAAAAGCATTTCCTTCACCCTTTGGCTGCTTGTATATCTGACCAACTAGTTGTTTATCAGAGAGACGGTCAATGTACCAGAAGCACAGGTGTGCCAAGGTTATCAAAGATGCCACATAACTCCCCCACTTTTCCAGTTTTCCCTTGAATCCTTGCGAAAAGTTCTAATGAGAGTGCAAGATTTTCACATCCTGGAATGGGGATTGGAGAGAATTTTACTTTTAAATATTTGTTATAGTAATGACGACCCCTCCTCCTATTATATTACGGTGGCCTGTGTGCACAATTGAATATTCTTCTGGATGTATTACCTTAATATCAGGTGTGGAGTCCTCTTTTATCCCGGTTTCTGTAAGAAACAGATCTTCTGGCTGGGTCTCTTCTAAAAAGGTGAAGAGCTCTAATTTGTTTCTAGGGAGGGATCTGCAGTTGACCAAATAGAGGCTAAATTTTTATTCAGCTTCCTTAAAATGAGATGATTTGATTTTGTATGCCTCTGGCAACAACATAGAAATCATCAAAAGACATTATTGCATGATTTGGATAGGAAATAAAACGCCTAAGAGACTAAGGCTAAGTTCTTACCTATTAGCTGTTGTATGTAGGTTATTTTACCAACATAAACATGTTTTTAGACTTCTGCTTCTGTTACCACTGAGATTGTTACCAGGGTGGTCTTAACCTAAAATTTTATAGCAGTGTCATGCACAGGACACAATGAATGCTACAGCAGTGTACAAAATATGCCCCTGCCCGTGTGCTATTAAGCAGACATTCAATATTAGTAGTATATCAAACAGGAACAAGTCAGGGTACACAATGCTGGTAACCACTTTGAGTGATTAAGAAAATAAGAAGGGGCTGAGTCTTCTCAATGTTTGATGTAACAGCAATCTGTGCTTGGCAATAATACCACAAAACTCATTGGGAGATGTTAGAATTGGGGGTCTCTAGTTGGCAAAGGTAGGTACCTTTGACTTAATAGGGACGCTTACTTCTAGTCAGGGTAAGAGGCTATACTTCTAAAAAAACTGCACACCCCCTTGGCATGAGCAGACAGGCTTATATCAGATGCAGTTTGTAAAGCATTTGTGAACACATACAGTAATACAGTAAAACACAACAGATGGACACCACCCAGGTTTAGAAAAATAAGTAATCTTTACTAGACTTAACACAAGACCAAACGACAAAAATCCACAATACTGTAATCAAAATAAGTCTTTAAAATGGTAGAAATACTTTAGTTCACTCTGGATTGTAAATGCAACACTTTACTCGAAAATTACCTTGGATGCTTGACGCACAACAACAAAAGGGTCGCAGGGAAGGTGATGCGTCGGTTCCTTACACTCAGGGGAGTGGATACGTCGGTTCCTTACTGCTGCGCAAGGGAAATGATGCTCGCTTCCTTACTGTGTGGGGATGTGATGCGTCAGTTTCCTACAGCAATCCAATGAGATGACTCTCTGGGGCGATGCAACAAAATGGCATCTAGATTACGGTGCGACAACGTAGATGTGATGCATGCACGCCCGACGGCCATGCGGCGACTCGATGAACTTCTGAGCCATGACAGGCCCTGCGACACTCTTCTCCTGTGATGCGACAGCGAGCTCTGCGGTGGCGGCAGCTTCTCCAGTGATACGACGTGCTTCGGCGAAGTGATGGCAACAGTGGCTGAACGCTTCTTCGACAATGCGACGACAACTGCTGTGGGGCGACATGCTTCTCATTGTTGAGTGGCACTCACAACGACATGGGGTCTCTCAGAAATTCCAGAAAACAGCAGGCACTTCAAATCCCAGCAAGGGAATTCAGGGGGAGCTGGGGGTGAAGTCTTGTATCCCTGAGACTTCAAGCAGGAGGCAAGCACAGTTCAAGCCCTCGGATATTCTTCTTCAAGATGATGAAAGCACACTCAGTCCTTTTTGTCCTTTCTCCTCATTCAGCTTCTCTGGTTCTTCTCCTCAGCAAACGGTTGTCCTGATTCCCAGAAGTGATCTAAAATTCTGGGATCTGGGTCCCCCTTTTTATAATTACAAATCCTTTGTCTCTGAAGGCAGAGAGTGTCTATACCTAGTCCAAACCAGGTCTGGGTGCATTCTGTCAGTGCACAACTTCTTCCTTTGTCAGTCTGGGCCAGGGTCATCAGACACACCAAATGAGGAGGAGCCAGCATAGTGGAAGGTAGGCAGAGCCCTTTTCAGACCCAGGTGCTCCCACCACTCCTCATGCAGATAGGTCTATTCGGCCTTGTGCTGACTCACCCTGTCTCCTGGAACCACCCTAGCCCCAGCCCCTGTCACTCACAAACCAGACAGGGAATACACAACCTAGCAGAGGCAGGCTTGGATGGTTAGGCAAAAAAATACCTACTTTCTAAAAGTGGTATTTTCAAACACAGAATTTTAAAACCACCTTTACAAAAAGATGTATTTTACCATTCTGAGTTCAGGTATACTAAACTCAAATTTCTACCTGGTTCCCTGAGTCAGTTAGGTTTATAAAATGTTATAATCGAACTGCCCATTCTGGCCAATGGGAACAGGTAGCCTTGCAATAGTGAAAAAACAAAATTGGCTGTAATTCACTATCAGGACACGCCACACACATCAGGGCATGTCCTACCTTTTACATACAAAACACCCTGCCCTTGGGCCTACCTTGGGATCGACTAACATGCAGAAAAGGGAAGGTATGGGGAGTGGAAAGTGTGTGCACTTGCCAAGTCGACATTGCAGCCCCAGGCTGCACACAGGCTCTGCAATGGCATGCCTGAGCCATAGGTTACAAGCTGATTTGGTGGGTGGCACAACAAGTACTGCAAGCCCATGAGCAGCATTTGATTTACAAGCCCTGGGCACACATGGTGCACTGCACTAAGGTCTGACAAGTAAATCAAATAAGCCAATCATGGAGTCACTAATCCATTACAATACATTACAATAGGGAGCACTTGCACTTCGGCACTGAATAGCTGTGGCAAAGTGCCAAAAGCATCTAGACCAGAAACAACATAGCAAAAACACAGGAGTCAACAGCAAAAAATGGAAGAGAGAACCACGCCAATGGTGCCAGGTCTAACACGTGTCCTCACAAAAAACGAAAGAGGGGCCCTGAAACCTAAAAAGGATAAAGGGAGGGGGAACAACCCACCAGGGCAAAATATATATATAACAACATGAAATGGGTGGTTCCCAATAATATGAAAGACCTAGAAGTGCCAATAATAGAGAGTGCCCACAGAACAGCTGAATATATTTCAATTATTTATTATCATTTTGGTTTATAGAAAAATATATATGAAGTGTAAATAGAGAATAATACATACTTCATTTAATAAAAAATACATATCGATTCATGCAACATCAGCCCAGGGACACGAAGAACAATTAAAAATGGCACCCAAATCACTCACTCATTCTATCAGTCACTGACTCACTCTCAAACCAATGCATCCATACCAGCTCAATCAACTACCAACTATCATCAGACAGACGAAAAAAGCGCCGATGCACGTTTCGGAACAGTGCCAAAGTGGGAAATTCCTTCATCAGGGCGCAATTCATCAATGTACATGGAAGGCACGATCTTCTAGAATTCCAAGTTGATATAAACGAGTCCCAATCATTAAATCAGGACAGGAAAAGCATATCCTAAAGCCAAACAATTGGCAGCTCCCTATTAGGCTTGAACTTATGAGCGATAGGTGAACAGCCTTGCGATATCTTGAGATCAATGGCGGATCGGAGGAAGATACTCGAGAATATCTGATCTCTCGGTCGATCAATCGATCGAGTAAGGTCAAAATGCTGTGACAATGTGGTCCAGGCATCAGAGGAATTAGTAGTTGAAACTCTGGGATGCAATGTCTAGGCAGTAAATCTTAAAAATAGGACACAGGGCGACTATAACGCTCAATTCGGATACATCATTATGGGGTCCGCCAAGGTAGAGTGAACCGCCAGAGTCAGGAAAAAGTATGAAGCAAGCATGGTCCTATCGAGGCTGTACACCTATCGCTCCCAAGTTCAAGCCTAATAGGGAGCTGCCAATTGTTTGGCTCTAGGATATGCTTTTCCTGCCCTGATTTAATGATTGGGACTCGTTTATATCAACTTGGAATTCTAGAAGATCGTGCCTTCCATGTACATTGATGAATTGCGCCCTGATGAAGGAATTTCCCACTTTGGCACTGTTCCGAAACGCGCGTCGGCGCTTTATTCATCTGTCTGATGATAGTTGCTAGTTGATTGAGTTGGTATGGATGCATTGGTTTGAGAGTGAGTCAGTGACTGATAGAATGAGTGAGTGATTTGGGTGCCATTTTTTATTGTTCTTCGTGTCCCTGGGCTGATGTTGCATGAATCGATATGTATTTTTTATTAAATGAAGTATCTATTTTTCTCTATTTACACTTGATATATATTTTTCTATAAACCAAAATGATAATAAATAATTGAAATATATTCAGCTGTTCTGTGGGCACTCTATTATTGGAACTTCTTGGTCTTTCATATTATTGGGAACCACCGGTTCTAACACGTGTCCTCTCCAGCTGAAATGTGGGGAGAACTACCCTACCTCTTGGGAGTTCTCATCACTAAGGTGGAAAAAACTGGACAGACCATCAACATTGGCATGTTCTTTACCAAGGCCATGTTCCAACGTGAAGTCCATCCCCTTTAGGGAAATGGCCCACCTCAACAGCTTTGGATTCTCACTCCTCATCTGCTTCAACTATCTGAGGGGCCTGTGGTCTGTCTGACCCGGAAGTGAGTCCCAAGCAAGTATGGTCTTAACTTCTTCAGTGCCCAGCCCACAGCAAATTCCTCACGCTTAATCGCACACCACCTCTGTTCCAGTGGAAGTAACTTCCTACTGATGAAGGCCACAGGTTGGTATAGGCCCTCCTCATTTATCTGTGAAAGAACAGCCCCTACACCATGATCTGATGCATCTGTTTGGACAATAAACTCAATTGAGGAGTTGGGTGCCAGGAGCACAGGCGCTGTGCACATGGCAGTCTTCAGGGCATTCAAAGCTTTCTGACAGGTGTCAGTCCAGCTCAGTTCACTTTCTTGGGGTGCTTCCTGGAAGTCAGCTCTGTCAAGGGTGCAACAATGCTGCCATACCCCTTGACACACCTCCGGTAGTACCCAGTGAGTCCTAAAAAGATTCACTCCTGTCTAGGTCTTGCGGGTTCCTAAGCCAGGATGGTCTCAATCTTGGGCTGTAGGGGCGCCATTTGGCCGCTCCCAACCTGGTGTCCCAAGTACACCACAGAACCCTGCCCAATCTGGCGCTTGATTGTGAGGCCTGCTCTCCGCGGCGCCATCAACACTTCCCAGAGGCGGTGCAGATGTTCTTCCCAACTGGCGCTGAACACTGCAATGTCATCCAGATAGGCGGCACTGAACTCTTCTAGTCCAGCCAACACTTGGTTGACCAACCTCTGAAAGGTGGCAGGGGCATTCTTCATTCCAAAGGGCATAACCCGGAATTGGTAGTGCCCATCTGGTGTGGAGAATGCTGACCTCTCTTTTGCAAAGCAATTTTCAAGATTGAGCAGTTACACTCCTTCCCTTAACCCTTTACTCTTATATTCCAGCTCATCCGATGAGATTCGTGCGAACAGAAGCCGTGACAAAGTGAAATTCCAAGTTGTTATGTTTTCGCATGATTTCATGGGGCGGCTTTATTTGATGTGAGCAACAATATCGCCTCAGAGCCTGCACCCCAAGGATTTAAGTTCAAATCATTTGAAAGGAGACGTCATCGCGGAGACAGAAGAACATCACAAAGTGAAATGACTCAAATGCAATTATGAACAAAAATTGATATATGAATAAGGGGACAGTTGAACTCTGCTACTCGAACAATTTAATGTTTCTTTTTCAATTGTTGCTCAAGGAGGGACACTGTCCTAGTGGGGAACGGTGATGTTAAAACATTTTATTAATATGTTTGTTATGTTTTTGCATGATTTTATGGGACAGCTTTATTTGATGTGAGCATACTTTCTCCGATTGATGTAGGGCATTGTGGGAGATGAAGTCTATCTTTATACGGCACGTTCAAACTACAAGTAGGGGTGGAGGCTTGTAGCTAGATCGCTCACAGGTGTGTGTCTTTTCTCTTTAAAAACGACGTGAGCGTGTGGGTAATATTCCAAGAAATCTCTGCCACGAGGGAGTGAAGTGAGGTTATGCTGCCATTTGCGGCGCTGAAAAGGTAAATTTGCGAGAAGGGTGGATCAGAGTCTAGTGGGAATAGCATAGTAGGGAGTGAGCCGATACGTACTGTACACATTGAGCTAAATGCCAATTGACAACTCAGGAGAGGGGAGGGTTTGAGCATGGAAGGAGAGTCACAGGAAGTGTGTACATTCGAAGGTTTGAGTATGGTTGAGGGTGGAGTCGAAGTTATCAGTTCGAGTTAAGAATAATGCCGAGTAGCCAGCTGAACTGTTTCTTTACTTTATTTTCAGTTACACCCCTGACGAAGAATTTTACAATTCGAAATGCATTGCGAACACGTTGATGTCATTTAAACATTGTTGAAACATGTTTGTCCTCACATGCCCTCGTAAAAGCCTAGAATGGCAACGTTCAGTATTTGAAAATGATGAATAAATAAATTCAATGCACAAACATGAAGTCTCCGCAGTGATGTAATTAAGGAAGATATACGAGTCAAGATTTTGGATGAAAAATAATAACCAGGCAACAAAAAAGTGACCATTAAGGAAGAGTTTTACACAGGAATGTTTTTCCCAATGGCAGTGCGACAGACGGGCGCAGGAGTGAAGTGTCCCAGCAGACCTCTCTTTTGCCCCATCAGTTAAGGTGATCTGCCAGTACCCATCCATTAAATCAAATGTGCTGAGGTACTGGGTAGCACCTAACTGTTCAATGAGCTTGTCAGGTCTGACGATGGGGTGCACGTCAGTCCGGGTGACTGAATTAAGTCCTCAGTAGTCCACACAGAACCAGAGGTCGGGTGCAGCACCAGGCGTGGCAGCCTATGGGACCAAGACCACTGGGCTGTTCGAGGACTCAATCACCCCTAATGCAATCATCTTGGAGACCTCCTCCTTGATGCAAGCTCTCATTCTATCAGTCACTCTGTAAGTTGTATTCTTAATAGGAGGGCTGTCTCCAGTGTCCACACCATGGACATACTAGTCAGTGACGCTAGGGGTCAGGGAGAACAGGTCAGGGAACTGTCCCAACAGTTGGCGAGAGTCCTCCTGCTGCTCAGGGGTCAGGGCGTTAGAGAGGTTCACACCCTCCACTGACCCAACTTGCTCTTTGACACACAGGAGGTCAGGAAGAGGCTCAGTCTCCTCTTCCATTGCAGCATCTGTGGCTAGGAGCATGCCCACTTCAGACCTCTCCATGTGGGGTTTAAGGCAGTTGACATGCAAGACCCGCAAAGTGTTCCTGGGAGACCGCAAGTCCACCAAGTAGGTGACATCACTCTTGCATTCCACCCCCTCAAAGGGTCCAGTTCACTTATCTTTGAGCGCACAAGGCTCCACTGGGGCCATGACCCACACTTGCTGACCAGGCTGAAGCTCAAACAGAGTGGCATTCTGATCATACCACTGCTTCATTCCCTCCTGGCGGATTCCAAATTTGCCTGAGCCAGTTGCCTAAAATGCTGGGTTTGGTTTCTGAAGGCCAGCATGTAGCTATATACATCCTGGGGAGGTTTCCTGAGAGCTTCCTCCCAGCCTTCCTTTACCAAACTCAGAGGTCCTCTTACCTGGTGTCCATAGAGTAGTTCAAAGGGACTGAAACGTAGGGGCTTCTGTGGCACCTCTCAGTAAGCAAGAAGGCATGGCAAGAGGACATATACCACCCATGTGGTAGACTCCAGTTTTCTGCAATTTCTAAACCTTTGTCTGTACAACTCTGGAGTCACACCATATCTGGACATTAGGGCTCCCTTCATGTGGGCATAGGACAGCTGCTCCTCTGTAGGTAAATCTAACAATGTGTACCGCCCATCACTAACAAAGCGGCCCCACAACTCTGCTCCCCAATCCATCTCAGGCAACATTGCAGCTTCATAAGCCTTAAACCATTGACCAATATCCTCATGTTTATGAAAATCTTTAACTACTTCTTTGGGGTTGTAGGCCCTTACTTATACAGGCAAAGATGGTGCGCTGCCACCAGAGGGAGGAACCTCTAAACTTTTGGCCTTGAGTTCCAATTCCCTCAGCACTCTCTCATGTACAAGATGCATTTTCTTTTTCTCTAAGGCTAACTTCTTCATTTCTAATTCCCTTCCAATTTCAATTTTCATGCTCTCTATGTCTCTCTGATCATCTATTCTGAGCTTGGCTAGCTCAAACTTATGTACTCTCTCCCTCTCACTGTCCTAGAGCTCTCCTGGGGACAGGCCCTTGGAAGAAACATTGCTGCCTGCCCTATAAGGAACTTCCTCTCTGGTTAGGCCCAATGGTCCCTCAAGCTGCCCATCTAAATTCTCTGCCTCCTCCACCGGATTTTCAGGATGCCCATTGGAATTCATAGATTCTACTCAGGCCCTCCGCGCCTTTTGGTACTCCTCCTTCTTGGAGAGGTCTTTCAAAGAGATTTTAAATTTCTTGCACAGTGCTTTGAGATTTTGCACATTGTAGGTATCAATCCTCTCTTCTTCCAATTTAATATCAACAGAGGCAATGGAAGTGGGCCTACTGATGGTAGAAATGAACTGGTAGTTCTCAACATTCAAAAATAGAAAAGAAGTTCCAAGGAAAAGAATACTACCAAAATGTATGTGGTTGCGTTATGGTCTGCACTCACTAGTAGTGTACACTAATCACTGTTTATGAATCACAAATGCAAGTCCAAATCCCACCGCTGACCACCATGTCTCTAGTTGGCAGAGGTAGGTAGCTTTGACCAAAGTGAAGGACCAGGTTTTAGAACCCAGCGGCGTCAGGGAAAACGCCCGATGCCTTCGAGTTCCCCTGCCTTGGCAAACAGAGACACGGGACACTTCTTGATGACGTCAAAGACCAAAGTTTATTGGCTGCAACCAGGAACAGAGGTCTACGAAGCACAACACAGGTGGTTCGCTAGAGACTGCACAAATTCAATGAGCGGAGCATGGCCTTTTATGCCAAAAATCAAGCCTCAGGCAACATTCCAAATTAGCATTGGGTTCATACAAACTGACCAATAAAAATGTGACATTTTGAAAGTAGTGTATGATGACAATCCCACTTTCTGTTGTCCAGCCCACCAGAAATGACCAAGCACATTCCAATATTCTTGTTCGCTCAGGCCGGACAAAACCATCATAAAACCCTCAACCCAAATCCGTGATTATGTCGTGAAGGAAGGAACAGAGGCAGATTGGAAACAAGATAGAAAGGTGGGTGCAGTGTACTGTAAATGCTGGTATGTCCTGCTCTTTGATCTTTATCTGACCAGCTGCTTAACAAGGAACTGGCTCAGCGAGGTCAGCCTCGGGCAAGGGAGTCAGTTCGGCCAGGTCATTCAGAAGTCAGCTAAGGTGTACGTTTTTCAAGGACTCGTTCGGCCGTAGTCATCGGCCTATGTGAGGACAACCACACAAAATGGCTGCCGTACACAAAATGGAACCCGAAGGTTCAAACAAAATCCCTAAATACGTAGTGTTCTCATTGATCGATTAATGCGAAAACACTCGTACACACTACACTCGTGATTTGCGGTCTGCTGACACCAAAATCGTCTATTTCCGATGATCTTTATTGAACGGGTTCGGAACCACCGAACCAGACCCTCAAACTACGGAACTACAGACCCTCCTTTTGCCCTTACATAGGCAACAGACCCAAACCCATGTCAATCTGAATCCGGATATATATTCATCAGATCATCAATATGTTACTGTAGCATCATCCTATTACCTAGTACCTCTCTCTGGACAGGTCTCCTTGCACACGAAGTAGCACAGAGGCCACAAATAGCAGGAGCCCACTGTACACAGAGACAAAACATGAAAAGGATTGCTAAGACCATCCCAATGACCATCAAAATCTTCCAACCCCAAGTGGATATCAATCCCCATAACCATCCCATCAACGACCAATCTCCTTTATCCAAATGGACAGAATCGGAGATCTTATGTAGCTTGGAAATGGCCTGGAAGACTGGCAGAGCGTTGTCTGGAATGAAAACGCAGCAGCTCGATTGAATCAGTTTACATACTCCACCTCGATCTGCTAGTATGACATCAAGGGCAACTCTATTTTGAAGTGTCATAAGTCTATCCGACTGGAGCTCAGCAGTCAAGTTACTAAGGGCACCGGCAGTTTCGACTATGGTGGACTCAACCACTCTCGTCAACTGGCGAATATTCCTGCTATTAGCCATCGGTCCCCAGAACGGCAGAAAACACTTAAAGAAATCTCCCAACTCTTGCCCTGCAGTGTCTTCTTGACTAAAGACACCTCTAGCAACTCTCCTCTTATGGTAATCTGCCACAGCTGTAAAAGTGGAAGGCAACAGGAAAGAAACAAAACATGTGCCCGAAAAATCAGGGGGCAACCATGTATATGTTTTGTCATAGCAAACAAAGTAGGTACCCTTAGCGGCTAGAAATGCTGGGGAAGACTGAGACGTAAATACATAAGTATATGTACAAACGCTCTTCCCTAGCTGAGCTCTCGGATTCTTGCCATTTCCCTGCAGACAATAGCGACCCTGATGGGGCACTATCCAAATCGGTGGAGAACTTTTCGCTCGCTGGTTAACACTCAGATTAACTCCATATCCAGTAATATCCCAACCACTATATGGTTGCTTCTCATCTATCGGAATAGTTTAAATGGCATTAGTACCTTTGACCATGTCGACTATGCCTCTAGCAACAGCACTATTCTTCGGATTGTCCTTTGGTGAACGTTGGGGATAGACACTATGGGAATAAATAAACATCGTTCTGTAAGCCCAAATCGAACCATTTAAACTAAGAGGCAAAACTAAGTATGGAATACCCTTACTTTCTCTCCATTCATTTAACTCTTTCTCTGTAGCTTCAGCTTGAATGGATTTCACACTCTCAATCGTATCTTCACACATACGATTTTCTGGAACCCATCTCGCCGGACCTGCAACATACATTCGACTCATTACATTTCTCACAGTTTCTTTCGCAACTTCATCCGCAAACGCATTTCCGCGACCAACATCATCCGTAACTCTCTTATGGGCACTACATTTCACAATCGCTACTTGCAATGGCAAAGTAAGAGATTCAAGAAGTTCAGTCACCAACTACCCTTGCTGAATCTTCGTCCCATGCGAAGTCAAGAACCCACGTTCACGCCACAAACGCCCAAAGCTATGAGCCACGCCAAAGGCATATTTGCTGTCAGTACACACATTCACTCATTTTCCTTTCGCCAACACACATGCTCTCGTTAATGCAATCAACTCCGCTACTTGTGCTGAATTATGTGGAATACGTGCAGCTTCAACAATCGTATGCAAAGTCGTAACAGCATATGCCGCAGTCGTATCACCATTCGGCAACTTAAAGCACAAACCATCAACCCACAAAGTACCATCACACTCTGGAAGAGGAGTATCTCTTGAGTCTACTCTCCCTTTCGTTTCTTTTTCAGTTTTCAGAAAACTATCTTGTTGTTCTTCAATATCTGTCTCAACTGAAATTGGCAACAACGTGGCTGGATTCAACGTGTTGCATCGTTTAATGTGCACATGACTCGCTAACAACGTCAACCCGTAACTCGACAACCGAGCACTAGTTAAATGCTGTGTCTTCGTACGGTTCAACAAGGTATCCACTACATGTGGAACCATTACTACTAGCGTATTGTCCATAACCAAACCAGCAGACTGTCGAATTGAAACAGCCCCTGCTGCTGTAGCTCTCAAGCAACTCGGCAACGCTCTAGCTACCGGATCTAAAGTCGACGAAAAGTAAGCAAATGGATGCTGCTTATCGCCAAACTGTTGAGTCAAGACTGACAATGCACATCCCTCTCTCTCGTGAACATACAATGTGAAAGGCTTACTGTAATCGGGAGTACCCAACACAGGAGCCGAACACAACGGATTGCGTAATTCGGAAAAGCTCTTCTGACGTTCGTCAGTCCAAGGAATAGGATTTGGAGTATGCTTAACAGTAAGAGCTATCAAAGGCTTCGCTAACAAAGAAAAATTAGGAATCCACTGTCTACAGTACGACGTAATACCCAAAAATGCACGTACTTCTCTATGTGTCGTAGGCACACTCATTTTCGCAATAGCTTGAATTCTCTCTGGGGTCAGTTTCCTTCCCTCCTTCAATAAGAAGGGACGTAAGTAGGTTACTTCTTGTCGACAATATTGCAACTAGGAGAGAGAAACTTTGTGATGAAAATCAGACAAGTGGCGTAACAATGACAAAGTGGCTTCTCTACAAATCTCCTCAGTATCAGCGGCAACTAGCAAATCATCAACATATTGAATAAGGGCTGCACCATCAGGTAAAACCAACAGATCAAGTTGTGTCTTCAAAGCTTGACTATAGATCGATGGACTCTCGCAATAGCCTTGAGGAGCGCGCTTAAAGCGGAAACTTCGTCCTCCTAAAGAGAATCCAAAGATATCCCTACTCTCTATGGCAATCGGGATACTGAAGAAAGCATTCTTCAAGTCGATCACTGAAAACCATGTGGCTGTAGCCGGATTTAGAGTCAACAAGGCAGTGGTATCAGGCACAACAGGAAATTGTGGAACAACAATCTTGTTCACTTCGCGAAGATCAATGACAAACCTATATACAGGAGGCTGTGAAGAATCTGTTCTCTTCAGAACAGGCAAAACTGGACTATTGCACACATTACCTCTCGTTTCCTCAATGACACCCTTTTCGATCAGATCATAAATGATCACTAAAAGTGCACGCTCACCATCACTAGAGATACGGTACTGTGGAATGCGCGGTAACTTGGCATTCGCCTTCAGTGTCACAACATATGGGGGAATCTCCAGTAGGCCCACATCGTTCGGACCAGTAGCCCACAACAAATCAGGTAAGGAAGACAATTCAGATGGAAGTCTGTCTTTCGACAGGTACATCGGAGAGATCACTCTCTCACCCAAGGTAAGATGTACTCCTGACGGAGAACAATACAGTGTCGCATATAATCTCTTCAATAAATCCAATCCCAACAAATTCTCATTACAACCGGTAGTCAAAAGAAGGGGTGCTTCGAACTTGCGAGGTCCAACAGAAAGAGACAATGGAGCAGAAATCGGATTTGTAATGGGTACGCCAGAAAAACCTACAGAAACATTGTCAAAACCAGACAAAGGTGCGCCAGGGAGTTTAGAGTGCATAATAGAACTCTTTGTAGCACCAGTATCTAGCAGAAAAGGTTCTGACACACCTGATGCAATCACTTCAACATAGGGTCCACTCTGATCTACTGGAACTGAAACAACTCCCTCTCTTTGTCCTTGGCTATCCTAACAATCATCACCATTTGCTTCATCACCTTCAACATAGTAATCATCCATATAGTACTGTGCTGTCCTACCAGACGAACCTTGCTGCTGATCAAAACTATTCATCGAGTTCTGTGGAGGCAAAGAACGTACGTTCTGTCCGCGACCTCAACCTCTAGGCGCCTGTTGGGCACCTCGACTTCGTACACCAGAAGCACCATTCGTACGCTGTAACAAAACCGGACAACGATTCTTGTAATGGCCCTCTTCTTTGCAATACGCACACTGATTAGGCCCATACGGGAAACGCTGTTGAGAAGACTTGTTCCTTTGTGAGTTTCTCGAATATTGCTGAGGTTGCTGATAATCGCGCTGACTATTTGTACGGGGTGGATAAGCTTGTTGTAGAAGAACTTTAGTCTTCAATTCCTTAGTCTTCTTATCTGCTTTCTCTAACTCATCTTTGCGCCTATTTTCATAGTACTGGGCCGTAGCTAAAATCTGCGCTGACGTGGAAGCGGCCCAAGCACTCTCGGAATCCTTCAACTTAGTGCACAACTCAGGGAGCAGATTATGCACAAACTTATCAACGAACAATCTCTGACCACCCTCGGTAGCCATATACTGACCACTATGATCTACAAAAGTCTCTTCAAACCGCGTGAAAAAGTCGGACACCATCTCGTCTTTCTTCTGCTTACATGCAGACAACTTGTCCCAAATAACACGCACTTCGGGCATCAAAGTCTTCATATAGTTAATAATCCTACCAGGGAGTTGAGCAATTAGATCTTCAGGCTTAGCACCTCCAACTTGTCTATCATTTGCAGCAACAATATTAACCCATGTATCACCCAATTCATTATCATGATCCGTATGTCGAATCACATTCCAGATAGGCTGTGGAACAACATTGCCAAACAACATGTCTATGTCTGCTAAATTCATGATGCACGAACCCACAGTTTGAGTGAGCTCTTTATAATATCACGCCGGATTTTAGCGCGGATCAGGTAAAGTCTGCTTAATCGCTAAAACTTCAACACGCTTCCAAGGAACATGTTCCCATACTCGCTGAAAGTGCGCAGGCACAGCTACAATACCCAACTGTTCTGACCGAGTTTTTGCCCCTTTTTCTTGAGTGAAGGTGACTGAAGGTGACTTTAGCCTGCTATCATTCTAATAGGAGGACTAGAACCTTAGACCGGGCCTATTTACAAGGAGTTTGATGCAATTCCCTACCCTTTTCTTTGTTCTAGGGCTTATAAACCTATGTTAAGGGATAGATTCCTTAGGATTAGTATTAATCCGTCCTTTTGTAAGAGTGCTAGTACACTTCTAATGGAGTTATGTTTATTTCGGGCCTTGTAGGCCTCGAACGGGAGAGACTCCATCTTTCTTCCTGCCTCTGCAGCTTGAGATGCTTTTAGGTCAAATGTAATGTTTTAGTTATGAGGTGTTGTTCGCCTGGAGAGAACCGGCTCAGGCTGGCCCTTATCGAAGAACTGTATTTTTCTTCGTATCGAAGACATAACATCAGGCCGGCCGGCTGAGAACGTGTCCTTGTTACGGGGAGGTACAAGAATTTTGTGGGCGGCAGGTTACTGGCCGTAACTTTCCATGCATGAACAAGGTTCCATATTAGCAAAAGCATGAGGCAGTCAGGAGTCAGTTCGTAGGCAGCAGCTAGCCGTTAGCATCATTGCAATTAATAATCTTAAGGTAGACAGTCGCCATTTTGAAGTCCAAGAAAGACCGAAAGCTAATACTCTCTTAAAAAGATTGAAGTTATTTTAGTTGGAGCAGCTGGCGAGCTTTGACATTAAGATCAGAGCATGCAGAGTGAAGCAGTTAGTGGAGAGAACGAATACCAGAGTGGTAGAAACTGATTTATAAGATTGAAGCTGGAAGGTGAAGACAGTCCGCGATTGAGAGGAGAGAGGAGTAGTACAGAACAGCGAGAGTGCAGCTGACGAGACAGAGAATAGGAGGAAGGTTCCAGTGACTTGAAGTGAAACGGAGGAGACAGAGCATAGCGGTGCAGACGTGTATCCGTGACTGCAGGGGTGATCCTAAGCCGAGCGAAGGCACAGACGAGAAGGGAACCCAGACTTCATACTCATAAGGTGACGTCGACCCTTTCTTATTAGTGTGCACACACATTCTAACCTTTCCTTTTGCTTTGCAGGCTATGTGTGATATTGTAGTGTTATATTGTTGATGTTATTAATGAGAAAGATACCCCAGTTCTTAGCGAACTAGTGCGTGATGGTTGTTTTCTTATGATAAAGTTAACCTTTCTTCTAGTCAGATGCTGTTATGTGAATGGATGCGACTCCCGTCCAGGTAAATGGTAACTGAGCAAGGGGGTAGAGGAGCACTCGAAATAGGGAATGACCTTCACACTGTGTAATCAGGCTGTTTTGTGTGGGAGAGGATTGACCTGTCTATCTATCCCATAATCTATAATATTGTATTATCCTAGTAGATGGAGAGAGAGTTCCCAATATGAAGAAGGTATTCATAGGAAAGTGATCGTCGTTGTGTCGCCGCGTTATAGAGAGCATTGACCGTGGTCGATGTGTATACCCACAGGATTGTGGCTTGCGAGAGCACCGGATACGGTGTGTAACGAAAGCATTGACTGTGGTCAATGTGTATACCCACAGGATTGTGGCTTGTGTATGTAGGAAATAGTGAGAGCACTGGGGGGATACAGTGCCTATACCCACAGGATCGTGACTTGCGTGAGCACTGATTGTGGTCAGTGTGTAATGGTAAGTTATCGGAACTGCCCCCTTCACTATGAGTAGGAGGGTAGTATAGTCTGAGCCTATGTTGCCGCGAGACTATAAGGTATGAGTGTGGTGTTTTAGAAGATCTAAGCTTGTATATTGCTAATTCCCCATCCTTAGATAGGTACACAGGTGCCTTTTGTAAGTAGGTCCGGAGGAGGGAGATGGTATCGTTTCGGCTGGGTTAGTGGTGTTCTAGTCTGATTCTATCTGGTCTGAAAATCCGGTCGTTACACCAACCCAGCATCAGCCTGAACTGCTTCCTTCCACACTGGAGGAACCTCACGCATCGGATACTGACGCACTTTTCTCCTAACTGACGAATCAGGCTCAAATAATCGCTCAGAAGGGGTGTTATTACGGAATGACAACAATGTCGCAACTGCTCTCTCAATGTCTAGAAGACTCACAATGGTCCCTTTCGCAAACTCAGAACGCACTCGATACAACCCTTCAGGAGCTTTACCTACTTCATCAATCCATTGTTCATGGAGGAACACACACATCATTTCAAAGATGTACCGTTGCTTTGGTGCTTTCCATTGCCGGAAAACGTCCATAATACCCTCAAGATCATACTGGGAGGTATACGTAACCCATCTACGTGCCATGTGATCCAAAACTGTACGCTCATGTGTATCAGGCAACTGACTACGTGATTGTGTATGTTCATTAACTGGAGACATACCCAATTGTCCCAACAAAGGAGAAAAGAAACCAGAAACTGCAGCAGTCATTCGCTGTCTAGTAGAAAGAGAAGATGGAAGAATAAGAGAAGACGGAACAATAGTAGAAGAATCCAAAGTAGGAACAGAAGGAGCATTATAGATAGGCGTAGGAGTAGCAGACAAAGGGGGAGGCAAAGTTGGCGGCCCCTGAGGAGGCTGCGCCAAAGGAACATTAGCCAACAAAAGAGGAGCTGGCTGTGGAGGAATTACAGGTGGCACAACAACTGGAGGTTGCACAGCCACAACTGGTGGCGGGGGTGCCGTAGAATTCTGTGCATAAGGGGGTGGCGAACTCAATAGATGCGACATTAAAGGATCTTTCGCAAGATCTGTCTTTTCTTCCTGCTCTTTAGGCAGCAAAACTGGGTAGCATCTATCTACCGCTAACTTCTTTACCCTAAGCATCTGCTCGCTCTCTTGCTCTTCCTCATTATCCCTATACGCAATAGCAGCTTGTACCATTGACATACCTCGTTCTCGTTTATTCTTCTACGCTAATTTAATTTCTTTCTGTTTGGCTTCTTTGCGCCATATGCGGAAAGAGTCAAACATTGCCGGCCGGGCTTTCTTCTTGAACAACTTCACTTCAATGATTGTCTAAAATCTCAGCTTCAAAACTACCATAACGGGGCCACTGTAGGACACGGTCTTTTCTCGTATATTTTACCCAGATCTCATTGTAGCTAATAGTGCCCACACCATGCTTCACGTATAATTCATATGTAGGAGTTCCAATTGGAGGAACCGGACATGAATCCTCTAACTGGGAATCCTTAGAACAACCACAACCAAATATCCTTCCAAGTCTGCTAAGACCAGGCATCTTGCTCACTAGTCTAGCTTCAAACTACAAGGGAAATCTCAAAACGATAGTCTTGTGAATGCACGAGTCCTTTGGATTTGGGGCCTGCAGGTACCAAATCAAAGCGATCCACTAAAGGGATACCAAAACAAACTAAGGACTAGGAGACGCTCCACTCATACTTAACTGAAATGTTGATGGCGTCACCAGAAGACCCGTCTATCGTCTCGCTCTACAAACGTCTAAGGCTCCAAGACAGGGTGACAGTCAGGGCAGCAGTCCTTTGTAGCCGTCCGAAAGCGGGGAACCTCGCAGCAAAGACTTTCGGACCACGACGACATACAGGGGTCGATGAAGTGGTTGGCCTTCCTCCAGAATTTTCACACGAAGCTCTCCACGATCTTCGGGCTTAGACCGGTACCGCTGAAGTCGCCCTACGTTGGGCGCCAACTGTAGGACCAGGTTTTAGAACCCAGCGGCGCCAGGGAAAACGCCCGATGCCTTCGAGTTCCCCTGCCTTGGCAAACAGAGACACGGGACACTTCTTGATGACGTCAAAGACCAAAGTTTATTGGCTGCAACCAGGAACAGAGGTCTACGAAGCACAACACGAGTGGTTCGCTAGAGACTGCACAAATTCAATGAGCGGAGCATGGTCTTTTACGCCAAAAATCAAGCCTCAGGCAACATTCCAAATTAGCATTGGGTTCATACAAACTGACCAATAGAAATGTGACATTTTGAAAGTAGCGTATGACGACAATCCCACTTTCCGTTGTCCAGCCCACCAGAAATGACCAAGCACATTCCAATATTCTTGTTCGCTCAGGCCGGACAAACCCATCATAAAACCCTCAACCCAAATCAGTGATTATGTCGTAAAGGAAGGAACAGAGGCAGATTGGAAACAAGATAGAAAGGTGGGTGCAGTGTACTGTAAACGCTGGTATGTCCTGCTCTTTGATCTTTATCTGACCAGCTGCTTAACAAGGAACTGGCTCAGCGAGGTCAGCCTCGGGCAAGGGAGTCAGTCAATCAATCAATCAATCAAAGCATTTATATAGCGCACTACTCACCCAGAGGGTCTCAAGGCGCTAGGAGAGGGGGGTCCGCTACTGCTCGAACAGCCAGGTCTTGAGTTGCTTCCTGAAGGTGAGGTGGTCCTGGGTCAGGCGGAGGTGAGTCGGGAGGGAGTTCCATGTCTTGGCGGCGAGGTAGGAGAAGGACCGTCCCCCTGTGGTGGCTCTTCGGATGCGGGGGACGGTGGCGAGGGCGTGGCCGGTCGATCGAAGCTGGCGTTTGGGAGCGTAGAAGTTGAGGCGGCTGTTGAGGTATCCTGGGCCTTGGTTGTGTAGGGCTTTGTGTGCGTGGGTGAGGAGTCGGAAGGTGATTCTCTTGTTGACCGGGAGCCAGTGCAAGTCTCTCAGGTGTCCGGAGATGTGGCTGTGATGGGGGATGTCCAGGATGAGTCGTGCTGAGGCGTTCTGGATCCGCTGGAGTCTCTTCTGGAGTTTGGCGGTGGTTCCGGCGTAAAGGGAGTTGCCGTAGTCCAGACGGCTGGTGACGTGGGCCTGGGTGACCGTTTTCCTGGTATCGGTGGGGATCCACCGGAAGATCTTACGTAGCATGCGCAGGATGTTGAAGCACGACGAGGAGACGGCGTTGACTTGTCTGGTCATGGAGAGGGAGGAGTCCAGGATGAAGCCCAGGTTGTGTGCGTGGTCTGTTGGTTTGGGTGCGCTGCCTAGGGCGGGGGGCCACCAGGAGTCGTCCCAGGTGGAGGGTGAGAATCCCAGGATGAGGACTTCCGTCTTGTCCGAGTTCAGTTTCAGGCGGCTGTTCTTCATCCATTCGGCTACCTCTTTCATCCCTTCGTGAAGGTTGGCTCTGGCGGTGGCTGGGTCGTTGGTGAGGGAGAGGATCAGGTAGGTGTCGTCGGCGTAGGAGATGATGTTGAGGTTGTGCTGGCGTGCGATGTCTGCGAGGGGGCTCATGTTGACGTTGAAGAGGGTTGGACTGAGCGAGGAGCCTTGAGGAACGCCGCAGATGACTTTGGTGGCTTCAGATCTGAACGGGGGAGGCGGACTCCTTGTGTACTTCCGGCGAGGAAGGAGATGATCCACTCCAGTGCCTTCTCCTGGATTCCGACGTTGCTGAGTCGCTGCACTAGTGTACGGTGGCAGACAGTGTCGAAGGCCGCGGAGAGGTCTAGGAGGATGAGGGCTGCTGTTTCTCCGTTGTCAAGTAGTGCTCGGATGTCATCGGCGGCTGCGATCAGGGCGGTCTGTGGTTGGCCCGGAAGCCAGACTGCGAGAGGTTGAGGGATCCGTTTGTCTCGAGGAAGGCGGCCAGCTGCTTGTTGACGGTCTTCTCAATGACTTTTGCAGGAAACGGGAACAGCGAGGTGGGGCGGTAGTTCTTGAGGTCGGTGGGGTCGGCCGATGGCTTCTTTAGTAGAGCGCTGAGTTCGGCGTGCTTCCAGCTCTCCGGGAAGGTAGCGGTGTCGAAGGAGGTGTTGATGATGTCCCGCAGGTGGGGTGCGATGACAGCGTCGGCTTTGTTGAAGATGTGGTGAGGGCAGGGGTCGGTAGGAGATCCGGAGTGGATGGAGTTCATCGTGCGGACGGTGTCTTCGGTGCTGATCGGGGTTCAGGCGCGGAGGGTGGTGGTGGGGGGCGGTGGTTCGGTCGTGGCGTGTGTCGGTTGAGTGCTGAAGCTGTTGCGTATGTCCGCGATCTTGTTGTGGAAGTAAGAGGCGAGGGAGTTGCAGAGGTCTTGCGAAGGGGTGATGTCGTTGTTTCCGGCGTTGGAGTTGGAGAGCTCTTTAACGATGTTGAAGAGTTCCTTGCTGTTGTGTGCGTTGTTGTCCAGTCGTTCCTTGAATGCGGCTCTCTTGGTGGCGTGGATGAGTTGGTGGGGTTTTCGGGTGGCGAGCTTGAGGGCAGTTCGGCCAGGTCATTCAGAAGTCAGCTAAGGTGTACGTGTCTCAAGGACTCGTTCAGCCGTAGTCATCGGCCTATGTGAGGGCAACCACACAAAATGGAACCCGAAGGTTCAAACGAAATCCCTAAATACGTAGTGTTCTCATTGATCGATTAATGCGAAAACACTCGTACACACTACACTCGTGATTTGTGGTCTGCTGACACCAAAATCGTCTATTTCCGACGAGCTTTATTGAACGGGTTCGGAACCACCGAACCAGACCCTCAAACTATGGAACTACAAAAGAGGGACCCTTGCTACTAGTCAAGGTAAGAGGCCACACTTCTAACATAACACCTGCTCACCCCCTTGGTAGCTTGGCAAGAGCAGACAGGCTTATCTCAGAGGCAGTGTGTAAAGCATTTGTGAACACATACAGTAATACAGTGAAAATACTACTGATGGACACCACACAGGTTTAGAAAAATAAGTAATCTTTACTAGACTTAACACAAAACCAAACTACAAAAATCCACAATACTGTAATCAAAATAAGTTTTTAAAATGGTAGAAATAGCTTAGTTCACTTTTGATTGTAAATGCAACTTTTTACTCTCAAAGAACCTTGGATGCGTAACGCACAATAACAAAAGGGTTGCAGGGAAGGTAATGCGTTGGTTCCATACACTTAGGGGAGTGGATTTGTTGGTTCCTTACTGCTGCGCAGGGGAGTTGATGCTCACTTCCTTACTGTGTGGGGAGGTGATGCGTCGGTTTCTTACTGTGCTCTGATGTGATGACACTCCAGTGCCATGTGACAAAATGGTGTCTTGGTTACGGTGTGACAACATAGATGCGATGCTTGCACGCCCGACGGTGACTCGATGAACTTCTGAGCCACGACAGGCCCTGTGACACGCTTCTCTGGAGATGCGACATCAACCTCTGAAGCGGCGGCACGCTTCTCGGGTGATGCGACGCGCTTCGGTGATATGATGGAGTCAGTTAGGATTACAAGATGTTATAATCAAACTGCCCATTCTGGCCTATGGGAACAGGTAGCCTTGCAATAGTGAAAACACAAAATTGGCTGTAATTCACTAATAGGACATGCCACACACATCAGGGCATGTCCTACCTTTCACATACAATACACCCTGCCCTTGGGCCTACCTTGGGAGTGACTACCATGCAGAAAAGGGAAGGTTTGGGGACTGGCAAGTGTGTGCACGTTCCAAGTCGGTATGGCAGCCCCAAGCTGCACACAGGCTCTGCAATGGCAGGCCTGAGCCATAGGCTACAAGCTGCTCCGGGGGATGGCACAACAAGTGCTACAAGCCCACCAGCAGCATTTGATTTACAGGCCCTGGGTACACATGGTGCACTGTACTAGGGTCTGAATAGTTAATCAAATGAGCCAATCATGGAGTCTCTAATCCATTACAATACCTTACAATAGGAAGCAGTGTCACTTTGGCACTGAATAGCAGTGGTAGAGTGCCCAAAGCATCTAGACCAGCAAAAACACCGGAGTCAACAGCAAAAAATGGAAGGGAGACCCACGCCAATGTTGCCAGGTCTAAGAGGAGACTAGTGGTCTAGGGAGCGGTCATTGCATTTCCATGGGATGACAAGTAGAAACAAGCATTTGCAATGCAATAGGTCTCGCATTAGGAAAGTTTGAGCTATTGGTATTGTAAATGAAACATTTTTTATTTACGTGTTGGTTTTGAAAATAGCTAAATTAATAGCTTTGTCATTTACAATGCCAATAGTTTTAACTTTCGCAAATGTGACACCTATAGCATTTGTAATGCAATAAGTGTTGCATTTACGTGACTTAGATGTATTGCTATTACAAATAACAATGGCTTTTAATTTTTGTAACAATTAATACTTAAATAAAAGTTATTGTAATTTATAATGGCAATAGCTTAAACTTTTGTAAATAACTTTTGTGAAGATCATGTTCAGTGTATTTTATTGTGACGAAAATCCAAGAACAGAAGTGAAATATTAACATCTTTTTGTGACACTTGTAATAAAGCTTAAAACATTGAGACAACGTATTTGAACCAGTTGTTGTTGAATGGTTGCACAGTTTGATTCTGTGGTGGCGCTGAGTGATGTTGTGTTGGTGACAAGTGATGCTGTAGTGCATAGTGATGTTGTGGTGCCCCTGAGTGATGCTGTGGTGGTGCTGAGTGATGCTGTGGTGATGCAATAAATAGATAGAGAGAGAGTGCGATAGATAGATAGAGTGAGGGCGATAGATAGATAGAGTGAGGGCGATAGATAGATAGATAGATAGATAGATAGATAGATAGATAGATAGATAGATAGATAGATAGATAGATAGATAGATAGATAGATAGATAGATAGATAGATAGATAGATAGATAGATAGATAGATAGATAGATAGATAGATAGATAGATAGATAGAGGGCGATTGATAGATAGAGTGAGGGCAATAGATAGATAGAAAGATAGAGTGAGGGAATCACAGGAGTGTCAACAAACAATACAATGGTGTATAACCAGGAGAAAATGGTCCACTCACAACAACAATTTCAGCGGACACATTTCTTTTCGTAAATGAATAATACTATTTACAAAATAAAGGGCTAAGTTTATTCCATTTATTTTTTCTACGGTACACGTACTATCCCATACGTTTTCCAAAGAATGTACATAACCTATAAAATAGGCCCAATAAAACATTCACAGTGTTTTTGAGTGAAAGTACACACACAAAATACTAGCCTATGTGGTGTTGCAGCTATCTAATATTTATTTGACAAGGAATGCTAGTTCCAGAAAAGAGGTCCTTACGACAAGAAAACAGATCAGGACAAGCCTATGTAAATAGTACTGAAATGACTCGACCTAATTCCTGAGTGCAAGGAAGGATATGCATCCCCTGTCTGCTGTTTGAAGGTTGAAACACAGCAATAAACAGAGTTCAGTGGTTGGCCCCTTGAAGGACTGGGTTCTTTGGACCCAGCGGTGCCAGGGCACAACACCTGAAACCTTCGTGGGTAACCTGCTCCGGCGTACAAGTCACAGAGACACGGGACACTTCCTTCGGCGTCAAAGAGTCAAGGTTTATTTACTGCAGGGAACACAGAAGTCACAGGAAGTACATCGAGTGTAGTTCGGGGAGACTGCTTCAAATTGTATTTGTGGATCGCTCCTTTTATACAGTTTTTACCCATAGGATAACATGATACACAATAGTTTACAACCTGGTTCCCACAAGTCGCTCTCAGAGGGGTCGCTTAGATCACTTTGAAACACACAAGATCCGGAACATAAGTGCGGAAACATTTGGCGGTTCCCAACTGTAAAAACCCATCTTCCCACCATTAGCAAATTCCAATCAGCAGTAAAGTAGATCGAAATAGGAACGAAGACAGGTGCAGAGGAAGACGGAGACAGTAGGGAGATCGGAAAGGGTGTAAAAGGGGAGTGTCGAGAAGCACGAGATACAGGCATCAAAGGGACGTGCCTAATGAGATGCACGACTGAGACAATAAGCCCGTGCGGCAAGATGAGCCTCGAGCGGCGCCATCTGCCTTACAGTAGCATCCCCCTCGTCATAAAGACACTTACAAAGAACATGCGTCTTCCGCCATATCTTGGGAGTCCCAGGGTCGCGAAGCGGACAGCGTCCGTTCGCTGGCTACTTGAGGGCAAGAGACAAAATGGATGCCGTATCTAAGATGGAACCCGTGGGTACAGATGACAAACCCACATAACAAACGAACGGTTTAAGTTAGCACAGCGAAACTGCGCACACTTACAAAACTCGTCATTTGCGGTTCATAGATACTAGACTCGACCATATTCGTGCGAGTTAAAAACACCACTTACAATTGTCACGGAACCTCACCCTTAGGCCTTTCTGTCCCGGTACAACTGCTCCACCATTGAAAGCTACGTACCTGGCATTACCCTATATATTCCACAGTTTCCACCACGTTGTAATGTAACTTATTAACATACTGTTATCTCAAGTTTAATAATTACTCTTATACTCAAAAATCCAAAAGCATGTCTTCTGGTGATCCCAGAGTACATTTCTAACTACACTGCTGAATGCAGATGGCACCCTTAAACTAAAGCCTCAGGGCATCACTGGGCATTCTATGAGGGCACAAGTTGTGACAAGCTATCAGGGTACTTTGCAGGAAGTCAGGGAGTGTAGGTGGTCATCTGACAGCATTCGTCTACACGTATGCACTGGTTTAGTGATCGGTACGGGCCAGGACCCCTGCAGCCAGCTGCTAGAACAGATCAGAATGTGTCTACCAGGAGCTGCGAGCAAAGGTAGAAGCAGCAGCATGCTGGGTGACCCCCAGCACAGGAGGTGGGGTGGGGGGAGGTGACGAGGTGAAGAGAGCCCAAGGGGAGAGCGGAGAGTGAAGAGGTGTGTAGCAGGTTGTAAGAGGGTGCGAGGAATGGCCAGAGAGAGAGAGGGAGAATGATCACACGTGAGGTGGAGGGAAGGAAGTCGTCAAAAAGTGAGGTAGGGAATTGAGGCAGACAAAAATTGCTGGAAAATAAAAAGGGGCCAGGTCGGAAAGAAGGGGGTGTGTGTTTCAAAGGGAGAGCAGGATAAGGAGGCTAAAAAACAAAGGAAGCATAGAGGTGAAGAGGGAAGAAGGTGTGAGGAGCAGGGAGGTGAGAGAAGCACGGACGTTTTGTGAAGCAAGGAAGATTAGGATCAAAGAGCAGTGGGAGAAGTAAGAAAAAGGCGTAATAAGAATGTGGACGGGCAAAAGAGGCACGGAGTAACAGAGAAAATAGGTTCAAGGAGTAGGGAGCATGGAAGCAAACGAAGGAAGAGAGGCGAGAACGGCTTATATGCAGTCATGGGAGAGAAGTAAGGAACTAAGAAAGAGGGAAGTGGAAAAGCAGAGTGGAGAGATGGTGGAAAATAAGGGGGGAGAGGCAGAGTGTGGAAAGGGAGAAAAGTGGGCAGGGAATGATTGTCTTTTGCAAGCAATTAAATTAGTTTGCAGCAGTAACGCCAAATCTGAAGTGCATCTCTATGTGGGATGCATAACCATTTTTTTATGCTACTTCTTAATTCTCAATTTAACATGGTCCAGAGCCCCGTAAAGACATCTTCAAAACAGAAAGACAGTCGTCATATTGTAGACTGTTATTGCATACATTTCCACAGTAAATTACTTTTAAGAGAAATGTCACAAATCGCATTCTCAAAACTCACGTCTTTGAATTTATGACAAAATCTACTGCGCCTTGACAGACCTCCGACAATCTTCATTCTCTTCCGAACACTTTACACACTGTTTCTGAGTTCTGCCAAGAAATTTCTTTCCTGATTGCGAATGTATTTTCTAGATTAAATTCCGGTCTCTGAAGCCTGTCTAAATACGCCAGTGCCGCACAGAAGTTTAGTGAAGCAAGGAAGATAAGGATCAAAGAGCAGTGGGAGAAGTATAACAAGGCCCTCAGCAGAAGGTGTGGAGGTGACCCTACTTGTCTGCTTGCCACCGCATCAAAAGATTCAGAGGCAGGTGAGAAGAGGTTGGGGAGTGGGAGACACAATGCGAAGGGGCAGGCGTCTTACAAGAAGAACGCTGGGTGGGAAGCAATGTGGACTAAACTTATGGCTGCATTACCCGTTCATTAGGAAATAGGAGAAAAGATGCAAGGGAGGGGGAGGCTCAGAAGATATTCAGCAGCCGTTGGACAAAAAGTTGTTGCGACATGTGGAGTCCGGGAGGCGCACTTTGAGATGTTAGTATCCCCCTCACCCGCGCCCCTTGCATGTGTCTCATCGGAGGATATTAGGGCAAAGTTGCAGGAGTGGGGCAGGGAACACAAAATAAAAGCACGCCGAGGAGCTAATCGGACAAATGCCATATGGTAATAGCATCAGCAATTGTCTTCACAGTGTTGAAATGGGGAGGACAGAGAGAGCGATGAGGAAACAGAGTTGGAAGAGGCAGGGGAGGCTGCAGGAGTTGACAGGGAAAGAAGGCCGAAGTAGGCCTATGCAAGTTTTTGCTATAAACAAGAGACCGGTAATAATAAAAAATGTACAACACAAATGCACATAACAGACTTCGGGTAAAATATGTTGTCCATATAGACAGTTTCAGACGTGAGATAGGGATGATTGTTTTAGAAGGTTATCGTTTTCACATATTAAGCCAGGTACTGTATCGATTTGTAAAGCAAGCATCTTAAATAGGTTTTAGGCAAGTTTCCGTTCGCAGCGCTGTAAGAACCTTCAACAAGACCTTCATTTCCGCATCTGAGACAGGGAAACTGGTGACTGAAAGACACTGGTTAAGATCAGAATAGGGACAAAAGAGACACAAGACGCTACAATCATTTGCCATTCCAGGGACTACGGAGATCAGCTGCTGCAGAGAATTCTTTACAACTGGAAACTGATGAATGGCAAAGCTCAACGAGTTTAGAACAGTCAGCTGAGTAGACACACCTCCCCGGCGGTATGGTGGGGGTTATAGTTTTGCAATTCAGAATGAATACAATACAAAATGGCAATAGTATGGAAGCAAACTACAAATCCAGAATGCTAAAAAAACAAGTTCTCAGCATTGCTGTGGCGGGGGGTGGTGGAGCGGCAGCCTTTGAAGTCTGATGCGAGGCACAGACAAATGGTGGTGTGAAGTGGCCAGCGATGGCGTGCACGCCCATAGCTCACATGAACTGTACGCGATCTGCAAGTTTGGTAGAGTTTTTGAACTGTCTACTATAATCTTGCCTGTCTTTCCCTGCGGAATATAATAATCGAGACCTAAAAAGGATTTTCCACTCCAGGGTTTAGTGAACCGTGTTGAAGTGAAGGTTGATGTTAAGGTAATAACTTTTTTAAGGGGACACAAAGTATATACACAGACTGTTGCAATAATAAATTTGCTCATGACTAGTGTGCTTAAGGGGAAGAGGAAGCCAAATTAGCAAATTCTTAACATTTTCTATGATTAATATTCAGCAGCTTTTGCTTTATAGGGAGATTGTCACATTCCAGCGTAGGTAGGGGTTTGGGAAACATTTTGACATATATGTTTGCAGCTATACGAATGCCTGTGAATATTGGCACTACATCTCCCGTAATCATGTGGGGGGCTTTCTCTGGCTTTGTGACAGGGCCATAGATAAGCACCGCCTGCAGGGGGCTTGGTGCTTGCCAATATCGAAAGCTGTACCTGGACGTTTGCGGTGCTACACAGTAAACCAGCCCAGTGACAAGGTGATATATCCCTCTACACGCTACATCTTGCTTCTCTGAGAGTGGGAGAAATGCCCTGCTGCCAAAACGGAGGCGCGAGTATCCCTGTGCTCTTTCTGGTTCAAACGCGCTGGGCGCGTCCTGGAGCCATTAGGCACAGAAGAAATATCTGACAAAACCCGTTTTTGGTTGCTTTGTTGCAAACGCGCTGGAGCGCGTTTCAGAGCCGCTTGAAAGGCTCAGATTAGGCAAGGGCTTCGCTTTTGGTTACTTTGTAGCACACGCGCTTGAACGCGTTTCAGAGCAACCTGAAAGGCTCAGGTTAGGCAAAGACATCGCTTTTTGTTACTTTGTTCTTTTTTTGTACAAATGGGCTGAAGTGCCCTTCAAACTGACCTAAGGGCTCTGAACACTCGGCGGCATTGTTTTCTTTGGCAGCAGTTCAGAACGCATGACTCACAAGGCATAACCAGTATTGTCCTTGTGTGTTTGAGCTCCTGCAAGTACCTACAGGAAAGTGTACATTTCCTACCCATGAGTGACCTTCTCAGAGCTAAGTACATTCTTACATACCTTGTTGAAGGCACATACGCTGTGGGAGTAGTCGCAGGATAAGTACACTTCCTAGGAAGACCAGATCATTGCTTTTATATTTTATTTTTTGCTTTTAAGGTGTTTCTATTGGCTAGTTTGGCATGATAGAAACATAAGTGCTGACATATTTTCCCTCTAGCATTAACGCTCAGTTCACGCTGTGGCTGTTAATATAAATACATGTTGTGCTTGTATGTTGTTACAGGGAACACAGGGCAAGACAGCTGGAGTGACAGAACAGGAGTATGGTCTACAACTCTACGTGCAGTCCCGTCATGTGATTTCGTGGCTGCATCTTTATTGTTTCCTTTCCCCTTTTAAGGTCTTGTCTGTCGAGTGGTATCTCTATACTCACTGGTCATTCTATATCGGGGATAGGGTTATGCAGCATCTTCCATCGCTCCCTCTGTATCAGGCTTCGAAGGTTAGTGGTAAAACTGTTGGGTATCTGACAGAGATACATGAGAAAAGGTCCATGTTTGTATTGAAATGAGCTACTAGATTTCGAGCAGAAGGGAAAGAGTAAGCATACTGAGTGGTAAAGGGATGAGTAGAGGAGAGGGGTTGGAGCGATGCTAGAAAAGAGATACCTACAACTCCTGATGAATCATACATCAAAGATCTTTGAGCTAGTTAATGTGTGATAGTGGTTATGCAGTTAGATATTAGAATATGTATTAGTAGATATGAGAGAGAAGGGTAATAAGCTTAGTGTGTCTTCTACAGAAATATCGACTCTAGCTTGAATTAGCTTTCAAACTGATTTCTGAGACAATCTCTAGTGTCATCAGCAATTTGAGATGCCTGGGCAAACAATAAGTTGAAAATAAAAATTCTGATCTCAGAATACTACTACACAAACATTCTGCAGAGATCCTCCTCTCTATGGATCGCACTCCCAGCTGAGCTGATACAGTCAGAGGATCTTTTAAAATTCTGCTAAAGCTAAAACACCCGTTTAACTTTGCCTTTGCTGGTTTGAGCTCTAAACCATTGTTCCTACTATTCTCTGTTGACTTTTGGTGCTCTTCTCCCCATAACCTATTTCCATTTCAACCCTTTGCTATTCCGCCCCATCTCCTCAACTCTACCTTCCTCTTCCTCCTCCTCATTCTCCGCTCCAACTCTTATCCTATTATCCTCCCTTACCACTTTTATGCTTTTTTGAAAAAATGGGAGATTCTGATGTAGTTCTCAGCGATATTAGCACTCATAGTAAGACATTGAATATAGGCTTAGAGCCCGACTTGGAGCGGCCTTCCGCCCATTAAAGGCCCGCTCCAACATTCAGGGATGGCCTTTACTAAGGGAGCGGGGCTATAATGGCCCGTAGATCCCCCTATGGAGGGCTCTAAGGCTATTAGAACATTTCACCGCAAGAGGGTGAATGTTTTAATTTGTCAAACAAAGGCCCCCCGGAGCCCGAGGGGATTGAAATCGACTCGGGCTCCGTGAGATCGTTTGTTCAGAGCAACAGCTGTGAACAAACATTGGTGTGTTGGAGCTCCATGCTTCAACCATCCATCAGAAGCCCGGAGCACTCCGCTCCCAACATTCCAATGTTCTAATACTTCGAAAGTCCACTGTTAATGTCGACCATCAAAAAGATCAATGCACTATGCTGAGTATTATTTATATAATTTTTGTTTTGGTCCATAAATGACTTACTATTCAACTCAGTGGCAACAAAACTACAAATGGGAAAGTTACAATGTCCATATTGCAATAATAAAGAGCTTTTGAGTAAACATGCATGTATTCATATTTAGGCCCACGTGCATTAATTCATCTAGGATCCTTTGAGCATGCATCCATAAAACCATTCGTCTGTCTGCTAATTCATCATTCTGTTCCTCTGTCTGTTTATCCCTCCCTCTGTCCATTCTTCCCTCTGCCTTGCACACGCTCTGTCCATGCCTCGGTCCATCTGTTGACCTATTTGTTCATCCTTCTAATCATAAATATATCCATCCAACTGTTGACCCCTGAGCGATTGCTTTTTGTCTGACTGTACGTGTGCTAGAAAGTGTTTTGTCTATGTCTGCATCTGTACCGTTTTTACCCATTTACTATGTTTTTCTCATCACTTTGATTATTTTTCCAGCTTTATATAACGCGAACTATCCCTTGCAAAACGCGTTAGGGATGGATTAGTGCAATACAGGAAATGATCTGCAAAGTGCAATTGCTAACCAAGCGGTATCAGAGCAATTGGAGGGAACAGGACACACATAATAACACAGCGGATGGATAATATGTCGGGGGTAAAATGTCTTTCTCAGCGAAGTGCTGCACTTTTAAACGAAGTCAGGAACAGGAATGTATAGGACATTTGGGAGGCAGTGATCGAGCGGTAATATAAAAACAAACATGCTGATGTTGCCAAGTGGTCCCATGTCACGTGCCAGCTTCCCAAACATTGGGCCTTATTTATGAAGGCCTTGCGTCAGTTTTGCGCCGCCGGTGCATCACTTTTTGTGACGCACCAGCGGTGTAAAAAATGCGCCTCGTTGCGCCATATTTAAAAAGTGACGCATCTAGGTAGATGCATCACTTTTTAAACCCCTGCGCAATGTATGCAGAGGGGGCGTTCCCCCGCAAAAAGCCTCATAATAGTGACGCAGTGAAATCTATGAGATTTCACTGCGTCACTTTTAGGACACTGTTGCGTCAAAATCTTGCGCCTGCCTCACAGCAGGCATAAGACTGACACAAGCCCTTTCACATGGGGCTTTCCCCATGTGAAAGGACGCATTGCTGGAGTTGCTTCACTTTTTCGACACACTCCAGCAATGCGTCACTTTTGCGCTTACAGATACGTCAGAAATACTGACGTATCTGTAACTCCTTGCGACATGATGCGTCATACATTAAATATGACGCATCAGGAATGTCGTAAGGAGTGCGCAGTGAAAAGTGACGCATCGCTGTTTTCACGCAGCGATGCGTCACTTTTCATAAATGAGGCCCATTAATTTTACAATATTGGTAAAACTCTGTCGGCGAGGAGACATCATGGGAGCACTTGGCGGCCACACCACGCTCTGAAAGGTGCAGTGGGACGACGTTGGAGTACCGGATGTGCGCGTGATAGTAAGTGTGAGACGCTGCTCCTCCAACGGCACTTCTGTAGCCCATTGTGCATTATAATTGCGTGGTGGAATGACACACTCAAACTACAGTGGGCATTGGTGTGCAAGGGGTTTACGCTTCCAGGGCCTCATTTATGAAAAGTGACGCATCGCTGCGTGAAAACAGCGATGCGTCACTTTTCACTGCGCACTCCTTACGACATTCCTGATGCATCATATTTAATGTATGACGCATCATGTCGCAAGGAGTTACAGATACGTCAGTATTTCTGACGTATCTGTAAGCGCAAAAGTGACGCATTGCTGGAGTGTGTCACAAAAGTGACGCAACTCCAGCAATGCGTCCTTTCACATTGGGAAAGCCCCATGTGAAAGGGCTTGCGTCAGTCTTACGCCTGCTGTGAGGCAGGCGCAAGATTTTGACGCAACAGCGTCCTAAAAGTGATGCAGTGAAATCTCATAGATTTCACTGCGTCACTATTACGAGGCTTTTTGCGGGGGAACGCCATCTCTGCATACATTATACCTGACGCAGGTATAATGTGGCGCAGGGGTTTAAAAATTGACGCATCTACTTAGATGCGTCACTTTTTAAATATGGCGCATTGAGGCGCATTTTTTACACCGCTGGTGCATCACAAAAAGTGACGCACCGGCAGCGCAAAACTGACGCAAGGCCTCATAAATAAGGCCCCCAGAGTGTTGCATGTGGTATGTCTTTGTCGTCATTTTTCGAACTTGACTCTTCACGAAAAAAAGCTTGCCCATCATGTGTAAGCGTGGATATTACGTTTACTCTGCCTCTCAACAAGCAATGCCCATTAGCCTCTGAAGACAAAAAACAAGAAGCTATGGTTAACACAACTATTTGTTGATATGCATAGCATTTCCGCACGCGCAGCACCGGCAAGAATCTGTAATCCTTTGTTCCACTAATATTGTGCTCCATAAGGCTGATTACATCTGTTTCTTACAGATTCGAGAACGCATTTTCACAAATAATTACGCGTCACTGTTAAACTGCCAGGCTTGGAACAGTGGCCCAATGGTTGATAAAAACGAGAAGGGTAATTAGCTGCAGTTCAAATGTGCACATGCTCATTAGCCGCAAAAGGCGAATTAGGACTTTAATGGGAAACGTCACTAAGCATCGCTCCTTCGGAAATAATTACAGAAATATAGCTCTTAAGAGGCTGGCCTGTCTCATTGCCCTCCGTGTTAGAAGCAAACTGCATTGCTTCCACTCAGTCTTTTTAATATGTTCTACATGAAGAGGTTTCCGCGTTTTCATTCTTGGGGACAAACAGCGGCAGGTGCTTTTACAACATTGCCTTGACCCAAGAACTTGAGAAGCAGGAAGTAGATCCGCAAACAATGGTAAACAACATTCACAGTAACACTAAGGGTGTAGGGACTTCCATTCACAGACATTTAGTTGACAAACTTCTATAATGTCTATTTTAAATGTTCCAAAATTAAATCCCTGTGTTGTGTTTCAAATGATGCTTATTGCAGAGCAATAGTGTTAAGGGGAAAGTGATATAACTCCTGGTCCTGTCGTTCTCGTCCCGGTCATCACTAATGAGTTGACTTCACTTTGCAAGACAGAAAAAAGAACACGAAAAATGCGAGAAGTATATGACCCCCCCATAAGCCTGAAGCATATATAGGTGATACTCACCCATCATTGCCCCTGAACTACCATGACTCTGGGAGGGAGGGGTGTGATAATATGACGAGGATAACAGGACTAATAATAATGAACATTACCAGCAAGGATTTAGACATTCCCACAGGTTCTTCTTTTCCTGGTCTCATTCATTGCTAATGAGGAACACTCTAGCATTCCTCAGAACAGCAACCTTCAAAGACCACTAACATGAAAAAGCATAAAAAGAAAGATAGCCACTATTGACTGCGATAGCCAACAGTGATTTATTCCATATTGCCATTTCCATCAGAGTAACACTGCATGAAGTTCTCCCACCCCAAATTGGTGCTGCCATGTAGTACATTCTGTAACTTGTAATGTTGTTTAATGGAGTTTGGCATAGTCCAAGTGGATGCCGAAGAATTTCAAAACAAACTGCATTAAATTCTGCTTTGGTAGCCAGCACCCTTCTTGTAAAATGACCTTGCACTCACTCCAGAGGAGGAGTCCCTGACAAAGAGTACACCAAAGAGATTACTTGTTTAATCCACCGACTAATGGATACCAAGAATGCTTTATCCCCATTGTTAGAAGTCCCAAAGGGCGCAACAAAGGAATCTGAGTATCTAAAGGGTTTTGACCAGCTCACATATATAAAAACAGCCTTCTTGGCATCCCAAAAATGCCACTGGAATGGGAAACAGCACTTACAACGCTGTCATTATATTGCGCTACTATTGCAACATGGTTGTTACAACAACCGCGTTGCTGGTATGCATTTACATCGCAAGTTATTACAACGACTTGCACTAGGGGATGCTGAGGTATTGGAAATAAATGTCTGACATATTATCGACAGACAGAATATCTACATACAAAAATATCGACACAAAAATATCGAAATCAAAAATATCGGAGTCATATCTTCATGAAGGTAAGTACAAAAATATCGAAAAATTAATATCGTAGTACAAAAATATCGAAATTTAAAATATCGTTTTTTAAATGTATTATTAATAATGTAAAAATAATTTTAAAATACATATAATTTTACAAATATTAAATAAAAATATTAAAACATAATTAAAAAATTAAAACTAATACATATACATTTAAAATAAATTAAAAACTTAATAATTTAATGTAATTTAATTTTTTTTAATTTCATTTAATTGATTTAATTTAAATTAATTTATTTTTACCCTGTACGACTGTACCCCAAAAACCCAAAACTGACCCTGAACCCTAAAAATACCCCTTTACCCAAAAACCCAAAACTGACCCTGAACCCTAAAAATACCCCTTTACCCAAAAACTGAAAACTGACCCTGAACCCTAAAAATACCCCTTTACCCAAAAACCCAAAACTGACCCTGAACCCTAAAAATACCCCTTTACCCAAAAACTGAAAACTGACCCTGAACCTTAAAAATACCCCTTTACCCAAAAACTGAAAACTGACCCTGAACCCAAAAAATACCCCTTTACCCAAAAACTGAAAACTGACCCTGAACCCTAAAAATACCCCTTTACCCAAAAACTGAGAACTGACCCTGAACCCTAAAAATACCCCTTTACCCAAAAACTGATAACTGACCCTGAACCCTAAAAATACTCCTTTACCCAAAATTAATTAATATTATTTAATTACCAATTAATTATAATTAACAATTTCAATAAAGTAAATATATTAGCACATTAGCTGTAATTAATTAAATTTAATAACTAATATTATTTTTTCCCAATTAATTAATTAACAATAACAAAAAATTATATATAAAAATAATTAATATAATTAACTAATTAGTATTAATTAATTACCAATTAATTATTAATTACAAATATGTACAACATTATATTAATTAATTAACTAATTAATATTAATTAATTACCAATTAATTATTAATTAAAAATATTTACAAACATATATTAATTAATTAATTATTATTAAATTACTTCCCACCCTTTTCCCCTATAAACCCACAACCCGCTCTGATACTAAAACGCAAAATGTAAACAAATTTACAAATTTTCAAACATACATTACAAAACATGTTTAACAAACATATAAACAACATAATAAAATACATAACACTAAAAAAAATTTCGATATTAGTAAAATTCGATATTTGTAACATACATACCTTAAGAAAACGATATTCTGTCTGTCGATATTTTGGACATCGATATTCTGTACTGTCGAAATTAAAACATCGATATTATTGTATATCGATATTTTAATTTCGATATTTTGTCTGCCTACCATTGGAAATGAATTCCAAAACCTTCTCTACTGTTACGCAAACTGGAGTAGGAATAGTAATTGATACTATTCCAAAGTCCAGCGCGCCCCTAGTGCAAGTCGTTGTGATGACTTGCGATGTAAATGCATTGCGTACTAACATCGCGATGTAATGAAACATATTACACTGGAACACCACAGATGCATCAACCCTTTCTTCAAAGCCGCAAGATAATCTCCTGTTCCTTGTGAAATTGAGAAGAGACCTTGGGCACAAAAAAGGGATTTAGCCCCAGCACAACACCATCCTCACAAAAAGATAGAAAAAGGTTCCCTCATTAACAAAGTACCCAATTCCCCAATTCTTCTTGCTGGTGTGATGGATACAAGAAACAGCACTTTCGATTTCAAAAACTTAACATCCTCTTATCTCCAGTGGCTCAAAAGGATGAGAAACAAAGCTTTCAATACTAAAGACAAACCCTATAAAGGAGCTGTCAAAAGGTGTGGAAATGGAAAAGCTTTTCAAAATTCTAGGCACCAGATCCTCCGAATCTGAAAGATTGCCTCAAGGGGCCCTGAATGCCCTAATGGCTGCTCACTGAGTCATCAATGTGGATCCGGAAAGATGAGTCTTAAACCTTTTCCAAAGGAACTGAACGGCATGATTCAAAATGCAATCTAAAGGGAGAATATCACTTCTGAAAAGTACTCTAGTGATGACCATAAGATTTCAAAGTATATTGTCTTCTAGACTGTTGAACAGTGACTGCTAGGTGACTAGGCAAACCCTTTATCTGTGACCCCCAACTCTAAACTTTGTCTTCTAAGAGATGAAGTTTCTGAAAAGAACTTGGGACACTCTCAAAGGGGAAGGGGAGAATCTGTGAAACCAAGGATCCTGAACTGCTAGGGATTTCAAAAGTGAAAATGATAAATTTCTTCACCAAAGCAGCACCACAAACACCATTTCTCTTGTTGTAAATTGGCAGCAATGGGTTAGCGTTAGCAGAAGCCATCTTGTATTTAGAAGTTATCGTATCTGCTTTGTGAAAGCCATTTTGTATTTCTGGCAGCCATCTTGTCTGCCATGTGCTGCAATGTGCCCACCATGTTCTTTGTCCTATCTTCTTGTTTACTGCGCCTGAAGTCTGCCCAGCAACAGGCTATACTTAGAATCCTCCACTTTAACGTATGCCCAGACATTCCCGGTAGGGTCTGCAGCTGTTACTGATTAGTTTCAGATAGGAATGTGTTTACTACTTTCTGAAAACTGTTAGCTTCTCCCACTTGGTTGAGCAAGTAGACCTTGCATGTCCATATTAGGCATTTTTGTATGCTCACATGTGCCAGGACTACCCCTTGCATTTATGCTTACTATGTAACTCTAAAGTATATATAACGCCCCAGGTTTCTGCATTCTTCAGACTGCCTCAATCAGTTGCTAATGCTTCTATGTGATGTAGTCTCAACTTATTTGAGTTTAATAAATATGTTATTTTATATTACAGCTTCTGTGCCATATTCGTTATCAGTTTAAAAGGACTAAGTATCAGTGAGACCCCTGAGAAGGAGTTTTGATTTCTACACTCTGTGTTCTCATAGCACCTTGACAAGCAGCTTGGGAATCAGAGGAATTGGAGCAAAGGCATACAGAAGAGAGTACGGCCAGGGAACTGTCAATGCATCCATCCCCCAAATACCCTCCTGCGGCTCTCTGGTTCAAAATTAGGGAAGATGAGCATTGTGTCTGGAAGCAAGCAGATCCATGAATGGCATCCCAAATAGTGTGCGGATTTGATGAAACATTGGGCTGGTTAAGGGCATCTCCTGGGAGGAGGGAAAACCCTGCTGAGGGAGCCTACTTCAATATTGACCACCTTCTTGATATTTTCAGCCAGAAGAGAAACCAGATAACTCTCTGCCTACTGAAACAATCAACAGTCACCAGATGCCAGGGCAACTATAGTGTCTGTCCCGGCAACCAAATTGTAGCCTTAAAATGTTACTGGAACTCCATCGCAGCCCTGTACACTGCTGTGAGTTCACTCCGGTTTCAGAAGTATATTCTCTAGAGACCATATGGCCTGATTTGATTGCTCCCGCAGTGTGGACCCCAACTAGAAAAAGCTGTCACCTGTCACAAATACTTTCAGGGCATCCTGCAAGAGAAATCTTCATTTGGAGAGAGAGTTTGTATCCATCCACCACTTCATCTATCCTTCCACATCTTCAATGTCTCTGTCACCAATAGCTTATAGTCTCTCCATGTTGGGCACCAGAAGGAATGCAGATGACTCCAAAAAGGCTGAAGATGAAACTTGCTAAAGGTACGGTGAAGACTACCACTGGCATGTGCCCTAGAAGCTTCAGCCATCATCACACTGAAAGGGAATGACTATTGAACACCTGCAAGGCCAGCGTCCTCAAAGTCAATGCACAAAACTCCAAGAGGAATACTTTGTTGAGGCCTCTTTGAAATCTGGCCCCTGTAAAAGTCAAGTAAATTGTTGGAACAATCTTGCAATCACCCACAATTAGAAGGGATCTGTGTTCCTAAAACCGTTGCAGACTACTGCCATCTCCTGAAACTACTGACAATAAGAAGGAGCATTGAGGAGTCAGTCATCCAGATATGGATAAATGTGTATGCCGTGGAGTAGAAACGAGACATTCAAGGGAGCCACCACCTTTGTGAACACCCTGGGGCCCGTCTACAGGACAAACACCGCATTCAAGGTAAATGTCTCTCCTTGATACAGAACCTCAGGTATTCCTGTTCATGATAATATGCATCCATTACGTCCAATTTGCATATATAATGACCCCAGACCACAAGAGTAATTACTCACTGGAAGGTCTCTATTTTGAATGGCAGAGTTTGTTCAAACTTGTTGAGGGATTTCAGAACCTATACCCTACGAAATGCCTCATCGATTTTCCCATCAGAAAGACAACTGAGCAGTACCACTTCCCTCTCTCTGATGGAGGAACCATTGAGATGGCATCTTTCTGCAAAGTCGCTCTATGCCTTGAAATTGAGCCAGGCGTTTCTCATACTTTGCTGGCCTAGGAGTTGTTCTCACCTCTGAATCCCCCGGGGTGAGTCACAAACTCTGTTGTGTATCTGCAGCAGCCATCTGTCAGAAGAAGATGTCTCCATAGCTTGCATAAAAAACTGAAGTTTTCCTACAACTGCAAATCTTATGTGAGCATCCATATAGTCAGGACTGAGGCTTTGTCGGCTTTGTTGTATTGAACTTCTCCTGAGTTTGCTGTTGCTGACTCTGAGGGAGATGGTGGAAGTAGAACTTCTTCAGCACCCTCTGCTTCTCCAGAGAAGGTTTTATTTAGTAAAGAGGAATGCTTCTTCTCCTTAAACAATTTATGGAGCTTGTCTTCAGGACCAGATTACGCCTAACCGCTATGCAGGCCCTCCCAGACAAAACTGTGGCCCTACCTACATCAAAACAATACCACAGATGCATTCCACTAGACATTAAATATCTTGTAAAAGAGCAGAACAGTCTGAAGAATTCTCCACATCATGGAACAATTTCACGATATTTAAAATCAAGGATTGGGAAGCGTATGAGCCATACATTCCTGCTCAAAGACCTAAATGAGAACCTGAATAAACATTCCTGAGTGCAGAATCCACCTTTTTATTTGTAGCATCTTTGATAATTACATTATCTGTCAAGGAGGCAACAAAGGAGTCGATTGGAATAACATAAGGTTGACCACCCTGCATATCCTTAAGAGGATATCATTTGGCAAAACACTGCCCTTTGATCCTTTTCATGTGTTCTATCTCTGACACTAAGAAAGCGCATAGATACATGTGAGTGGAGGGGGGAATGCTTTAGTATCAAGTGAAGAACTCTTCAAAATCAGTTTGATTTTCTCCAGACAAAATCTCAGTGTCTGGAAATGCTTCTTTTAAGTTCCATAGAGAGATTTCCTAGATGTCAGGCATCAACAACAATTTCTTGGTGACGTATCACTCACTGAAACTAAAACACAGCATTTCAGAAGAAAAATATATAAATGTTTGATATTAAATGAGCCTATGCAGAACTTGGGGACCCAAAAAGGGACCTCTTCACTAAAGCCCTTCTATTGCATTTGTAACAGAGTTCATACTGTAAGCACTCTTCCTAGAGTGTTTTTCATCTTGTTCACTATGAAAGTCCCATGCCTACTGTATTGGTCAGAGGGTTCACTATGCAAAACCACTCCCTGTGCTGTTTGGCAAAGAGTTGAGAGTGTAATCCACTGTCCGAATGTGTTTGTCATACAGCTCACAATGTAAAACACCTTTCTTTTGTATTTGTGAAATCTGGCATATGAGGCCGCAGGACCATTGGAAGTTACTAGTTCCATTTGTGTCAATTGGAGACTTTCACATCAGATATCCTGCCACCTCCATACTCGAGACCCTCAAACTGGGAACGATTTGTCTCTAAGAGTAACTACGCATAGTATTCCGAGGGAGATTCAGTGAGGTGCTGTAGTTTGGAAATTTAGAACACAACAAATCACAATATTAACCCTCAATAAATTGTTTTACAGGCAGTGCATTGTGTGTAAAAATCAAACGTGCTGCTTGCACACAAAATTAATTACTATGACAAAAATTTACAAGATTCTAGCTACAATTCCAAATTAGAATCAAACGCTTCCTATATAAGTCTAGCAGATTAACCAGGGTGAAAATGACATACACTAAGAAATCTCACAGGGTCAACTAACTTTCTAAATATAGTCTGCTCCTGATTTTTGTGAAGTACCATGTGCACATTTGTGCCAAAGCAGGCTCTAATTGTAAATCCCAGCAATGCTAATATATGGGCATATTCTAAAACATGGGGGTTTTCACAATCAAAAAGATTAAGTGTAACGCCATTATCAAATTTTTCACAGTGTAAAATGAGAAACCTACTGCCTTTCTTAGCATATTTTATTATCAATAAAGCAAGCCTATTCCCTTTAACCTGAATGTAAACTTGATAATGCCATGCCTGTCGAAATAGTTGCAGCAAACAATTTAGTCATACCAAAAGTAGACATTGCCTTGAGGTTCACTGTCCTTCTGGTGATACCTAGCCATTACAGTCCGATATATGCATGAAACCACTTCTTATTACATTTGTCAGAGAGCTGACAATTTAAAACTATTTCTTTGGACTTTGCCAGATAGTTCAAAATGTAAAACTTATTCGTATGGTGTATTTCATGGCTTTCACAATGTAAACCCCATGCTATCGATTTTGTTAGATGGTTCAAATGTAAGATCCCTGTCTATGATGTTAGCAATGAGATAATAATTGAACAACCTTCATTTTGTATTTGTCACAGAATTTACAATGCAAACCCTCTTCTTATGGTTTTTGGCAAGCAGTCCAATGTAAAACTCCTTCTTGTAATATTTGCCAGATTTCACAATGTGACACTCCTTTCTACTGTATGTCACCTGGGATCTGTGTAAACACTGTCTCTATCAGTTATCTATAATGAAACTACTCCTTAGGAAATGTAAGACCACTATTTTACAATTACATGCTTGCTGTGGAAAAGGTCAACCTGTGGGATGCACCATAGTCTACCTCTTATTTCTGCTTTTTGCTGCTCGTTTTCTGTTGGTCACTGTTAGAAATGGTATTTCTGGCTAGCTGAGACTTGTGCCAAAGCGAGGCAGGAACCACCACTCTAGTCAGGATAAGGGAGTTGACCCCTTCGATGCTGATGACGAGCTGAGCTCGTCATCAGCTAAGGCGCTCGTATGCTGATGACGAGCTGAGCTCGTCATGTAACGTGGTAATTTGAAAAAAGCCGCACACAGCGGGAAAAGCCGCCGCAGCGATGTGGTTACATTTCTGAAATAACCCCTGCTCACCAAGCTTGGTCGCTTGGTATGAGCAGCCAGGCTTATCTTAGAGGCAGTGTGTAAAGCATTTGCAATAACCAACAGTAAAACAGTGTACGCACTACAGAAGGACACCACAACAGTTTAGAAAAACATCAAATTTTTTTATACTTAAGACAAGACCAAATACGATTAAAATCCACAATACTATACTTCAAAATCTTCACTTATCAAAATATGCTTTAAAAATAGTTCCTTGATCTTGATAGCTCTGTCCGGGGCTATCATGGCGTCGTGAACAACAAATCCAAAAACAGTTCTGGCTGACTGTGGGGTCGCAGGCCAACTATGGTGTCAGGAAGACCCGCAAACAGTACCTTTCAGAGATGTAGGGCAAAGGGGTCCTTGAAGTCACTCGCATTGCAGGTCGAGCTACTTTCTGAAGGAATCCGAAGCACTGGCGCCAACAGGCGTCGGGTGCTGCGGTGTGAAGCACAGCGGTGCGGCGTGCGGTGCCCCCAGGTCGCGGTGCGAGCAGCGTCTCGGGGGCGGCGTCAGATTGCGTCGTCGGTGATACCAGGGTCACGGTGCAAGATGGAGGCGGAGCTCATCACGGTGCTAGCAGGTCACGGTAAAAACAGTGGTGTTCTCATTGCTGAATCTCATAAAGAAAGGAAGGTACCCCTATATGATTAACAGGGAGGGGGTAAACAACCTATACGAAAATTTTAAACCCTGAAAGCAGAGGCTTGAAGGTGGAAAAGAAGTTTGCACACCGAAACACCGCGTCAACTGTTTTTTAATTATAAAACTCCTTTTTTAGGATTTTTTTAACCAAATTGTATTGTTTACATGTATGTATTTTTATGTTTTTAATCTAAGGATATTTAGAGTGTAACCCAGTGGGAGGCATTGATTCAAATAAAATATTTTTTTATTATTAATTTGTTCGTGAGTCATAGTACATAATCACACACATTTAGATACCGTCTGGAAATTGTTGGTTAACTGGATAGAATAGGTTTGGTCTTGGATATATCCTGGTACCATTTCAGGCCTCTGCTTTCAGGGTTTTGAATTTTCGTATAGGTCATTGCTGAACCGCCTTAGTCGGCTGACAAACTGGAGTCGGTGGCGCAGGCGTTGGTAGGCCATGGCTGCGGTGTCTTATCAGGCCTAGTGCACTGATGGTAATCTGTCCAAACACTCTGTTTCAGTACAAAACAATGTCTGCCATTCTAGTCTTATAGGGAGGAAGAGCAACATGCAAGCAGAGCCGAAGCTAATTATGCTTCTTAAAGCTCATTTTGTGTTCATCACATAACATGAGTGACAGCTGTCCTCTCAAGTCAAATCTAAACACAAGCCATAGGGCACTTAGCAATAGCTTCCTATAGGGAACTTTGCTTGTTTTATGATGAGTTTTGAGGTAAAGATTTTTCCCAATCAACTTATAGGATGTTACCATGACTTACTCTGGTCAAAACTCAAAGAAAGTACTGCTTAGCAGCTATGAAATAAATGAAAAAGGGCACACCAATATCATTAAGGGAAGTATTTGAGGGAAAACTGATATTAGGAATACAATACCCTCAGGTCCACATGAAAAGACTATTGCAAGTTACAAGAGTTCTGTGACCGCATGAAGGCACTGGGTCTCCAACCTCTTTACTCCATACGGTCACTGAATTGTGACTTACAATAGACTTATAATTATTAGTTGGAAGAGTTTTACTCCCTATATGTTCTATCCTACTCCGCCTCTCTGTTTACCTCCCTCTTCTCCCCTCTCGCCACCCTCTATGTTTGCATTAGGGAAAAGATAGACAGGGAGTTTGAATTTTTCTCATGTTTTGGTTGTTTCTTTAGATGGGTGGCATACTTCCGTTCCAACCTCCAGAATAGTCCACGTTATTTATTACAACTTTAAACTGCATGTTAAATATGTCTGTTGAGTTTATTTCTTCTTTTTTAACATATGTAAAAATCCTTAGCTGATTTAACTATGGATTGTATGTTTTGCACCTGATCTCCAAAATACAATTTTGAACAAATAAAATGTACGCATAGGCCAGGTAGGTTTATGATGGTAGTTTTGAAAGGAATGGAGTGGGGTTCATTTTATATTTTTCACTGCCCCTTACTTGCAAGATTGACCTGGCAATGATGGACTTTGAAAACTAGCCAAGTGTTCGCCCACTGTAAACAGAGTGTAAAAACACATGGCTAAACCACCAATGTCCCTTACTTCATTACTTTGGTTAAGGGGGTGTACTCTTTCACTATTGTTACAGAGTACCTCTCTGCGAAAGTTTAAATCAGGCCCTTAGTGTTTCTATTTACAAAAGATAGTGTTCTGAATGACGAGTATACTAAAAATATTTATACTGAGATGATGTCTTCTCATTTATTCTCAATTCTTCACACAAACTTTTCAAATGGAGAGCTAGGATGTAAACATAATTTTTTCTAAAATTCTGTTTCTGGGTCATAGCTACCTGCTGTGTATGGTGCTAAAGATTTGTGTTATTCCTAGTAGCTACATTATTGGTTCCCTCTCATGAACCCTACAACCAGGCCTCCGTAAGCTCTGTAAGTCCCATCTCCAGATAAATAATTTTTGCCACAGTAGTCTCCCTGGTGGTACAGAAACGTTTCACGGTCAGCAAAAGTTATAAATCTACCCGAGGTCATTCTATATATCGGGCCCATTTCATTCACAACCTCAAGTATGTCTTGTAATTTTCTTTGCAGACTAATCAACGTGGTAAGCATTGTGCCTGGATGCTCTTCTTCTCCATGACGTCTGGCATTGGCATTGGCATATTATTTCAGGTATTTGACCTCAATGCCTGCCAATAACCTTAGTGCAACAATTTGTTTAGTTTTCTTAGTGTTTTTGGTTTGTGTAGTGTATTCCCCCCTTAAGCTTCTTGGGCTAGCCTGTTGAGACTGCTGTAAGTAGATTTAAACACCCCGGCTTGATTTGGGAGGAATGTAAACCTAAAATAAATCCTTGAATATCCTGTGCTATGCCAGAGATCGATAAAGAACTCAAATTTAAAGTGAAATATTTAGGGCCGCTTTGTCTCATCTTGTTCCTGTTAACTGTATCCATTACCGCTGATGCAGCGGTAATTTCTCAATGCAAAACCTCATGCTACCTCTATTTACAGCTGAAAAGGTGTTGGGCCCTTGACACCATGTATTACCTTCAGGAGACTTTAAATAAACATGAACAGTAAAAATGCAATTATTATTCAAGACAATGAAGAGAGTTGTTGAGTATTTTAAAGGGTCATATTTTCTAGTCAAAAGTTAATTTTTCTCTGACCCTTTATTCTTTAGTAAAATATCAATCAGGTTACAGAATTTGGAGAACAGAAAAAATAGCATTAATACAGAACATATCACAGCCTGCATATAAGCATCACTTGTAGAAAAGAAAATGTGGTGCAAAATGTCAGTCAAAACTCTTAAAGAGTTTCTAAGAAAAAGAGGCTTGCAAGGCTAATTAATAATTAAGTAGTTTGCAAAAATAGAGAAATAAATGCATAGGACAAATAAAATCTTTTCAGACCTAATTAATTAGTCAAAGCATGAACTTAAAGTCCTAATCAGATGCACTCTCTGCGTCTCTGTGTCTAAAACAGCCCGCCCTTCACAAGACCTTAAAGGAATGTGACCTGCTGTGCCAAAAATATGACATGCCAGGACTCTCTAAAAAAAACATGAGCAAGGGAACCCTCCCCTCTCCTCGGACGCAATCTCTACCCTCAGCAATCTCCTCCCATGACATTCTCGTACCTAACCCATATGAATGAAGAAGAGCCTAAGCCAAAAGAGCCCAAAAGACAAATAAGCCTAAAAGCACAAATAAGTTAAAAGCCAACCACGCCTCCAAAGCGGTCATTATTTATACTCTAATTCTTGGCTGACTACACAAAAATGTTTCATATTTAGAAAAGCTTGCACCTGATTGGTCAGTCACGATAGCATGAGGTCTCACCATCCTGTCTCATTAAAAGATTCTAGAGCATACCGGTTTTAACAAAAGAAGCGCAAATGATTAATACATTTATATGTTTAGCAACATTTACTAGGAAAAATGTTTATGTCTGATTTTCCTTCCTGTCATATTGTAGGCTGGACGGATACTTTAACACTGGTACATTGGCACAATCACAAGAATGTACAGTTCACAGTGGCCTTGACTCCTTTGTTTCTTAAGGCAAGCTGGCACAATCTGCACATGCTCTCTTCTCTTTAATGCAAGTCACAGCCTTGCTGGATTCACAGACAGCCATGTTTTGTTTTCTTAGGCCCAAAAAATAAAACAAACACAAAAGAGAGTATTATTTTATGTAAATCAGCCATTATGTTTCCCAACTCCATACTAATACCCTTGTATTATTTTCACCTAGCCAAGCTATTAGTTTAAAGCAGCTTTTATTATTTGTTATGCACAACATGCAAAAAATGTGCAATGTACAACATAGCATTATTATGCATTAGTGTAAAATTTAAAAGGGCACACAGTTAATACATACATGCTTTAATGTTTTAGATAGCTTTTCATGCAAAATAGAGTTTAGCCCCATGTGTAGTGTTTGGTGCATTATTAATTCACACACATTATAAAAAGGAAACTGAAATGTATATGCTTTTTCTAAATATGCAACAAGCCAAAGTCTCTTAAGACAGGGACAGGGGTGTAAATTACTAGGAAATGAGCTGGGAAGAGAAAACACATTCTATGGTTATTCTTCAAAGCTAAAAAGGCCAATTAAATCACAAGTTTTCTCTACACTCCAAAAACACATGTTAATTCAGCAAAAGCATTTCAGACTGACAAGGCCTCATTTTATGTCTCATGTGCCATATGTTTTAACTTGCACTAAAATGTGCGCGTCAATTTAAATGCAGTCTGTCTGAAGCACAAAAATAAAGCAAAGTCTGACTGCAGATGAAATCTGCTCCATCAATCCACCCTTCTGATGATTCAAATCATAATCAAATGATTTATGATTCATCACTCTTATTTAATTTCACAGGTGATATTTGTATTGCAAAAGCTTAACAAATAACAATTTTACTTCTATTTCTAAGGCAAACACAAGTCATCTGTATTCAGATCATATGTAGCCAAGCTCAAATGTTTTAGTGCAGAGTTCTGTAAGTAGCTTTTTGGAATTGTTAGTCTTCTTTAAAATAAGTAACTAAAATAATAAAAAGAGAATTCAACAGGACAGTTTCAGCATTTCTTCGATCTTTGTCATCAGCTTGACATCAGTATGGCTCATACAGTGTGGCATTTTGTACTTTTCCATACAAATTAGACTACTTAGGTGCAGAGGACCTCTGGCAGAGCACTACCAATCCTTTTGCACTTTTTCAATCAAGGCCTTTCACTCTTATTTTCACTTTGATCAGATTCAGATGTTTCACCACAGCATCTCTCAGATCATAGTCGTTGTACCATCCATTAAATCGATCTTGTGTAGCAGCTGCAATTTGGTGAGAAACTGCACACTGTACATCAACCAGACCTACACAGCAGTGGCTAGTATTCTCATCAGTGTTTTCCGCAAGTGCATTTGCATATGTATTTTCAAGCAACTTTGGTAATGCTGAAACATAGTCTTTTGCAAAGTATAACTCTCTGCTGCCATTGTGTTGCTTTATTATGCTTGACACTTCAGGCAGATAGCTACAGTCCATTCCTTGTTTGATCTGTTGTTCTCCACTCATTATCTTTGGCACCTCATTATGATCTGATTTCAGAGAAACTGGCAATCTGTACATGGGCATCAGTTTTTGCAATAACACATTTGCTACTATGCAGTTGTCATTTTTCTCAAAAACAGTTCTGATACAACCCTGTTGTGCTGCTTCAAAAACGTCTTCTTGAGCCTCTTTTAATACATCTGTGAAGATTCCATAAAAGGTATATGCTAACAGAACACAATTTTGTGCAACTGAATTAGCATTTCTCTCTCCCATGACAACATTGACTTCCAATTGAGCAGATATACTGCATGTTATGGTAAGGGCACAAAAACATGCACTACTATTGATTACACCTTTACGGATTATGTCCTCCTCCCGTACATCGTGAACTTCCAGATAAAATACAGGGCGGAAAGTGACCACCTGCCGCAATTCTTTACTTATTAAAATCATTCACAACCCCTGAGAAATCAAATGCGTTATCAACATTAACACAATGTTACAACTTAAAACAACTCCGCTGGAATCAGAACAACATTGAAGATTTCATAAGCACCTACACCAGTCTTTTGGAAAAGCCCAACTCTGAAACATTAACAATAGAAGCTTGGGAGTCTTTCATCACTGAAATTAATAAAAAAATTCTGTAAAAAAGCCCACGTCTATAAAGCAGGATACAAAAAACGGGCAGCCTGGTTTAATAATAGCCTGAGGAAACAAATACAACAACTAAAGAAATACATCAGGCAACTACGATCTCAGGGACCAGAACGCCAACAGGAGCTCTTGCTTTTAATTGCAAAAACAAGAAAAAAAGTTAAAAAAGGATATAATATTCACCAAAAAAGAACATCAAGAACAAATCTGGACGAAACTCCTTTATGCTTGTAAATTAGGGGACTCCAAGCAATTCTGGGTACAAATCAACCAACTAATCAATGGCCGGAAACAACATCATAATTCGGACATATTGGAGGCCACATGGAGAGCTCATATTGAACGCCTATACAACTAAACTACACCCCAATTGGCCTCAAATTGTGAATTACCAACAGGGAAGGAGGCTGGAGGCCATGGCAAAGCCAACTATACAATGAATCATGAATGCCCCGAAGACTTTATGCTGGTCCTAGAAATCCAAGTTCTGAAAATTATATAAAAAAATTAAAACGAGGGAGCCCCAAGTCCAAACGGACTACCAAACGCTCTGTTTCATCATGACCCTCCATTCTGGTCTCAAGCCTTGACTCCCCATTTCTCCAAAGTCACAGCTAATAGTCTGATCCCCGAGTCCTGGAGAGTTAGTATCCTTAATCCAATCTATAAATCAGGTTCCCGTTCAGACCCCTCCAACTACAGGCTGATTGCGCTGATAGATGTGGAGGCAAAAATGTACGCATCTAATCCCCTTGTAGAGCTAGATGCCTAGGTCAGTCAAATAAACCTCCCACGCAAACTGGATTTCGGGCGGGGATGGGCACCCTTACGTACATCTCTGCGGTTACTCTTTAAGCCAATCAAGCCTTTGCAAAATGAAGGCCTTTGTATGCCTGCTTTGTAGACCTGAAAGCGGCTTTCAACAAAGTTCCAAAGGCTTCTCTATGGGCAAAAAATGCAAGCCTGGGAGGTCCCTTCCAGGCTCCTGGACGCCATTATCAATCTGTATTCCCACACATGGGTTCAAATCAAGAAACGAGATGGGTCCAGTGTAACCAGTAAGATTCCAACATCAAATGGGTTAAAACAAGGTTGTGTTTTAGCGCCATGACTGTTTAACATTTACATGCCAGATCTCGACAAGTGCCTCCAGTCTATTCCAGCTGACCTCCCAAATTTGGGCAAAATACTGACACCGTTCCTCCAATACGCAGATGACATTGTATTGATAGCACAAACCAGTTAGCCTGCAGAAATTGATCACTGGACTAGGGGCCTATATCACTTCAAACCACCTTACAATCAATCAATCATCAAACAACAAAAGTCATGTGTTTTTCCAAACAAAATAAAATATTGAATAGGCATTCCTTTTACTGGAAACTGGGCGAACAACCACTGGCCCGTGTTACTTCCTACAAATATCTAGGCTTCTTGCTCGATGGCAAGCTCAATTGTAAGCTACACGTGGAACAAGGACGCACAAAAGCAAAACAACTGTTATTTGCCTTTAAAAACCCCGAAGAAAAAGCTTATAGGTTGTTCTACCGGTCATCTGCTAAAAGTGATCTCTGCAAAATTCCTACCTTCCATCTCATATGGCTCAGAAATTTTGAACACTAAAGATGCTACTATATCGAATACAGCACAATCTACATTTTAAAAAAAAACAGTTTTTTATACTGCTACATACCTTGCAAGAACAAATCCGTTTAGAATTCAGACAAAAAAATCAGATCATGGCCAGACAAGGCACCCTAGTAAAGTATTATTGGAGGATGAGGGAGTCAGGAGACAACACCCTAGCCCACCGCTGTTGGGTTGAGATTGAAAATCAAGCAAGACTAGCTAACTCGATCACGACAATCCTAAAGGAATCCTTGTCTGCATTACAGTTAGAGAAGGCTTGGTTAACACCAGTAACGTATTCTGGCCTCAAAAGCGTCATGAACACCGCAATCAAACGGACCTCTTTGTTAACCGATAAAATGAACTTCGCAAAAAAACATCATGCTTGGGCTGTGATACAGGCCTACCAGAGGATTAAGCCGCAACAGTATCCGACTGAACACCTCTCCTACCATAAAAAGCATTACCTGATGTTGCTACGGATGGGTTCATTCCCCTCAAAGGATTTGACCCCAAAAAGGAAATTCACATGGCCATCTAAGGAATGCCGCCTCTGTCATCAAGGGGAGGAGTCACTATTACACTTACTATGCATATGCCCTTTCTTACTAAAAATCCGTAAATCCATTCTTCGGGAGTTTATTCAGATTGAACAAATAAGAACTTGCAGAGCTGCAGTCATCAGGTGCCTTGGAGGGGTTTCGATTCCCCTCTCCTGTAGTGCCATAAAACTCTGGAAAATAGCTGCAAAGGATTGGAAAAACTGATTTAAGCAACACAACTAACAAATAACCCACTGGCCGGCATTTAAAAAAAAAATGTACTGAATTACTTGTCAGCTTTTTAACTGTGGTCACGTCCCTAAGGCCTTTTCTTTTTTCTTTCTCATGTTTTTAAAAAAAAATGCTCATTTAATGTGTTGTGTTTTATGATGGGTTGCCATCCTTTTACGATTTTTTTACAAATAAATAAAAGTATTTATGAAGCTTTGACAACATAATGTATAAGGAGCACAGCATGTGCTGCTTTTAATGTGTCATTGTTACCTTTCAAATATGGGGCCATCAAAAAAATGGACATTGTTTGGCTGACTCAGACGTTCATCCTTAAAGTCCGATTTTGACTATGCATATTTTCATGATATTTAGACACTTATATTCAGTTTCATCACAATCCAATTAATTTGCTGACATTTCTGTGAAGTTATGGTCAAAAGCCATTGGACAATACATAACAGACCTTTGAACACATTCATCTTTTTGAATAGGCATTGAGAGAGCGCAGCCCTCCCTCTCACTACAAATTGGTGTATTTTCTTTCAAATAAACTTTCATTCTAAGTGATGGGGCGCGTCATTTTTTCTCTTTCAACTCTAGGAATACTTTTGTGCATTTGTGGTCCAATGGAAGCGGATCAGACACATCTTTGTGTGCCAGCCTTAGTAAAGGCTTAGCCACTAGGGAAATGTTTAGTAACCACTCTCTACAGAGGCTAACCATTCCCAAAAATGTCCTGACATCTTTCTGAATTTGCGGTGGATTTATCTTGGGAATTATTTCCACCCTCTCTGGTGACACCTTTCTACCTCCCTTTCTAATTTTGTGTCCCAGGTATTCATCTTCTTTTTGACAGTACTCCTGACTATTCTCATGCAATGGCACTGTGACATGAACTTGGCAAAAATAAATAAAAGTAAGCCATTCTGTGCTATTCTGATCTTTTCATTTATTTTCTGTGAACCTGTGATCAGGAAGTTACACAAGCGTCCAATCAATTCCATCAAAAATCATTTTATTGGTTAAAGTCCTACTACTGATGGTGTTCCTGAATACATGTCATTTTTTTCTAATTTCAATAAGACATGTTCTGCACATTTGATTAATCTGGCATACTTCTCTGTGAACTCTCTTATTTCTGTGTTTATTATTTTTCTCAAATCAGAAGGTCATTTTTCAACTGTCTTCCCTGAAAATAATGCTACAGCTGTCTCTTGTTGGGGCCATTTTAAAATGTAAATTCTAATCAGGAATCTGAAAAATAACATTACCTGGTGTACAGTAATTTGTGCTGTTTACTTTGCAAAACAATTGTTTTCTTGCTAGGCCTGAATCACAAACAACAACTTGGCAATTTTCCTCAAATGGGCCTTATTTTGGTGCACATTTTTCTAAAACTGGGTTGTAATTTCTTTGTTTGAAACTCCTGCAATTAAATCTGGACTTTCCACTGCCTTCACAAGGGACTTGGGGGCATATTACCAACAACTAGCGATAATTATCTCTATGTTGGTTAAGCGGCAATATTTTTATCGCCGAGTTGCGGCGATTTTTATCGCTTAGTAACCTTGCTATTATCAAGGTTTATCTCCTAAGCGATAAAAATCGGCCGAAATGCATGAATATTGCTGAAAAGTCAGCGATATTCATGCATTACCGAGCTAATGCTCTTAGCCATGTTATCCACCTACCCTTGGATAACATGGCTAAGAACTGCTATGGGGCAGGTGTTAGCTTTTGGAGTTGGTACTAGGAAATAGCGATGTTAGCGACTGTTTCCAGTCGCTAACATCTTGGCACGCCCACTTTGCATGTCATTAGTGATAAATATCACTGATGTGCAAAGCGGGGCCCAAGTTGGTCGCTGTCTCCTATTAGCTGTCGCTAACTGGTGTTAGCGACAGCTAGGTAATAGGGAGATAATTTTATCTCCGTTTTCTTGGCTTTTAAAGCCAAAAAAGCTGAGATAAACCCCCTTGATAATATTCCCCTCTGTAAATTCAGAATTGTGAGGATTAAAACTCTCAATTTCAAACACAGCAACCTGTTGAATTGGGTTCTCATTTTTCTCTGGAAATATTTCAGATTTGCTCTGGACAACTTATTTAAATTAATTTGAGCATTTTCCATATTTTGTGGGACCATCTGTGCTTGAAATATTCCTGCCATTGGTTCCTGTTTCTGAACTGACATTTGCATTGGCTTAACTGGTATATTTTGCATCTGCATTTCTCCATGTTTTTGTGCATCATTTTTAAAGTTATTTTTCTTCTTCCAATGCTCAAATCTATTATAAAGATGGCAAAAGGACACATGTTTCAGCAGTACAACATCCATACCTGTATTTGCAAAAACCAAAACACTTTTACTTCCATCCTGTGTTATTTTTATCTGTACCCAATCAACATCCTTTGCTGGCACTCCATCCTTTAGGAAAGTAATCACTGCTATGTTTTTCTCCATAACAACAGAAAATGATGGTGCATTCATGCAAACCCTTTTCATTGTCTCTTCACCTGGCCTTTGCAAAACATTAGATTCAAACCACAATTCAGTCTGCAAGGCAATATAAATGAAAATTTCCAAATTAATGCACAACTCTTTTGAAATTTCAACAAATCCATCAACTTGTGGGTACCACAGCATACGTTTATCTCTCAACTGTGGGAATGTGTTCAGAATTGCTGCAAGTTCACTTTTATTCTGTGGCATAGGAACATACATTTCTCCCACCTTTTCTCTCAATGAGTAAGCAAAAGCTTCTCCCTCATTCTGCTTATTAATTTTCTAAACTAGATCTGGTGGCTTCTTTTCCTTATCCCGTTTCCTTGCTAGGTCTGATGGTTTCTTTTTCTTCGCATGTTTTCTTGCCCATTTGTCTCCTAATTTCTCAAGCCCCTTGCATTTGAAATTATATTTTATTATTTCTGCAATGTGCAATTGTATTCCTGAAGAATACATTTTCTCATTTGCTTCATCATCCATATGTACCCTGAAACCTTTCTGAAATGGAAAACTTCCTGAAACATAAATTTCATAATTTTGAGCCAAATCTGTCAATCCATTATTTGTAGTTAATGCACATGCAGCTGTTTCTTTACTCAGGGAAATGTATTCTTTTTCCGGATACTGGTTCACATTTGCATTATTTAAACAGCATGTACTGTTAATTTCTTCATGTTCACATGCTGAATTTAAAACGCTATCTGGCAGATGCATCAACGTAGCCTTTTGCTATTCCTAAATAGCGATTTCTAAGGAATCGCTATTTAGGAATAGCAAAAGCCTATGCATGTAGGAATCGCTATTAAAATAGCGATTCCTAAACATTCCTTAATTGCTACTCGCAAATTGCTAGTCGCAATTAAGGAATGCTGTCCCATTCATTCCTATGGGCCTATAGGCCCATAGGAATGAATGGGAGATTGCATGAGCAATTTGCGAGTACCAGTAGGTACTCGCAAATTGCTTATGCAATTTCAAGGGTGCAAGGATGTCAAAATGACACCCTGTTGCACCCCTGAAATCGATCTGTGCACAAATGTTGCACACACATGCCCTAAGGGCATGTGTGTACGCAACATGAAACTTTGAAAAATGCACAAAAGTGCTTTTTTCTAAGTTTTAGCAAATTACCATGAAGTTCAACTTCATGGTAATTTGCTACTCTTATTCGATATTTTTTTGACTTTCATGCATTGCATTTAAGGAATCTCAATTTGGGATTCCTTAAATGCAATCGCAATTTAAGGAATCTCAATTTAGAGATTCCTTAAATTGCGATTTTTGCATTTGCGATGATGCATCCCAAATGCAAAAATACCGGGAGCAAAGGGGCAGATTCTGAGAATCTGCCCCTTTGCTCCCGGTATTTACTTTGATGCATATGCCTGTAAGCTGTCTCACTTTTTCAGAGTCTGGGTTAATTTGTACCCCTATGCTCTCTATCTTTTTAATTACTGCTGCTTCCTCAAAGTAGGTTTGGAAAATTCCATTTTCAAATATATTTATTTTATCCTGGGCTGCAAATGTTGTAAATACCATTTTTCCCTCACCTTTTAGTGGTTGATCTGTCTGGGGTATTTCTTGTTCAATGATCTGTGTATTCTGAGTTTTTTAAATAAACCATGTCATAATCACTCCTTCTACAGCTCTTTGAACCTCTGCAGTAGGGACCATATTAACTGGGACAGTCATAATTTTTCTAGGTATTATCTGTGTATCTGCAGTTTGCAATTCTTGGACTGAATCAGTCACATTTAAAGCAGTAACACCTGGAGGTATCACTGTCAGTGCTGAATCAACAGGGTCAATATAAAATGTCTGCACATTTCTCTCAATCTGTGTTTCTCTCTGTACAACAGAAGCAGTAGCCACTGGGGTACTTAGTGGTGCACTATTTTCAGTATTTTTCAAGGGAACCACATAAAGTGGTAACACTCAGTTAACAATGCATCCACTATTTCATCCCCTGTATCAGTTTTTATTTGAAGCTTTTTATCATCATTAATTCCCTTCTCCTGCATCTGGTGCTTTACCTTTTTATCCTCACTTGCTTTCTCTCTTGCTGTCTTTTCCCACATGCTTAAGGCCTCAAATTGTGCAGCTTTAGATGGTGTCTGTATTTCACATAACACTTCCCTTAATTTGTCAATAATTTGCAATTCAAAAGTACCAACTTTTGGAAACCTCAAAGCACCCTCTTTTTCAGTAATCTTGCACCATTGGTAAACCCACATACATACATTTTGTCCCAAATTGGTAGACATAAAATGAACAGGTGTTCCTTCAGGAGCATCACTAATAAAAAACAATGGGGCATATTATCAAGGGGGTTTATCTCTGCTTTTTTCGCTTTAAAAGCCAAGAAAGCGGAGATAAAATTATCTCCCTATTACCTAGCTGTCGCTAACACCAGTTAGCGACAGCTAGTAGGAGATAGCGACCATCTTGGGCCCCACTTTGCATGTCAGTGATATTTATCACTAATGACATGCAAAGTGGGCGTGCCAAGATGTTAGCGACTGAAAACAATCGCTAACATCGCTATCTCCTATTACCAACTTTTGGAGATATTCGCGCTAAGCGTGAATATCCCGAAAAGCTAACACCTGCCCTGAGCAGTTCTTAGCCATGTTATCCAATGGGAGGTGAATAACATGGCTAAGAGCATTAGCTCGGTAATGCATGAATATCGCTGACTTTTCAGCGATATTCATGCTTTGCGGCGATTTTTATCGCATTTGCGATAAACCTTGGTAATACCAAGGTTTATTTGCGGTAAAAATCGCCGTAGCTCAGCGGTAAATTTTTGTCTCTAACCAAGCAATAGCGATAATTATCGCTATTGCTTGGTAATATGCCCCAATGTTTTCATTGTACCTCCCAACAGTTTCTTTAAACCTTAAAACAATTTCATTTTTGCAATAGTTCAATGCAGTTTATTTTCTCCAAAGCTGTCAGTCTCAATTTCTGTCAGTTTTACTCCTACCACTGACCCTCCACAAAATCTTAGTGCAATATTTTCTGAGTTTTTTAATCAATAATTCTGTTAGTAACAACATAAAAACACTTGTTACTCTTTCTGTTGTACTAAATAAAGGATAGATTTATTTTTACTGCGAGTAACACATTCCGCTTTCTCTTCACAATGTAAGTACTTCCGTTCACTCTTCAAACACTACACGTAAATCCCTTCCGCTTACCTTTCACTTAAGCTCAGAAGAAGCTGCTAATCCTTCAGTGTTACCCTTTCTAGGTGATATAACACCAACGTTTCACCAGCAAACTCTTTTTCTGTCAATCAAGCTCAGAAGAACCTGCTACTCCTTCAGTGTAACCCTTTTTAGGTGATATCACACCAAAGTTTCATCAGAGAACTCTTTGCTATTAATCACTCACACTTTTACACAGAAAATAGTCCCTAATTTTACACTGCCAGCCCTACCTAGCTCCTCAGTATTATTCCAACAGACGAGTAACCTCAGAGCAGTGTAGCTTCCAATTACCACCTGCTATACCTTCCTGGGATTCCACAGGTGTGCATACCTGCGTGTCCTGATAACATAGAACAAGACACTAACTTACTTAACATGAATAGTTAAAACATGTAATCAATATTCAAAAAATTATGTCCTATGAAATTACCAATATAATAAATAACACCATCAATTCAAAATTAGCAAAATTTCACCAACAATAAAAAAACGTAATATTTTCAACACTTCAAAAATACATCCTAGCACATTATCATTTCACAACCCTATTGATACTCACACCACTCCATCAATCTCCTTCTTGCATCACCTTCCAGTACTGCTTTGCCAGTCTTCAGGTTTTGAGCATTGTAATCAGGAATCAGGGCTTGGGCATTTATCTAACTTGGGCAATTATTTCACTTCCCTCCTAAGGTCAATGATCCATTAGTTGAGTAGTTGATGGTGAAATCAATAATCATTAATCACCAAACTAATCAAAAATTACCATCCTCTGATTACCAAAAACTGATGCAGTGGTAATTTCTCAATGCAAAACCTCATGCTACCTCTACCGCTGAAAAGGTGTTGGGCCCTTGACACCACGTATTACCTTGAGGAGATTTTAAATAAACATGAACAGTAAAATGCAATTATTGTTTAAGCCAATGAAGAGAGTTGTTGAGTATTTTAAAGGGTTTTATTTTCTAGTCAAAAGTACATTTTTCTCTGACCCTTTATTCATTAGTAAAATACAAATCAGGTTACAGAATTTGGAAAACAGAAAAAATAGCATTAATACAGAACATATTACAGTCTGCATATAAGCATCACATGTAGAAAAGAAAATGTGGCGCAAAATGACAATCAAAACTCTTAAAGAGTTTCTAAGAAAAAGAGTCTTTCAAGGCTAATCAATAATAATAGTTTGCAAAAATTTCCAATAAAAAGAAATAAATGCATAAGACAAATAAATATTTTCAGACCTAATTAATTAGTCAAAGAGTAAGTTAAAGTTTAGCATCTAATTCTATCCTAATCAGCTGCCCTCTCTGCATCTCTGTGTCTAAAAGAGCAAACAGCCCGCCCTTCACAAGACCTTAAAGGAATGTGGCCTGCTGTGCCAAAAATATGACGTGCCAGAACTCTCTAAAAGAAAACATGAGCTAGGGAAACCTTCTCTGTCCTCTACGCAATTTCTACCCTCATCAATCTCCTCCCGCAAAGTTCTCTTACGTAACCCATATGAATGAAGCAGAGCCTAAGCAAAAGGAGCCCAAAAGTCAAATAAGCATATTTAAGCTAAAAGCCATCCACGCCTCCAAAGAGGTCATTATTTATACTCTAATTACTGGCAGACTACACACAAATGTTTCATATTTAGAAAAGCTTGTATCTGATTGTTCAGTCACGATTGTATGAGCTCTCACCATCTTGACTCATTAAAAAATTCTAGAGCATATCAGTTTTAACAAAAGAAGCGCAAATGATTAATACATGTTATATGTTTAGCAACAATTACTAGGAAAAATGTTTCTGTCTGATTTTCCTTCCTGTCATATCGTAGGCTGGACGGATACTTTAACTAACACTGGTACATTGGCACAATCAGAAGAAGGTACAGTTCACAGTGGGCTTCACTCCTTCGTTTCTAGAGGCAAGCTGGCAAAATCTGCACATGCTCTCTTCTTTTTAATGCAAGTCACAGCCTTGCTGGATTCACAGGCAGCCATGTTTTCTTAGGCCCAAAAAATAAAACAAACACAAAAGAGAGTATTAATTTCATATAAATCAGCCATTATGTTTCCCAACTCCATACTAATACCCTTGTATTATTTTTGCCTAGCCAAGCTATTAGTTTAAAGCAGCTTTTACTATTGGTTATGTACAACATGCAAACAATTTGCAATGTACAATACAGCATTGTTATGCATTAGTGTACATTTTAAAAGCACACACAGTTAATACATACATGCTTTAATGTTTTAGATAGCTTTTCATGCAAAAAAGCGTTTAGCCCCATGTGTAGTGTTAGGTGCATTATTATTTCACACACATTCTAAAAAGAGGTGTTATAAACTGAAATATATATATAGTTTTTTCTGAATATGCAACAAGCCAAAGTCTCTTAAGGCAGGGACAGGGGTGTAAATTACTAGAAAATGAGCTGGGAAGAGAAAACACATTCTATGGTTATTCTTCACAACTAAAAAGGCCCCTTAAATCACAAGTTTTCTCTACACACCTAAAACACATGTTAATTCATCAAAAGAATTTCAGACTCACTAGGCCTCATTTCATGTCTTATACGCAATATGTTTTAACTTGCACCAAAATGTGGGCGTCAATTTCTATGCAGTCTGTCTGAAGCACAATAATAAAGCAATGGCTGACTGCAGAAGAAATCTGTTACATTACAGCCTATTATTACTTGCTCTGGGTAGGATCACTGTCAAGGTCCATGTGAAATGACCTAACAGTGCTCAGAGTAAAATTCCTGTCTTGAAGTTAGTTCAGAAATCATGAGTACAAAGACATTAAAAAGATGAAATACATTTGCATCACAAACCACACACCCACAAGGTTAAAAATCAATATTTAAAACCATACACAGAAAAAGACACAATGATGCTATAGTGCAATAATTCCCATCCTTACTCATACAGTCTGATTTAACATGTTTTTAAGATATATCCATTTCCAGCATCACAACATCCCCAAGCTGCTTTTAAACCAAATTCTCCCACAGAGCCTTAAACCTTTTATAGGGGCCTGCTCTTAAGGTGTACTTTCTATCGTGCTCCTTTATCCTGCCCAATTTACTTAGAAACTGTGCAATAGTTGGGATATCAACTGATCTCCACCTCTGCAGAATCAGTGACTGAGCAGCCAGGATCAGGATGAATATAATTTTTTTTTGTAGGATAGATGCTATTACATCTGCAGAGTATCCTAAAACCATTGTCTGAGTGTCCAGAATCTGTGGAACCTTCAGTATATCCTGTCAATATTTATTAATATTCTACCAGAATGTTGGACACCCACAAATAATATGGGTCCAATTCCCCCCTCTCTCTGAGTAATATCTACGGCAATTCGATGAAATCTGAGGATTAATTTTCTGCAAAAATTCTGGCGTACGATACAGCAGCCATTTAGTATAAAATTGCATCCGCTTAAAATTAGTCGCTTTCAGCAAGGTGCCATTAAACTTATTGATCTGATGCCAATCTGTACCAGAAATGTTGAACCCTTCCTGATTTTCCCACTTCATCTGTGCCTGCTGACAAAGTTTATCTTCTCCTTGAGTCCGAAATAGGGAGACCCTGCCACTTATTGAAATGCGGTGAGCATGGTTTACTAAACACCCTGCAACATCGCTAACATCGCCTATAAGTGTGGGGTTGAGTTCAGAAAAACATGCTATGATCCTAGTGAATGATCATTGCAAAATAATTTTACTGTGCTTAAGCAGTTGTTCTATTTTGGACCAGGTTTTCCACTCTCCCTGCAAGATGTCTCTAAAACTCTGACTTCTCCAGTTCACCGTAATTGCTGGTTCTAGAAGAAAGAGGCAGGTTTCTGCATTTAGGGGCCGATTAGGATTGCGGTGAATCCGCATCCTACGGGACCGGTGGAAGCCACCGCTGGCCCGGAGGATGTGGATTCACCGCTGCGGTGATTGCAAAAACCCCCCGCCAGATTAGGATGGCAGGGGGGTCATCTGCGGACGTGAAGACCGTCTGCCGCTTTTCCGCCGCGGGACCGGTGTCTATCAGACACCGCCAGCCATATTAGGATTCATGCAGAAACATGCTTTTCCACAGCGGGTTTTCCGCCATGGAAAAGCATGTGGTCTTTGGTGTTTGGGGGCCCGTTGCGGGGCCCCAGGGTGTCGAGGGGTGGGGGGTGCACATGGGGGGTACCTATTGTACCCCCCAGCATTTACATGCACAAAGCGGCAGGCACCGTGCGGTGCCTGCCGCTTTGTGCATGTAAATGTTAAACATGCATTTTTAACCTTGCGGCGGGTGCTGCTTCAAGCAGCACCTGCCGCAAGGTTAAAGGAACAGGATGTGACCGCCAGGGTGGGTGTCACATCCTAATTTGCATGGAGGGACCGCCGCTGCCCATGCGGACGGTCCCTCTTCCTCGGGGGTGGCGGACGGACGCAGGTCCATCCGCCATCCTAATGACCCCCTTAGTGTGGGGATTGAGAAGTGGCTAAACAACTGTTTTTTTCCATTTAATGCTCCATTGGAGGATTTTATATCAAACTTTTTAGGGATTTTTATGAAGCACATAAAATCTCTGATTAAATATTCCTTGTAAATCAGATCTAATGAGAAATTATCATACCTGTTGATGTTTAAAGCCTTTGTGGATCTGGGTAAGGTATGTGCAAAGTTAGCATAATATTGGTCTTTCAAATTAGCAAGTACTAGTCCCCCTTCTGCTATGGCCTAAAGAGTGTTTCAATTGACAGCCTTAACGCCTCATTAGACATATAAATGTACAAAAGAGGCCTTGGACTTCCTTAAAAAAATTCATTTGAACCGCATTAGGGATGGCTAAAAACAGATAATTGCAAAGAGGGAGAATCATCAAGCGGATAATAGCCACGCAGCTTACTCATGAAACTGTGTTGCCACTAGTGCTCTTCAGCCAGGCAATGCCCCACCCCCAGAGCTGATCCGAGCAGAGGAAGGGGAGTCCGAGACGAAGCTCTGAGCTGCAGCGTCTTTTAGAGTTTTTCATGGCGTTTTCAAACAGGGAAGTGCTAAGAGTCAGCCGCGGGAGGAAGAAGGGGGAACTGCGAGCCGGTCCTTGGAAATCCTGAAGGCTGCATGCAATTCCGCAGTGCCACGGTGCCCGGCTCAGGTGGGCTGCATCAACAAGGCTCAGGGTCGGCATCCTTGTGAGGTGAGGTGAGGTGAGGTGAGGAGGAGGCAACTTGTGATGGTGTGGGCCCACCAGTCCTATCCCCGGGTATTTCGAGCTTCTTCACATATAGAAGCAGACCCTGCAATCCAAAACATGTTTGAAGTGATCCTTTCAGAAATCAAGGAACTCTGGGTCACACAAGTGGTGAAAATTGCCTCACTACATGCCAGGTTTTCACAAATAGAAGAAACCTTGGGGAAAAACCCAGAACGCCTGAATGAGGTTGAAGACCGTGTATCCTATCTTGAAGATAAAATAACAATCTATGGTCAGGGACTTTCCCAGTTCAAACATATTTCAGAAGGCCTTGAATCCAAATTGCAGGATGTGGAAAATTTTAATAGAATGTCCAATTTATGATTGGTAGGCATCCCTGAGGCTGTTGAAGGGCCTCAGGTATGCGAGTGGGCTGTGACTCTACTAAAAACAGCAATTCCTGAACTCGAGGGGATCCAGCCATTACTAGAGCCTGCAGAGTCCCCTTACAGCGGCTTCCAAATGCAAAATTCCCTCACATGATTCTGCCAAACTTTTCCAATTTCTGAATAAAGGAGAAGACTTTTTCCAAAGATATTAAGAGATGAACACAGTCCACACAAGAAGTACCAAACTTTAAAATCTTCTCAGGCGTGTCAGCTGTGGCAGCAAAGAGACGTCGTGAATTTGTAAAGATGATTGGCATGTTCAAATTGAGGGTCGTACAGGCATCTATTGTCCAACAATCAAAACTGAAGGTTCTGGCAAAAGGAAAATTCTATATATTGGACAATGTAGATGAAGCACAAGACCTTTTGCAGCAGCTCGAAACTATAGGCTGTCAGGAAGGTGTAAACTACAACAAAGGGAGGATGGCTATATTAGGAATAGCAGGCCCCTCAAATGACGAGGAAAGAAAAGTATAATAATCAAGCAAGAGCTCAAGGAAGTACTGCAGTTTGTTTATGCAATTTAGGCATTATTTGCACATGATGGTCTGGCTTTATAGGCCCTTTCACAAATCAAGTTTTTCCGTTCAGCGATATGCCTTCCTTTGAAGGAGAAGGTTATGTTGTTAAACTTGTCAAGCACTTTATTAGCACTGTCACTTTATATTTACATGACTTTTAGCTTAAGCATCTTGTTAAGGCATTCTCGTCTTGGCATCAGGCAAAAATATTTGAGTGCCTAGAGCTAGTGCGCCCTTAGATAGTCATGAACCATAAGTCACTATTTGGACTTTTCATGCACATGCAGTTTTCTGGCTACATCATTAGTACTGTAATATATGTTACTGTGAGAAAATCCATACGGAGATAGAAGAGTTTTCCAGATCAATAGGGGATCAATAGGGGTACAGCCTCAGTGGAGAATGTTTGGTAGGCTTTTTAAGCAACAACTTGTGGGGTTATATCATCCAAGCAGATCGCCATGAGAAAAGCACAGACTATAGAGAGAAACCACCTCGAGGTTAAGGTTAAGCATACAAATGAGCTATATCTAAGGGACAAAAACAGCAAGAATAAATTGGCACCGGACAGTGCCAATTTATTCCTGCTGTTTTACATGCAAATGTATTATTATTCTAAAGATTACTCTGCTAATTCTGCCTTTTTGCAGAAGGTATACAAAGAGAGCGAGTTTACAGGCAGGGTTTTAGCCTGGAAAACAAAAGATAAAGATGCTCAGAATAGAGTTCTTGCACTAAGCGATAAATTCGCTAAGAGTCATATTGCGGACGAGAATTTAATACAAAGTGAGTTCGTAAGGCATTATGAGTCAAGTTATTCCGTTAGACACGTCATGGATATCACAAAATTACATTCTTTTTTTAGTTAATTACAAATTACAAATTTAACTATAGATCAATACGCAAGCTTGATGGATGATGTCTCAATGCAGAAAATAGAAGGTGTGGTTCAAGCAATGGCCAATGGTGAGGCATGTGCAGAAGACGGTATTCCGATTAAGATTTTTTAAAAGTTTAGCGCAAGTCTGAATGAGGAACTTGTGCTATTGGCCAATCATATTCTATGAGGCGGGGCAATACCATCTTCTTTTAAAACAGCAGTTGTTAGCTTTTAAAACAAGATAAAGATAGGGAAGATATAAACTCTTATAGACCCATTAATTTGCTGAACTCTGATTATAAGATTATTTCTAAACTTTCAGCTAATAGAATTAGCAACTGTACTGGGTCAATAATCCACAAGGATCAGTGTGGCTTCATTGCAGGGTGGCAACTTTCTTTCAACACCACTTTTCTAATCGTAACTCTAGATTGTTTTAAACAAAATAAAATAACTGCTCAGATTATGCTTTTAGACACAGAAAAGGCCTTCGATCTTGTTTGTTGGGAAAGCCTTTTGTACTCTCTTGCTAAACTTGGTTTCCCCTCTGAAGTGATCGCAGTTATTTTAAAATTCTTACGAGGGGGCCACGGCTCAAATAATAGTGAATGCCAAGAGGGTAGGTGCATGTAGAGTAGTTAAGGGGACAAGACAAGGTTGCCAATTCTCCCCACTGCTCTTTGCCTGTTTTATAGAACCACTGGCAGTAGCCATCCGTTCCTTTAGCAGTACAACATCTCCCTTGTCCGATATGACTAATATTAAATTATACACAGACGATATTGCCCTCTTTTTAATACCTGAAAGGGAAGCGCAATTGCACATTTTTAACCTGTTTTATGAATTTCAAAATTTTGGTGCATATACAATTAATACATCCGAGACAGAGATCATGCTATGTAATTGTACGGCTGAATCACTACTAATAGATCTAGCTCCATTAACTAACACACCACCCAAGAGGTACTTAGGGATATACATAACAGAAAACATTAATGATCTCTATGCCCTAAATTATATCCCTCTTATTAAAAAAAATAAAGAGTAAATTGTTAAAGTGGAAAATATTCCTGTCTTTTGTGTAAAGTCAGGAGACAATACAGGATTCTGTGTTTGGAACTGATGCATAGTAAGCACATTATTTTCTATATAGTTTTCTTTGTCACCTTACATCCACCAAGTTATATTGTTCCATAAAGCTTAGTAATGGGGCCTGCACAGCTACATTTGGTGCTCTGACTGCAAAGAATTCAGGATAATATGTATTCAACCTGCCCAGTTGCCACATTGCTTGCAAAATTGTTTAAAAGAATGCAGGATAATCAATGTTGCGCCATACTGAAGATAAATGTTAAATGATTGTCCACTGGTTTTTCCTGTAATGTAATGTTAATGCCTTCTGCGTCTGAGACAATAGAAAAATGCTGGAAAAGTAAGCCTGGTTTGGTTTATATAGCGAGCCCCTTGAATTTGTGTTGTCGATTAAAAGGAACAGTGGACACTAGCAAAATTATCCTCTGTTCTCCTTTTTATGTGCATTTCTTGCAGGCAGAAATCCACAGCAAAACCACATTTACTCTCATAGCCATTATTTCACTGGTTTGTGTCGGACCCTTGAGGCCACTAATGTTCCACACGATCATTCACACAGTTTATCAGCATTGTTTACTATTAGGAATCAATCGATACAATGCTAGTTCACATGCCCCTTTCACCCAGCTATAATGTCTCCACCATGTACCAAATAATCATAATCCTGTTCAGGTAGCTAATCTATAACAACCCCAGGTATACCTTTCTTTGAGTCAAACCTTCCTGAAATGAACTCAGGGAAATTAATTGAGCGGTATAGGAGCACAAACTCATTCTGTATATAATGCAGTTCAGACCCCACGGGGGTCATCTGCAAGACACATTTATCAACTACCAGGCTGGCCCGACTCCCTACCCCATGATGGTACAGATGCCACTAATTAAATACAGTTATGTTGGGCCTCACTCAACCAGTTTCCCATACAATATACTTCCTAATCAGTAGAGTTGTAGTTCACACTGGCTTCATGATGTGGGCCAGATTGGGTGGGTGAGGGCTTTCGTACTTAAAGAAGGATGTCTTTCATAGGTGTACAACATACATCCACTCTATATAGTGTAGCCTGGAGTGTTCATGTTTATGGGCTTGAATGAGCTACATCTATATGCATCAGAAACGGCTGCACTGCATGAGTAAAGTAGTGGTCATTTCATATACTCAGTGTCCCACAGAAGCGAGGTGAGGCAAATAAATAGGCAAGCACAAGCACTGTATTAACCTCCCTCTATGAATCTAAATAACATGTATCATGGACATCCCCTCTATATGCCTCTACATCCCTTCTTGTGAGCAGGGGCGCATATCCAATTCTTAGTGCATCAAGAAACTTTTTTTCCAACATGCAATGCTGTAAGCACTACTAACACTGAGCCTGTAGCAAACAGTGATAATTCCACCCCATTTCCATGTGCAATTAGTCCTATGTTACCATCAGCATCAGGAATTGTCTTTCTCAATCAACAGAGATGAGTACTTTAAGTATGAGAGTCAATGGCACATGATCTAAGGTACATGCTTCAATAACACTGACACCCATCTCCTCTGCCTCAATGATTCAATGCAACCTTGGAGTCACTCGTTCTCATCAAAATGCAATGACAATTCCTCCTGCTGGATAAAACCTAATACACATCTAAAAAAAGGCACTCAGGTCTTTCCTACCCTCCTCCAATAAAACCATCTCTTTACCTCCTTTTCCGGTGTGCCTATGGGCTCTATGCTATCTTTAACATTTATGACTGCCCTTTAATCAATCTGGTAAGATATTTCGGGTTTGATATAGTGTCCTATACTGATTAAAAAAATATATATTTTTATTGTTTTCCATACTCAACTAGCGTACAAGATGACCAATCCGATCTATATATGAGCGTGGCCATGTCATGGCACGTGCACCAAAATATGACTTGTGTAATTACATTTAAAGTAGAATATTCAGGTAAGCAACAATAGAAATGGAAACCATCCGTCATCAATTTGCCCAAGCTGCAATAGTTCCATATTAGCACCAGGACATTCCTGCAAACATTGTACGTTGTGGCGCAATGCCTTATCATAAACAGGTCCGCTTGTACTGCCCTCCCTTAGCCCTCCCACCTCCCACCCCCACTCACCAGCGTGTCAATCAAATCAGCATCTTTTAACAAACCAATAAGTTATGATGATTGATCATGCACATGGTACCAAATAAGCAACAATATGGGGTAGTATGACTGTATTAGAAGGGGTGGAACCAACCCTTTCTGTGCGTTCCTGTACCATTACCATAAGGCAGCTACATTATTAGTCACCATCCCCAGTAGGCGCACTCAATTCTGAGTCAGAGTCCGCATCTGTTACCCTCAGCTCTGTGACCAGGGCCTCTCATGCCCGCTCTGCTTCCAGCGCCTTATCATTGTGGGACCTTTGGGCCTGCTGCAGGTGAACCACACTCTCACTCTCCACCCATGTAAGCAACGCAGCCCTCCATTTGATGAAGCTGGGGCCTCCCGTAGCCTTCCAGTGGGCCGTAATTTCTCTTTTGGCCAACACCAACCCCAAGTCCAGGAATTTACTCGTCAACTTTGTCTTACTAGTATGAGGAAACCAATGTAGTAGGCAGGTTCCTTTGTCTGAATTAATTTGTCGTTCCGTTATATTACTTAGTAATGTAATTATATCCTCCCAGTAAGTACCCAGTTGTGGGCAATCCCATAACATATGTAAAAAGCCCGCATCTCTCATCTTGCAGCGGGGGCATTGTGCACTATCTACATGAAAATATTGGTTTATCTTTGCTAGAGTAAGGTACGCTCTATGCAATATGAAAAAATGCACTAATTGAAATCTAGCCTTTCTAGTGCCCTTCCATGCTCTCTTAACTATTTGCGTCCAGGCTGAGCCAGGTATTTGTTTATCCATATCTGCTTCCCAGTGGGAGCGTAGTCTCTGAAGTGGTGACAACCCTTCTTCAAGCATTCGTCTATATAGGCAGGTGACAGCCTTATAGGTGCCCGCCAACATCGTTACATACTGGCATGCAGCATTCACCGGTGGCTCTACTAGGCCCACTCCCCAGTATTTTTGGATGGCAGCAATTAAGGCTGTATGGATTAGGTAGTGACCCTGTGGAAGTCCAAATCGCTCCTGTAACTCATTTAAAAGGCAATAAAACGCCATCACCGTACAAGTCTCGCACATCCTGCAGCCCAAGAGTCTCCCACTCCGCAATGGCCGACCAATCTCCGCCATGTGGAAGTGCTGTGCACATGCCCAATGGTATTTCTGGGGCGTAAGGGCGCTGCACCCCAACTATGTTGTGGTACCACTTCCAACAAAGCCTCAGAGTACGTTCCTCAATGGATAATGAGTCTGCATGCAACTGTTGTTGTAATACCACAAATGACAGGACATGTCGTGGCACATCTGTCTCGAACTCCCGTTTGGGTCCCCTAAATTCCTGCGCTACCGACTGGGTAAGGCCCTGGATCTGTGCGGCCAGGTAATAGAGTTCAAAATCATGGACAGCAAGTCCCCCCTCTGCTCTTGGACGCATCAATGTGTCCAGCGCCACCCTTCGCCTCCCATTCCCCCAGATGAAGCCACTCACCATAGAACAAAGCTGCCCAAAGTGGGCGAACAGGTATCCACACCGGCAATGTACGGAAAAAATAAAGTAGACCGGGGAGTGTACCATCTTCAACAGTGCCACACGACCTGCTACCGATAATGGCAGTGTTCCTCAGAATTGCATGCTGCTCTTAAGACCTCTCATGGCCACCCAATGTTACCATTGAGTAAATCGTCTTGGTTGTGGTTAATATGCGTCCCTAAGTAAAGTAGGCAACGGGGTTCCCACGCTATGTCGTGCACAGACATAGGTGGATCGCATGCCTGAGCCACGGGAAAAACTGAAGTTTTCGCCCAGTTTACTCTCAAACCAGAAATGTCTCCGAACCGGCGAAAGAGTTCACGTGCTCCTTCCAATGCCTCCCCGGCGTCCCTTAAGAACATCAAAAGGTCGTCCGAGTACAGTGAGATAAAATACATCTGACCTCGGAGACGCAGGCCCTGAAATGCTCTTCCAGTTTGGGCACAAGCTGCCATGGGCTCTATAGCAAAGGCAAATAATAATGGGGGGAGCGGGCAACCCTGCCGGGTTCCGCGTCCCACTGGGTACGAGGAGGAGATGATCATCCCCTCTTTAACCCTAGCACTTACCATGGAATATAACATTTCAGTCCAGCGGACGTATCCCTCCTCAAACCCGAAGGCTCTCATAACAGAAAATAGGTAGGGCCACTCCAAGCTATCAAACGCTTTCACGATGCCCACCGAGAGAACCACTGCTTGGCAATCCTCAACATGGTCTCCGCCCAGTATGCGTATCAGCCTGCGTATACTACCAGCGGTGTTGCGAGTAGGAATGAAGCCAGCCTGATCAGGATGAACCAGGCATAACATATGTGGGAGTAGTCGAGTGGCCATAATACGACTCAAAATGTAATAATCAGTTGTGAGCATGGACAGGGGTCGGTATGCAGATGGGTCCGTTGTGGCCTTCTCTGGTTTAAGTAGAGGGATGATAATGGCTTCTCTAGTCGAGGACGGCAGCACTCCCAATTGCCTGGCTTCCTTAAACATAGATAGCAATCTAGGGGCAAGGATGTCGACATAAGCCGAATAAAACTCGATGGGTAGACCATCAATTCCCGGAGTTTTGTTACGCGCCAGTTGTTTAATAGCGCACCGGAATTCAGCAAGCGTAATATCCTGACTGAGGGAGTCCGCCTGCTCCGCATCGACGGCGGGTAGCTCCAAATCTTTCAAGAAAGCTTGCACTTCTGCGTCACTGGCCTGTAACTGGCTATCATATAAGTCAGCATAGTTGTTACGAAAACGGGTATTTATTTGAAGTTGGGTGTACTCTAATCGTCCCGACGAGGATTCCAATGCCGAAATAGGAACACATTTAGGGTGGGGGTTTGCCAGCAACACCAGCAAAGTACCCACCTTGTCCCTTTCAGCGTGTGCGCGGGCCAAATATGTTCTGTGATCAAAGCATCTAAATCGCTCCACGGCCACTGCCACTGCTTCTCTCAAATTCAGAACCATCTCCCGCGCCTCTGAATTAGTGGAGTGGGTCCGTTTGGCCCTTCTAAGGTTCTCCTCTCTCTGCCTATCTCCCGCAGCAGCGTCTTGCGCACCCCCATCCAATTGGCTATGCAAAATCCATGGATCACCACCTTGAATGCATCCCATTCGAAGGCGGTTGTCGTAGCAGTGCCCTCATTATCCCTAAAGTATCGCTCTATACCCGTCTCAAGTTCTGCTCGGAAAACTGGGCCTTCCAACAGCTCCTGGCGCAATCGCCAGGTCGGGATCGCCGGCCGCTCCAGGCTCCAACAGAAACTCACCAACAACGGATTATGATCCGAGATGGTACGAGATAAATATTCACTGTTAAGTACCATAGGAGCAAGGCCAGTGCTACACAAAACCGCATCAAGCCTCACATGCAAGTCATGCAGGGCCGAGAAATAGGAGTAATCTCATTCACCGGGGTGCTGCACACGCCATATATCAATAAGACCCCAAGCTATCCTGCCACTGGACTCTAATCTTTGACACTTTATGAATTGGGGCAGTGGATAACGGGGGTGGGATCTATCCATGGTCACATCTGCAATAGAGTTGAAGTCCCCTCCCAACAGTATCGGGTTCGTGAAATAAACTGCCAGGGTATCGGACATGTGAGCAAAGAAAGTCCCCTGTTCTAGATTAGGGGCATAAACACTGCAGAGGGTTACATCTCTCCCATGCAGGCGTCCTCTAACAGCCACATAACGGCCCTCAGGGTCTATCAACTGGTCTGTCATCTGGAAGGGGACCCCGACCCTGACCCAAATCAACACCCTCCTCGCAAAAGCTGAGTAGGCAGTATAATAGAGCTGTCCATGCCATCTGCTCTGTAATGCTACCCCTTCGGTCCTAGTCAGGTGTGTTTGCTGCAAGAATACTATCTGGGCGCCCCTGGGCACCAGATATGAGTGAACTTTATACCTTCGCTGCATAGAGTGCAACCCCAGCACATTCCAAGTCATGCATTTTACATGAGGCAATGGACTCATTGTTCAGTTGTATAAAGCACCAAAAACCCTATTCTTCTCTAGACACGCCTGTGAGTGCCATTGCCCAAATATAATACCCATTACCCCAACAATCCCAAACCACCCTCTGCATCGCCCTGTCACCCTAGAACAGGCACTAACATAGTGAATCCCATCCAAACTATCCCAACAATCGCCCTAAAAGTGTTAAAGGCCTACTAACTGGGGTCCATCTGGTGGGGGCTGGATAGAGCCTAGCAATCAAACAACGATCAAGTAAAGCAACACCCAATTAACGCCGCGAAGGCCCCATAGGAACTTAGCATTTCCAATTCCCCCCCTACTTGTTACCAGAGTCCCTTAACAGTTAATCAGTATCCAAGTATGTTGTCTTGGAGCACGGCCTGGGTCTCCTTCCATCCACAGCCCCAGGTATCAACACATTGAGTCAGCAGCACCGTCGACCCACTCTTCCCCAGCGTCACCCGACCCTCCACACCCACATAAAAGTTAAAAGTTACTCATCCAGGAGGCCATCCGCCATCCCAGGTGTGACCAGCGGCAAATGTACACTATCGAACCCCGATGATTCAGCCTCCGAGTGCTCCTTGTCCTTCTCCAAGTCTGATTCCTGTAGCGGAGTCGCCATCAAGTCACCAGAAATGTCCGACACCACATCCAGTGCACCCCTGCGTTCCACATCAGTCTGTGAATTAGAGGGCTTCTGCAGTCCCCGCCACCGGCGCAGTATCCGCTGTGACTTCTGGAGCTGAGGGTTCTCGGCAAGGTTCTGGGATTGTCGTTCCGATCCATCTTTACCAGCTCTATAAGATTCCAGCCATGTCCACGCATCTTCAGGTGTTTCATGGAAGCAAGTCCTCCCATCCAGGATTATTCAGAGTTTGGCAGAAAACAGCAGAGAGTATTGGAGCCCCTCCTTCCGCAGCTCCTTTTTGACTGCCTGGAAGGATGCGCAGCGCTGTTGAGTCTCGAAGGTGTAGTCTGGGAATAGAGTGACCCTACTATTACCCACATGGAATGGGCCATCAGTACGGGCCTTCTGGAGCAGCAAATCTCTGTCTCTAAAGTGCAACAGGTGGGCCACCACCGGACGGGGAGGCCGTCCCTGCTGCGGTGGTCTCGCAGGGACTTGGTGCGCACGTTCCAGGGTGTAAAAGGGTGACAGACCTTCAGGGCCTTCCACCGTTCTCAGCCTGTTCTCCAAATAGTGTACACTATCCAGTCCCTCCGCTTTTTCAGGCAAACCCACTACACAAATGTTGTTCCGTCTGTTTCTCCCTTCCGCTTCCTCGGAGTGCCTGTCCAGCCCCGCAATCCGATCCAAGGCATTTGTCACAGTCGCCCTCAGGGCAGTCTGCGCAGGTTCCACTTCCCGGATTACCCCTTATACGTGCTTCACCCTGTCCGCCAATTTAGAGTGGTCTGCCCGCAGGAGGCCCAGGCCTGTTACCACCTGTGCAATATCCTGTTGCAAGGCAGTACAAGAGTCCGCTATGACCGCCAAGATCTTATCCAGTTGCTGCTGCAGCCCAGAGTCCTGCAGGAGTTCCAGTGCATCCTGCTCTGGTTGAGACGGGTCTGACAACTGCTGCGCCCCATCCTTCTTCCCTCTAGGTTTGCCCATGTCGAGGGCATCCAGGCAGCACCCGCAGGGTTGAGGTGCAATATCCCCTTTGACCGTTACCCAGCTGTAGCTGCTGCGCTACCTCCAGGGGGCCTGTATCTTCCAATTCGCTAGTGGCCACGTACTCCGCCGCCTAAGTTTTTCAGTGCTATGCCGCCAGAGAACTCCACGCGGCAACCTCGCTAACAGTGCGAGTCGGGGCAGGACTAGATCATCAATGCTGCATAATCCGGCGAGCGCTTATTCATAGGTCTCGCATCTCCCCCGCAGTAATCACCTATCCTCGTGGCTCACTGGCAATTCCTGCCCGTCGTGGCCGTCCCCACTCAAGCGTAGTCAGTTTCAGTTATACTCACTGCTCCATTCTCCAGCAGCGTTCACTGTGCCCCATAAGTGCACTAGGCTCTCAGGATCACGCCGGTTCTCTACTCAATCCAGGTCGTGAGGTAGCCCGCTTTCTGTTGCTCTCAGGCCGCCCAGTGTGATAAAGCACCCCCAGAGTCTGCTAACAGTTCTTCAGCGTTAGGCCTCTGCACTTTGGCCCCTTCGCCACAAGTATCAACAGCCACTCCCTTGTCCGTCACTCTTCAGTGGTCAACCTAGTTCTCTGGGTGCCTGCCACCGTCCCTGCACCGGGCCGCTGTACCCAGTGGTCCCCGGGCCGCGCGTCCGCCTCCGCGGCCGGTAGACCCAGTTTCCACTGTGTCCCACTCACCAGTACAGGGTCAGCCAGCACAGTCCTTTTTTGGGGGTGACAGCCTCTATTCCTCAGAGCTGTCCCCTCCTTGTCAACCTGCCATTCAATCTTCGGGAGGGAGGGGGGGAAGGGGTCTTCGGGCTCGCTCATCCTCAGGTACGAGCTCAGGCGCTCCACAGCTCCAGGTATAGTCTCGGCGAGTCTCCCAGGCATCGGCCAGATCGGGCCGCCCTCTCCACCGCAGCTGCGTCTGTCAGCCTCTGATTAGGGCTGCGCACCACACAGACGCGATCCACCATCTTGCCAGTTCCCGCAGCGGCAGCCCGCTTCTCTATCGGTGCGGTCCGGGAGCTGCCGATCATTGGGGCGCCGCCATTTTGTAAGTGCTGCCGATTGCCAGCGCTGCCCAGACAAGCATCAAAATGGCTCGGATCACACCGTTTGGGGTTAAAGTTGCTCCGATATAGTGCCCTGTGCCTTCCAATCACTGGGGGCTGCTAGGGGGGTCAAGATAATGTTTATACAGGATATTTGCGGGGCCTTCGCAGCAGAGTTCCGTGCTCACGCTGCTGCTCGCATCGGCTACCAAGCCACGCCCCTAGTGTCCTATACTGATGACTTGCACATTATGGTTTCCATTGTACACAATCTTTCAAAAACTCTAGAAATTTTGGATCATGGATTTCTATAATCACTTCACAGACGCGGCTCTTCTGGACCTCAACAGTGATAACAGTGGGGTACTCATTTTTGGTAACCACCAATCTATAGGAGTTCCGGGGGGAATTAGGTGAGGCCACCCCCCACTCACACAAATACCAACAAAAGAGGGCCTCACCTTCATTACACCTATCTAAATTGACACAATCTCAGGGTATTATAATAATTCTTCTCTCAGTCCCCCTAGTTTGGTAATTAAAAAGACTATCATTGGTCACGGTACACTTTAACTTTAAGAACGTCAACACAGGTCTAGTTCTACTAGTGTAAAATGTAAATGTAAATGTAGGTGTACTTATATAGCGCAACCTGTCACCCAAAGGGCATCCTGGCGCTTGCTTAGGGAACCCGTCCTGGTATTCCCCTGTGAGAGGCCCCGGCAGGGTGTCCACAGGGTGAAAGCCAGGCATCCCGCCGCGAGGGGCCGTCGTGGAGATTAAGCAAGCTATTGCCCAGAGTTGCAGAGTGAGACCCCGTGAGTCGAGTAGGCACCGGAGCGAGAATTGTCGAGGCCGTGGAATTTTTGAGCCCGAGACCCGCTGAGGCGGGAATCGAACCCTGGTCCACGGTCGATCCCAGCTTCCGGGTCTGCCGCCTCTAACCACTGAGCCACACTTCTCCACGTGGACAAAGAGAGAGTACCTCACGATAGCAGCACCCGAGGGGGTTGCTGGCTGGTGATTGCCAGTTTACCCACTTCTCATCATCGGCTGCTCTCTCTTTGTTTTGTGTGAAAAAAAGAAAAATTGTGTTCCCTTTTCCCAAACAATAATCGTGTGATGAAGAAATAGTGAACGTAACCAATGTGCTCACTATTTACAAAATGTGTATGTGCTCAGAGAACCCCAGTGAAAACCAGTGAAAATAGTTCTCACTTTTTAAAAAACCTGGTAAGGCTTGCTGGCCATCCAATTTTATTCCAGTGCTGCAAGACCTCCCAATTAAAAATGGCTACCAATATACCATAATTATTTTCTCTTTGCCAACATGTTTTGTTGCTAATTTTTCTCGCAACTTCTTCAGGGCTAGTAGGGATTCTGTATCCTCAATCTTCACTCTCACATATTCCCAAGACCTGCAATGACATTAAAAACAACACGAACTAGCAGTAAATATATGTCAGCCCTCTCCAAAGGGCATGTTTTAAACCATAATTTATCAACACACACTCTATTCTATGAAGATCAAGCAAATGTAATCCTCCTCATCATTACCTGATGGTCGCCAAGTTACTGAATACCAACATCCATCAATGCGCTGGACCCCGTGTCGAAAGAGCACGTGTCCTCCAAGTGGTTATTCAATGTCTAGCCCCCTATGAAAAAATGAAATGCAATGAATCAATCTAAATCATATAGACTGATAACTTCAACAAAAAGTCGCCAAAACCTTCCAATATGTGCCTTGTCAAAGGTCTGCACTATGTCACAGACATCTAAAAGCGTCTCAAAACCCAGTGGCTGCTCCCCCACCGACATTTCCAACGTTTTGAGTGTTTGCGCGGCACCACAGGCATTTTAAATGTTGTTGTCTGCTCTTCAAAATCTACAAATGGCGCCCCAGCCTGCAATTTAGACGCACATACCTAGCTCATACACGGGCACCCAAAGGCAGAAGTTCTTACCCGTGCTGAGTCCCTCCGGCATGTATGAGGCTCCCACTTCGTGCTCATACCGCTGCGGGATTAAACACAAAACTTGGCCATGCCTATCCCTCGCAGCAGCCACTGGCGGTTACGTGTGGTCGTCACTGCCTGTGGTGGCCATCTTGAATCGGGATGGATTCTTAAATGGACACTGGATTGAGTTTGTAAATAAAGTTTATTGTTACTACAAAAGTCATTACCTCTTATTCCTTCGTGTTAGTAAACCCAATGTTCGGTGACACCCTGCCATTTCGCATAATTCGGGCTTGATATTTTATTAAAAGCTTCGCGATTAGACACTGGATTTCATCAAAGGCAGCATAAAATACCATCTGAGACATACAGAGAGGGTTTCACAAAACATAAATTTCATTTGTTCCTCCACCAAAACTACCTGTCTTATGAACCAGGCATAAAGCCTTGAATTCCAGACGCTGCTGTATTGGAAGCCAATGCAAAGATTTAATGGCAGCAGGTGTAGGGTGGCCTTTTGGGATATTCAGTAATATCCATGCAGCAGCATTTTGTGTAGACTTCAATTTGGTCTTCTGAGCCTTGTCAATGCCTATGAATAGGCATTACAATAATCTAGGCCCGATAAGACTAAGGCCACTACCACTGTTTTTCTTAGCTCCTGTGGAAGAAAGGGAACACCTTCCTAAAAAGCTTCAGTATGTAAAAACAAGTGGAGGTTACACTGCTTATCTTGGCCGAAAAGCCTAGTTGGTCATCAAAAATTATCCCCAAGTTCTTAACTTTAGAGGATGGTGCTGAACATACGCCAGCCTCTGTTAGCCACCAGGTGTGGTTCCACCAGTATGGACCGTTACCAAACTCCATTGCCTCCATTTTATCCGTGTTGATTTTAGGATAGTTGTTGCTCATACAGCTCATTATGTGAGTCAGGCACGCATGGAAACTCGTTGCCATAGGCTCGGACTGTTTCTATACGGAGATTATAATCTGTGAATCGTCTGCGTAAGACACAAACGAGAAACCATGCTGTCTGATGGGACTACCGAGTGGGGTGACATAAATGTTAAACAGAGTCGGTGACAGTGCCGATCCCTGTGGATTCCACATGGCAGAAGGAATGATTTAGATTGTAGATTTTCTCAATGTGTACTCTGTTCCCTATCCTCTAAGAAGGAAAAGACGAGGTACAGAGCCGCCTCCCCAATCCCCACCGCCTTCAGCCGCCGCACTAACACCGTGTGATTCACAGTGTGGAATGCTGCTGATAGGTCCAGGAGGATGAGGATCGCTCTCCCCCCACATCCACCTGTCTCCGAATCTCCTCTGTTGCCATGACTTGCGCAGTCTCAGTCGAATGGCACGACCGAAAGCCATGCTGACTTGAATCCAGCAGGTTGGTAACGTTATCGACCTTTCAAGAATTTTGGCTGCAATCAACCTCCAATGGATCTAGCACTGGCTTTTTCAAGATTGGTCTGATGCAGGCTTTTTCCAGACCACGGATAACTCCCTGATTCTATTACTTGATTTAAAATGGGAGTTAAATGTCAACTACTAGACCCGGAAACTACAAGCATAACAGTCGGTGGACACGGAACCTTCAGAGGATTTTATTTACTTCAATAGGAGTAAGTGTGCTGAATGTGTCAAAATGACAGTGCAGCATCTTATCCTCCATTGTGGTAATTAGACCGTTATCATTTACCTGCCTGGTATTCCCAAGGTCATCATAGATCGTTTGGATCTTAGTTTGAAAAAAATTTGCCATTTTATTACAGAGAGCGGAGTCTGGACTGAATTGTATGTTCTGATGTGATTTTGAATAATACTTAGATATTTTTAACCCCTTCCATGCTGATGACGGCCGGGAGCCATCATGGCACACAGTGCACGTGTGCTGATGACGGCTCCCGGCCGTCATGACCGCACCCGCGATTGGAATGTGCTGCACAGGCGCAGAATCGTGGCTGCAGCCAGGGGATTAAAACTTCCTTTGCGGAGTTGCTGGCCTCCTCTATTTTTAAGGAGTAATAAGTACTTTTTGCTTGTATGATGGCTTCTTTATATTGTTGTAACGCTATATTGTAAGATGTCTTATGCTCTCTACTAAACTCCTTTCTTAATGCACATTCAGCTTTCCTACATGTAACTTTCAGTTTTTTCAGCTCCCGGCCATACCATGTCGATGACACCTGAGCTCTTCTTAGTTTGATAAATTTCTCAAGAGCTACCTTGTTTGCAGCACTAGCTATTCAGTTATTAAACTGGCTGGCCACCTCCTTGTTATCAGGAACCTGTATCGGGGGACAGCTGTTAAGAGCCTGCTCTAGTTCAGTTCCTTGGATTTTATTCCAATGTCTAATTTTTAGCTAGCTGGTTTATTCATACCAGGCTGAGATGATGGTGAAAACTGCATGTTACAATAGATCGCCGTATGGTCAGTCCATGGGACCGTATTGATCAGCGTAACATTAGTATCGGTGGCAAAAATGCCATCAAGTGCATGGCCAGCAGAATATGTGGGACCCACTACCTTTTGATGAAAACCATAACCTGCTAGATTGTCAAGAAGCCGGTTGGTATCGGGGTTGTTATTGAATTCCAGGTGATAATTAAAATCACCTAAAATAATGATGGTGTAATGGCAGGACGCCCTCAGATATTGGGGGCTGGGTCCAAGTTTAAGCGTTATAACTACACAAGCAGAATTGTTAATATCTTATTTTCCCTGAATTTATGGCCACTGGTAGAGAATATGAGAATTATCCCCAGGTCAGACAGCACCCATAATGCTCTGCACTTGGAGGTGAGACAAACTCTTTTTTCCAAGGGACACTAGTCCCTGTCTACGCAGCAGGGGTAATTCACTCTTACCAACAATAAGCAGGCCTTAAAATGGCCCTCATCATTTTGTGACCCCACTATGGTGGTCCAGATATATGTGAAGATCGCTGATTCCATTGAGCATATGATGGGACCGGAGCCTGAAGAAACCTACCCAGTGGAATGTGTAAAACTCCATGACCCTCTGTTTGACCTCTGTTAGGCACCTTCTACCATAAAGAGGATAAAGGACCTCCCATGGTTTACTAACCAATGCAGACAAGCAAAGTCAGCAGTGATCGACTCTATCAAATTAAAGAACAAAGGCCTAATAATAAATGCAGCTAATAAAGCAAGATCAGCTTGGGAGTCTGGTGTGTGGGACAACTTTGTCACCCAAGTTAGAGCTTGGGACACAAAATCCTTTTGTACCGTCATAGCTAACGGCAGTACATCTGCTACAACCTATTTTGATTATGTTATGCAGCCTAGAGCATGGGTTGACCACTTTGAAAACCTTTATTCCATTAAGGAAACACATTTAATTGATGCCTCCAACCTGGGCCTGTTCACTTCCAGGGAAAAGCATAATGTTCTTGAATTTTCTTTTGGTGAGTAGCTTTAGGCTATAGCTTGCCATAGTCCCTAGAAAAGCCCCGGGGCCTGATGCCATGCCGGTTGATCTATTTGCTGCAGAGCCCCGAGTTTGGGGCCCTTATTTAAACCTAAGTCACTGGCAATCAGCAGAGATAGTGACCAAAAATAAGAAAGGCAACAGGAATGACCCTTATAATTATAGGTCGATTAGTTTGATCGATGAGTTACAAAAGCTGTTCTGCTGGCAGGTTCTTTGGAAAGCTAGCCAACTGAATCAAATAACCTAATATACTTTCGAGCTTTCAAGCAGGTTTCCATCACAACGTAAACACTGTAGACCACATCTTTAGGTTGTACACTCTGTATTGGAGAACAGTGGTAAAAGAGGAGGGACACTTTTAGGTAATATATGTGGACCTGAAAACTTTCATTAGCAAAATAAGGTGGCAAAAGCAAAAAGTAGCATGGGGCATATTACCAAGCAATAGCGATAATTATCGCTATTGCTTGGTTAGCGTGAAAAAATTATCGCCGAGCTGCGGCGATTTTCATCGCAGATAAACCTTGGTATTACCAAGGTTTATCGCAAATGCGATAAAAATCGGCCGCAATGCATGAATATCGCTGAAAAGTCAGCGATATTCATGCATTAGCGAGCTAATGCTCTTAGCCATGTTATCCACCTCCCATTGGATAACATGGCTAAGAACTGCTCAGGGCAGGTGTTAGCTTTTGGAGATATTCGCGCTTAGCGCGAATATCTCCAAAAGTTGGTAATAGGAGATAGCGATGTTAGCGACTGTTTCCAGTCGCTAACATCTTGGCACGCCCACTTTGCATGTCATTAGTGATAAATATCACTGACATGCAAAGTGGAGCCCGAGATGGTCGCTATCTCCTACTAGCTGTCGCTAACTGGTGTTAGCGACAGCTAGGTAATAGGGAGATAATTTTATCTCCACTTTCTTGGCTTTTAAAGCCAAAAAAGCGGAGATAAACCCCCTTGATAATATGCCCCTATGTTTCTATACTATAAAGAGAAAGATTGGTTCAGACACATACCTATCTAGATTACAGCATGCAATGGCAAAGTCAAATTGTCTTCGCATGGCACTATTGTCTTTGGCATTGCTAGTGTTTTTTCCCAGATGGCCACCATGTAGCCATCTTCACTGGTTTTTCATTTCTCTGGGAAAATATCTTTCAACGGTGATCACGCCTAGTCCATGAACGATGACATTTTTGAGCTTGGTTCTTTGCCTGCATACCATGTCAAGCTTTCTGATTGTTCCCAAATATTGTTGTAAGGAAAGTAAAAATTATTTGGACAGTGGCTTGAAACACTCTCAACCACTAGTAATTACTCTGGGCCTCAATCCATTTCTTCTGTTTTTTGCCCATCGTGTTATCTCAGACAGAAATCAGCCATATGCTAATCGGTCAGGGTATTGCTCCATTAAGAACAGTCCAGCCTGAACTACAAAGTCAGGTGCCCTCTAAATGTCACCACGAATGGCCTCACAGGCCACCACACATATGTTTTGGCCTACTTGGGACTTCTCCTTAAGGTGCAGACTGAGCTCTATGGCACAGAGACCAAATCTGGGCATAACCTTTGCACTTAAGGCATCGCACTGTGGGAAACAAAACTATTATGGGCGGTTTGCACGAATTCATTTCAGCCATAAATAGTGGCCAACTCGTTTGTGGGCAGGTTATCACCAGAGTAGCCAACTATAAAGTGTTTCGGCAGAACTTGAAAATGCAAGGGTGAGAAATGAGGGTTGAGGTTGTGTCTTGACCAGTACCGTAGAGAATTGCGTTGTCTGTCCATGGCCGTGCTTAAGTTTGCACCCATCTGCCCAGTCAAACTCCAAGACAGAAGTATGTACGCTAACTGAAATACGACTGCTCTTCTAACAAATATGACTATTGTTTGTTTTTCTTCTTCTAGAATTTAAATATTATTGCAAATGTCATTTGTCTCTTTGCCAGTGCAACTCCCGCAAAAGATAAATATTTTTTCCAAGACTTATGTAACCCCGGTTTACTGTTAAATTCATAATTGCTCACCTTCCTGTTCCTGAACTACAGGATCTTTTTTTTAAATACCCTCAAAACAATCATATTTCGAATTGCAGGCAGTTTTCAGTGGCATGAGGCTTTTGAAGCGAAAGCCCCTCTCAAAACTCTCCGAACTGCTACACTTCATCTTGCTGTAATTGAGAAATAAAGCCGCAGCTGAAGCACATTTAACGTACTGTTAAGTTCAATAATATAACAGTTCTGCATCATTTAAGCAATCAGTCAGATCCATTACTCGTCATTAATTTTGCAGGTTTTTATTGATTGCTTTTTTTATCCCTTTAATAGTTTAATTATTTGCACTGACAAACTTTTATAAATGACTCTGTTAGGAAATGTAAGACTTCCCCTGGCAATGTTATAAAGCAGTATCGCGTCGCTTGGACAGAGTAACTAGCCATGCACGCAAAACGGCTACCTATGCCAATTTTAAGCACCTTTAAAAAATGAACATCATCCTCTCAGAAAGACTTTTGATGGCTGTTCTTCCTGTTCCTGCTTTCTTGAAGTTGTCATGTATTATTATTAATGTGACCAGCCGAATGTCATGATCGTACCAAGCCAAGAGATTTACCCATTAATGTGGCCTGCATTCAAAGTAGAAGAACCCCATGAAGCTAACTTGAAATAATGTCTAAGGAAAAACATCTATCTCAATATGTTACTTCTGTATGTAGGCATATGTATGTATGCATGCATAGGGACTTGTTCAGGGCTAGCCTATCTGCAAAGTAACTAAAAGTTGCACAGTGAAGTGTTTGATTATACCCACACCAAATTCCGGCTAACTAGTATTAAGGGCTTCAGTCGCCCATTAGGAACTGAGGGGCCGATTCACAGAACTAATCTGAGACAAAATCCTAAACTTACTACTTCTGGTATTCACAGAAGGCATTTACTGGTAGTAAAGTTAGGATTTTTTCTTAAATTAGGATTTTTTCTTAAATTAGGATTTTGTCTTATGACCAAAACTTTATTCAAAATTAAGTTTCACTTGAGTTTAACTTAAAGTTTAACTTAATGTTAATGTTAGCAGAATTTGTAAAAGCGCACGAATACCCGGAGGTGTCTTGGCGCTAGGGACACAGTAAGCCTGCACAGTGTCTAGTCCTGAAACAGCCAGGTCTTTAACTTTCTCCTAAAACTGGATGGGGAGCTAGCATTTCTGAGTTTAATTGGAAGTGAATTCCAAAGGTTAGAGGTGCCATAATGGAAACTACTTAAACAACAGGGGGTGGTGATGGACAGAGTTTCTGAATTGAGCAGAATACTCTCACCCAGTCAAGAGATCAGGGCTTAATCCAACACCGTTTTTTAGCTCACTGCACCATCCCAGCTCAGAACCTGGCTATATGTAAATTAGTCTGTCCCTGGCCCAGTGCATCATGGGAACAGGGCAAACCAAACTACCAAGCCAATTCTTTCACTGGGAAGGAAACAAGCTTCCGGGGACCGGTTTCTGGCATTTCAGCCGTCTTCGGCCCGGCTTGCCAGAAACCGGTCCTTGGATGCTTGATTCCGGTCTGTGAAAGACATGGCTTGGTAGTTCGGACTGGACTGTTCCCATGAGGCACAGGGTCAGAGCTGATTTGCATATAGCCAGTGTCTAACCCAGGGTGGTGTGGAGTGCAAAAAAACGATGGATTTAGGCCCAGATCCTTGTACTGGGTTGAATGTATGACATTGTTCTACATTCTGTCCATCAACTGTGTTTTTTGCAATTTTCCCCCCGAGTGTGCTGGGTATACTCAGACGTGAGTCCCAGGCTCTGCACACCACTGGAGTCAAGCTATCCAGGCTGATGAAGGCTGATAGCCAGAAACCGGTCCTTGGATGCTTGATTCCGGTCTGGGAAAGACATGGCTTGGTAGTTCGGACTGGACTGTTCCCATGAGGCACAGGGTCAGAGCTGATTTGCATATAGCCAGTGTCTAACCCAGGGTGGTGTGGAGTGCAAAAAAACGATGAATTTAGGCCCAGATCCTTGTACTGGGTTGAATGTATGACATTGTTCTACATTCTGTCCATCAACTGTGTTTTTTGCAATTTTCACCCAGAGTGTGCTGGGTATACTCAGACGTAAGTCCCAGGCTCTCCACACCACTGGAGTCAAGCTATCCAGGCTGATGAAGGCTGATAGCCAGAAACTGGTCCTTGGATGCTTGATTCCGGTCTGGGAAAGACATGGATTGGTAGTTCGGACTGGACTGTTCCCATGAGGCACAGGGTCAGAGCTGATTTGCATATAGCCAGTGTCTAACCCAGGGTGGTGTGAAGTGCAAAATAACGATGGATTTAGGCCCAGATCCATTTACTGGGTTGAATGTATGACATTGTTCTACATTCTGTCCATCAACTGTGTTTTTTGCAATTTTCACCCCGAGTGTGCTGGGTATACTCAGACGTGAGTCCCAGGCTCTCCACACCACTGGAGTCAAGCTATCCAGGCTGATGAAGGCTGATAGCCAGAAACCGGTCCTTGGATGCTTGATTCCGGTCTGGGAAAGACATGGCTTGGTAGTTCGGACTGGACTGTTCCCATGAGGCACAGGGTCAGAGCTGATTTGCATATAGCCAGTGTCTAACCCAGGGTGGTGTGGAGTGCAAAAAAACGATGGATTTAGGCCCAGATCCTTGTACTGGGTTGAATGTATGACATTGTTCTACATTCTGTCCATCAACTGTGTTTTTTGCAATTTTCACCCCGAGTGTGCTGGGTATACTCAGACGTGAGTCCCAGGCTCTCCACACCACTGGAGTCAAGCTATCCAGCCTGATGAAGGCTGATAGCCTGAAACCGGTCCTTGGATGCTTGATTCCGGTCTGGGAAAGACATGGCTTGGTAGTTCGGACTGGACTGTTCCCATGAGGCACAGGGTCAGAGCTGATTTGCATATAGCCAGTGTCTAACCCAGGGTGGTGTGGAGTGCAAAAAAACGATGGATTTAGGCCCAGATCCTTGTACTGGGTTGAATGTATGACATTGTTCTACATTCTGTCCATCAACTGTGTTTTTTGCAATTTTCACCCCGAGTGTGCTGGGTATACTCAGACGTGAGTCCCAGGCTCTCCACACCACTGGAGTCGAGCTATCCAGGCTGATGAAGGCTGAAAGCCAGAAACCGGTCCTTGGATGCTTGATTCCGGTCTGGGAAAGACATGGCTTGGTAGTTCGGACTGGACTGTTCCCATGAGGCACAGGGTCAGAGCTGATTTGCATATAGCCAGTGTCTAACCCAGGGTGGTGTGGAGTGCAAAAAAAACGATGGATTTAGGCCCAGATCCTTGTACTGGGTTGAATGTATGACATTGTTCTACATTCTGTCCATCAACTGTGTTTTTTGCAATAATGGAAACTACGGCCACCCCAGTGCGAGGTACAGATTCTAGGAACTGTTAGGAGTCTGGCCCCTGCAGACCGAAGATGTCTAGTCAGTTTATACCATACAAAAAGGTTCTTCAGAAAAGAGGGGCCTGTGTGATTCAGTGCCTTGAAGGCCAGACACAATGCCTTGAACTTAAGACGCTTAGGTACAGGGCGCCAGTGCAAATTGCGAATCTCTTTCGATACCGTTTTATTTCTGGGGATGTTCAGCAATAGCCGTGCTGCTGTGTTTTGGACCATCTGAAGCTTCTTTAGACACTGCTTCTGAATATTCTGATATAGCCCATTGCAGTAAACTAGTTTGGACTGGATGAGAGATGTTACCACAGTTTTTGTGTTCTCCGGCTGGATGTACGGAAGGATCTTCCTTATTATCTTTTTAAGAAAATGTGAAGCAGAGGCAATAGTATTGACCTGTTGAGAGAGTGTTAATTATCTATTCACCCAAGTTCTTGACTTAGGCTGCTGGTTTCGGTGGTATTCCCATCTCGCTCGCCACCACAGATTGCCCCAAGTAGGCTGCATGTTTCAAAAACTCAAGACCTCAGTTTTTTCGGAGTTAAGTTTGAGGCAATGTGCACTCATCCATCTGTTTATTGTACACATACAGTTTTGAAACGGTTGGAAAGGATGGGTTTTATGTTTATATTCAGCCACCACAATCTGGGTATCGTCGGCGTATGACGTCAAACTAAACCCAAATTCCCGGATCAAAGGAGCCAGTTCAGAAACATAAATGTTGAACAGGGAAGGGCTTAAAGAAGAGCCCTGTGGCACTCCACACGGCAAGATATAAGGTACCAAGTTAAATGCGTCAAGTGACACTGTTAATCTCCGATCCCTAAAAAAGGAGGACAGTAGAGCCAAAGCTGTGCCACCTACCCCCAATTTCTCCAACCGCTGTTGCAAAAGAACGTGATGAACCGTGTCAAAAGCGGCATATAGATCGAGGAGCACAAGGGCAGCTGTGCTTCCTCCGTCCATCACCGCTCAGATCTCCTTGGTGGCCTTGATGAGCGCCGTTTCTGTGCTATGTTCTTTGCAAAATCTGTTTTCACAAATGAATTGAGATAATTGAATATTCATAATTTTATCTAATATTTTGGCAATCTGGCTATAAGTCGATAGTTATTTGGATCGGTTGCATCTAGGTTTTTTTTTAACAATGGAAGGATGGACGTCTCTTTCCAACTTATGGGAAAGATACCAGAGCTAAAAATAGAGCTCACCAAATCTACTATTTCTTTGAGAAGTACTGGTGGGCATGGGTCCAAAGGGGATCCTGACCTAGCTTCATTTATGTATTTTTCTATGGGGGAGAATGTGAGCAGGGTGTTTTTATCAGGGTCACGCAGATCATATGAACCGTGGGGCAGAACCCTGATCCATCCTTAAAGACCTTAAAACTATCCAGGACTTTTGCTTTGAAAGCTACAGCAATATCATTGCAGAACTTTTGATCGCCCTTCTTTCCTGTCTTATTGGGTAAGGTAATTCTGTTTACTACTGTGAATAATTCCTTATGGGAATTTTTAGCTGTCTCAATCTGTTTAGTGAAATAGTCCCTCTTTTCTGATATAAGTACATTTTTGTATTGCATTAAGGCAATCCTATATGCTTTCCTTTCCTGCGCATAATAATTTGTTTGCCAATGACGTTCTATTCAGCGACAGTTTTGCTTTTCTTTCCGAAGTGTATCAGAGAACCAGGGGGCAGATGGAGTGTTCCTATTTCCTGAAGATATTTTTGTGGGTACTGAGGCCTTGACTGCAACAGTAAGCCAATTTGTATATTTGGGGAAGGCTAGGTTGATGTGGCCCTGAAATTGAGGTGGTGAACCCTCCAGATGGGTACGGAGGTTTGTTTTATCCACTTTACTCCATGCTATATAAGAGGAGTCAGGAGACTTAGTGGTACCAACCTGTCCAGCAGTAGTACACGGACGACTGAACATAATTAATGAATGGTCTGACTACATCAAAGGAAGAGTTTATTTTAATGTGCGCCCATGGGCTGAAGTAAAAATGCCGTCTAGCGTGTGCCCGGCCTCATGGGCTGGGGTCTGTACTAATTGGGTTAAACCTACAGCTCCCTGTGTATCTAAAAGTACCCCGTCTCTTTATTGTCCTTATCTTTCAGATAAAAATTAAAATCTCCAAGGATGGTAAAATCCTTTTTTAAAAGAGTAGGTTCGAAGAGGCTGTCAAGATTCGTTATAAAAGCACTTTTAGTACCTGGCGGTCGATGCAAAAATGCCTTTAAAGGTCGACTTGGAGTTCAAATGGCGAAATGAAGGGCCTCATAGGAAGAAGCTGAAGAGGGTAATTAGTTACTGGAAAATGTTCTCTATAAATAAAAGCTAATCCACCGCCTCTTTTTAAAGGCTATGGTCTAACATTGATAAAGCCACCATAGAACTTGGTTCTGTTGGAAAGTTTGGAGGCAGCTCTGGAAGTTTTGGGGAGACTGAAGGGAAATGGTCCCTTGTGCTTGCGGAAGTGTAAAGCTGAATAAGCAGCTAAAAATGCCTTCTCCAGGACCGAACAGAGAACAACTATTATCAAAAAAGATAACTCTCTAACGGTGTATCTTAGCATTTGGGAGGACATTGGACCATTGCCTTAGGTGCGCCCGCTGCACGTCTCCACCATCTGGAGTTTAAATATTGATTTTGTGAGGATGACTAGACCGCGTCCTCCCGGGAAGTGTGTGTGGAAGTGTGTGCAAAATGAGCAGGAATGAAGGGTCCGCCCTCTGCACAAACAGCACGTCAGCCGCGGTGGAACAGGGTCGGCCCTGAAGTGCAAAGGAGCAATCTACATGTGCAACAAGCGGTGAGCATCAAATACAAATATTTTAAAAGTAAGCAGCAAAATCGTCAGTGACAAGACATAGAAGCGATAAAATATGAAAATCCTAAAAACTGTTTGTCAATTTTATCAGAGTATAGAGTAGACAAGACCAAAAGGTGCAGGGCGCCAGCAGGGCTGACTTAAGTCCGCTGTGCGTCCGTACCATCTTGAGTTTAAATATTGATTTCCTGAGGACGACTTGACCGCATCCTAACCGGGAGTGTGTGCGGAAGTGTGTGCAAAATGAGCAGGAATGAAGGGTCCACCCTCCACACAAACGGCACATCAGCCACGGCGGAACGGGGTCGGCCCTGAAGTGCAAAGGAGCAATCTACATGTGCAACAAGCGGTGAGCAGCAAATACAAATATTTAAAAAGTAAGCAGCAAAATCATCAGTGACAAGACATAGAAGCAATAAAAAATAAAAAATCCTAACAACAGTTTGTCAATTTTGTCAGAGCTTAGAGTAGACAAGACCAAAAGGTGCAGGGCACCAGCAGGGTTTACTTAAATTCTAATTTAAGACAAAATCCTAATTTAAGACAAAATCTTTACTACTACTAAATGTCTTCTGTCAATAACAAAAGTAGTATATTGAGGATTTTGTCTCAGATTAGTTCTGTGAATCGGCCCCTGAGTACTTGCAATGAGAAATCGTCTGAAACCATCTATTCTCAATTCATCAAGCCATTCCTGGATTTAAGGTTAATTGCCGGATTTTGTAATAAGAATGAATCCCATCTGGCTGGGCTATGTTTGAGAAATAACTAAGCATCTAGGCTTGAATGGTGGTGAGGCAATTTTCAGTAGGGCTATATCTTGACTGCTAATGGCATTTAGGTACACCTTAGTATCTTGTGTACTGGAGGACATTGATATCTTAGTCGACTATGGAGGCTTTCATGTTTATGCCATAGATCACTGTTGAAAGGATAATGCCCTGGCACACCTCAGAACTCAAATAAATTTGCTCTGACCCATAGGGATTGATTTAGTAATTTGGACCGGCTGGGTTGTGTTCTTTTAGGCATTTTTGTTATTCCCCTGTAGTCTATTCTGTGAGCAAGGGCATTGAGCAGAGCGAGAAGGACAATAGTATTAAAGCCCTGCAAGATCCAACAGAATCTGCAGAACCACATCAACACTGTGAGGCATATTTACAAGTGCCTATCGCCATCACAACGTCACTTTCATAGCTCTTGTTTCTGACCAAATTGTACACAGGTCCGAATGACCAAGAACAATGCAAAGATTGCTTATGCATTAACCGAATATTTTCTGGGACCCAAACCTGTCCATACGACTCGTTCGTAGCCAAAAGCATGCTGCGCAATGAAGCTAAATTCCGACCGTGTGAGTACGAAGCAGAATTCGGACAGCCGCTTCACCTCGGTCTCAGTGAGACAAAATGTCTATCTGAATCGTACTTCTGGGCGCCATAGCAGGCATCCCGGATGTCACGGGTGTGTGCCCATGGGTCCCCCCGATCCACGCATGCACAGTGGGGCAGACACCACCGGATGGCCGCTACAGGGTGTACACTTTTCCCCACCCACCCCTTTTTGCTATGGGAGCCTGTGTACGTGTCGGTACACAAGCTCCCATAGAGTTCAATGGGAGTCTGTAAGCATGCGGCTACATTGTACCTGCTCATTCGGACTCCCGGAGCATGTGTTGCTCGGAAAGCCCTCCTGATACGATTCGTCAAAGGGCTTTCCTAACAAGATCGGAATCGGGCCCTAAGTGAAACATGAAAGGGTGCCTCATTTACAAGGCAGTGTTAAGCCATCTAAAGTGGTTTATCGCTGCTTTGTAAATAAGGCAAAGCCCCTATCATCACCACAACATCCAAAAAAGTGACGTTGTGGTGGTGATAGGGACTTGTAAATATGCCCTTATATCCTGTATTGAGGGAAGAAACAAGACTAGTAGGTCTCTAAGACAGTGTTGGATTGGATCTTGTCATGGAGCTGGTTAGCAACAGCTTTTCACTGATCTTTCTCTGGAATAACAGATGTGTTACTGTACTAAAAACTACACAGTAACAGTACTAAATACAATACCAGATGTAATGTGGTAATCATATATTAAATCAGTAACCCCACATTGAGACTGATAATTTCAAGTGGAAATCAAGCGGTAACTGTTAAGATAAGAGCGCACAGCAGGTTAAGGAATGTCACAAATCGATTATCTGAAATGGTGCTCAAAATGAATGCAAGTCGGTTACCACGACTAGAAAAATGCTATAAATAGCTCAGACAAGTTCTATTATTCCATCGAGCACTCAAAAAAGTCCAAATAGAAATCTTTTTCAAGTAATGCAGTAGTTTAATCTTGAAAAATTTCAATTATTTTCTTCATTGAAATACAATCTTCAATATAGTCTTCAAACTGTGCAGCCAACACGTGTTTCGTCTAGTCTGATTCGACTAATGACTTCCTCAGGGCTGCAACCCAAAACAAAGTATAATCGCTATTATAATACTATATCATTATTCGATATAACACACTAGTCAATTATGTAAATAAACCACGGTCAACAGGGAAACATCCCAAAGCCAAACTGGTGTTTGAAAAGGGGTATATAATGTAGTAAAGTTCTCACCACCAAGTGAAAGTTTGAAATCTCCATAGTGATCTTTAGGTTACCTAAGTGTGAATCATTTAGAGAGATATATGGTGTCTCCTCTTTTAATTAAAATATTTCAAAAAAGAGAATGTAGTTTAATAAAGGATAAGTATCAAAAACACAGAGAACGACCATGTTAAAGAGCGTCATACCTATATGCCTCCTCGTTGAGCCAACCTTATCCAATGTCGTCCTTAAGTCACAGTATTTCAATCTACAAAATTATATAATATTCAATAGTCATCTTATATGTATTAACCTTTCAATGTTATAAAATCAGGGAATTCACAGTCTTGGGCACAGTCAACTATCTTACCTTTCTATCGTAGTTATTTACCCATGTTAAGGGCTTTTATTCTCAGGTGATCGTATCCGTCACCTGAAATAATAACAAGATCCTTAAATTAAAATTAAGGATTCTGAAGTGTTATACTGTATTACGTATCATAAGTATTTATCTAGATTAGGCTAAATATCCGCAATTTTAAAGAAAGAGGATCCTTCCCAGTGGACCCTGAAGAAACCCTGTGGAAGACGGAAGGTTGGAGAGCCACTCCAGCCGTGGCTAACCTAGTACCCTTGTTACCTACACCAGGGAAGCATGGCCATAGGTGTGAATTGGTGTTGGAAACCTGTTTCGAACCCAGTGGAGGACTTCAGGAAGATGGCGCTGCTGGGGAGGTTGAAAGTGTCCGGTGGAATCCAAAGGTGAATTTAAGGTGAAGATTACCTGCAATCAGAGAGGACAGAGTCTATGTCACTTATGAGTGTCCATGAGGCCTGACAAATCAATAACCACCGATGTTGGATGCTGCAGGACTCGACAGTGACCTTAGAGCTGCGACAGTGACCTTGGAGCTGCAGCTGTGAGGACCAGGCGACACTGTGAAATACCAGGAGCAATTCATGAGATGTACCACATCAGATGTCAGAGAGTTGAGGGGTCGGTGTCCGTTATGAGCACCAACAAGCCTTGGCAACTGCAAACAATGTGTTAAGCGAAGATGGTGCAGTGTCGGGATCAGCAAGGTCCAGGTGACCTGCCGCAAGCAGGGTAGTCAGGGAAGACCCTGAGCAATGAGGGGAGGCGAAAGAATTCAAAGTTGGCCCTCAACAGGACCATCAGGCTGGAGGCCCTGGAGTTGCGAGAGGACCTCGAGCAGCTCACCAAAAGATGCAGGCCACGGTGTGGTTGAAGATTCTGGTCACTGGAGATGCTTGAGGTTTGGGCTACTTGGAGCCTGCAGACCTTTGTGGAAGGAAGCCAACAAGCCTTTCCCACTGCAAGGCATCAGGGTGCACAGGGTTTCATTTCCTGGCCTCAAACTTGGTGAGAGGACAGGACAGGCCTTAAGGGATGTGAAGAACCATGACCTGTGTTGCTGAGCCTTTAGGAGTCCATGGTAGCCCAGGATAAGTAGACAAGTCAGCTTAGTTGCGGTGCCTACGGAGGCAGAGAAGTGACTCCTTCACTTCAAGGGAGATTCCTTCAGGTGTCTTTGATATCCACAGGCCTTGGAAGGTTTCCTGTACAGGGAACAGGCATGGACGTTGCAGCAGACAAGCAGGGAAAAGAGATCAGGCACAGCAGGAACCTTCCCGGTAGCAGCCTTGATGCCCAGAGCGAAGTCCAAAGTGCCCAGACGAATTGAAGTGGTGTCTGAAATAAATCACGTCCCATGATGAATATAGGGTCCCACCCTCAGGTAAGCCCTTAAGTACCCTAAGGAAAGGACTGGGACGATTCATGGTTGGACAGTGGGGAGGATACTCCCATGTCGTATGTCCAGTTTTGTGCCAGAGCGGGAGCTTATGACTTCATGAGCTGGTTTGAACTGGATTATGGACGGAGAGCCCCAAATGTGCCCCTCAAGCAGACTGAGTGGTGCTGGCAAGCGCTCCCACCCAGCCCCAATATATTAAACCCTGTCAGGAAGGTGGTCACACCTCCCGGTGACAGGATGCCTATTGTTCTGCCTTCCCCTGCTCCAGCTCGGCTCAGCAGCAGGAGGACAGAATCGTGTTTCTGGTCGGCAGCAGCCATGTTGTGCTGTCTGGGTCTAGAAGACTGGGACCGGGCTCACTGAGCACCTATCGAAGGGACTTTACAGTGCTTGGAATCATATCTCTCATACCGTTTATGGTGGGTGGGTATGATTCCAACATGTTTGATACCAAACATGATAGTGTTCGTTAAAGCCAGTTTTTAGATGGTCATCACTTATGATGCGGTGCCCCTCTATATGCTATATGGCTGTCTCACGTACAAGCCGGGAAAATGGACTCCAAATGCTGTAGGGGTGTGCTGCTCCTGCAGGGGCACCCTCAAATTTAAACACCCTGCTGTCAGGATTGAAAAGGCCTGCTTTAGGGGTGACATGGATTTTAAGTACAGTGACCTTAGCTATAGGGAAACCAATATATTTCATAATTGGTGCTTGCACCAGCATGCACATGCTGCAGTGGCAAGCCTGTAGTGACAGTTTCAATGGTCTCCCATGGGTGGCATCATACATGCTTCAGACCATTGAGGACCCATGGGGTACCTATTCCCTGGGTACCTTGGGGCTAGGGACTTATAAGGATACCCCAGTATCCAATCTGGGATGCACCTACGTACTTGCCATAACAATTTAGGGGAGAAAGCAGAGAGACTGGTGTCCTGTTTACCAGAATCCCAGCCAGACTAGTCAGAAATAGTATAGCACCAGGCAGAACGTGGGGGTAACCATAAAAGCAGATCCTACTTTTCCACAGTGGGTGAGTGAGGATTTTGAACAGTGATTAAAAAAGGTGTAGGGCCAGTTATTTTTAATTGGATTATTAGCTGTGAGGAGAGTTCCCTTGCCTGTGCTTTGGAAGAATGAATAAGGCTACCTGAAGGCACACGAGAACCTCGAGAAAGAACCGAGAAGAATCAACTTTTATTAATGAATAGAACATCTGAGAAAGGGATATATGAGCAATTTAAGCTTCAGTCAATTTGTCTTTTAGTAGATTACAATTCATTTGCATGGTTTCACATCTGAATGACGTTATTACGATGAAAGATTTGGATTGCTAAGAAACTTTGAGATATGTTCTGGGTACGCTGAATAGGAATGATGGGAGCTTGTAGCAGTGCATTTTAATAGTGAAAAGTGAAAGAAAATAGGACTAATATCCTGGGATTGTGGAGGAGAAACAGGTGCAGGAAGAAGGGACAAGAGGAGGCTATATAGGTGTAAAATATATTCTGGGATGCATAAAACCACTTGGAGGGCATGGACAGTGAAATGGCTTGAAAAGTAGGCCTGGGTGGTAAATTCCATTCTGCTCGCGGAATTTGGGTAATTCTGCGTTCCGTGGAGAACTCGGAATTGCCAAAAATTTTGCGATCTGCGGCTTTGCATAATTTTTTGCTTGTTCGTGCTTTCAAAATGCGGATTCCCAAGATATTTCTCCCCGAGGACGCAAACAGCGTTCGCGATCAGGAAAAAAGCATTGCGAATGGGCGGAACAAGCAATTCCGCGTGTTCGCTGAACTTTTTCGTGCTGGCAGATATTTATTACCATTTTGCGGACATTTGCATAGCGCGACTACACAAATTCAGTCCACATATACCTGAGATGTGTCCAAATATAGGTAACATTTGGAAGTTTAATACAATATGCAGTGGCATGATTGTGAATGTGATTACAACATCAGGGCATTTAGCATTTCCCATGGCCAATTACAGAGTTCTCTGACATCTTTAACTTATTTTGAGTTGTTTTAGTAATATGCTGAGTTGATCAATATTCACAAATAGGTTATTCACCTTAAATGGTAAGAAGAGCAATGTACTGACCCATCATTGATAAAATCAAAATATTTATCTGCATAATGTTTTTCTATTTAACATGTAATCTTCCAATTGTAATGTTACCAAGATCAGCTGCATAGTTCCTATATTATTTAATATGTAATCTGTGTTTGATGTGTGCCAACATCAGATGTCGCATTTTTAATCCTTTGGGCATACAGTGATTAGTACTTTACAGAGCCTGAAATGAATACAGACTCCTTGGTGAATACCGTGGTTATATACATCTAACTTAAAATGGCATAGCATGTGCATGAACTAGCAAGAAAACAACAAGATCAGTTTACTTGGTGGGAGCCTCATAATAAATGCCAAACACTAATTGTTTACACAGTACATAACATATAACTACTATATTTTATAAAGTATTTAAGAATAACCCTGTTATTTCCCCAAAATACTGGAGTGCTTAGCAACCTGTCTCTTAATCTTATGGTCCAGCACCATCTTAAAGGTGAGTCCATTTGTGTAGGAAACTGGGTTATTGGTAAGCATGGGCGTAAAATCCTTTCCGCTCGCGGATTTTGCGGTTTTTCGGTAAATTCGCAATCCGCGAGATTTGCGAATTTCCCGCAAAATCCGCAAATTCGCAAGCAGCGGATTTTTTTTTTCTTGGTGATACAATTTTGCGGCGCGCAGCGTTTACTTCCCGTCATTCATCGTTTGCCGAGTTATTTTTCTTGATATTTTGCGAGTGCTGCGCCATTTTGGATCTTGCTGCGGGATCCCGCGGGAATTTTGCAAGCGCGATTACGTAATCGCGGCTTGCCAACTTGTACAGCGAGAGTTTGTCAACGCGAGTACGCCGTGATCACGTATCGCGGTACTTCGCAATTGCGAGCTTGGAGATGCGGCGAGCAGCAACAATCTCGCACTCGCGAAAATACAAAATTTGCAATTCTGCACAAGAAATCCACCAGCAAGCAGCATAAACCTTCTGGAAATGATGATTTTTATCTGAATAACTCCTCAGGTTGACATTTGCCTGCACTTTTTTTGCGAGGAGTCCATTTTGGGGAGGGGGGTGGGAGGAAGGAAGTGCCGCACAGTCTTCAACTTCCTGTTCCTGTCCAGCAGGCTCCTCCCAGTGCTTTGTCCATCTCCTGGTCACTTTTCATTTGGATCTGGAGCTGGAAGGATTACTTTTTGTGGATGCTGCTGGATATTTGGATTTGAGGCCTTTTTGACTTTCTTTGGATCACTTTTGGATTAGAAATTTCACAAGTAAGTTTGTTTGGGGCATTACAGTTGCTGCAACTACAATTTTGGAATTTTCGATTTTTGGGCTGTTTTGGGGCCTTTTGTCCAGGGGTACTCAGTGGTGGGTGCACTGAGTCTTTCTGTGGGGTGTTTTGAATTTAAACATCATGGAGGGGCTGGATGGCTTGGGATTGTGCTGATTTTTCTGTGATTTTCGTTTTTTTGGCCTGTTGTGGCCTTTTCACCCGGGGTAGTGAGTGGTGCATGGGCCTAGTCTTTCTGTGGGTTGTTTTGAATTTAAACATCATGGAGGGGCTGGATGGCTTGGGATTGTGCAGATTTTTCTGTGATTTTCGTTTTTTTGGCCTATCGTGGACAGGCCATGTAGTTGGGGGCCATTTTGAGTGCTGCTACAGGCCCTGGCCATGTGCTGTGAGGGAGGGGGCCATTTTGAATGCAGGCAGTGTTCTCAGGCCTGCACCCATTTTGCCTAGCTTTCATCCATTATGCCCAGGGGTAGTGAGTGGTGCATGTGCCTAGTCTTTCTGTGGGTTGTCTTGAATTTAAACATCATGGAGGGGCTGGATGGCTTGGGATTGTGCTGATTGTTCTGTGATTTTCGTTTTTTTGGCCTGCTGTTGTGGCCTTTTCACCAGAGGTAGTGACTAGTGAGTGTTGCATGGGCCTAGTCTTTCTGTGGGGTATCTTGAATTTAAGCATCATGGAGGGCATGGGATTGTGCTTATTTTTCTGATTTTTTTGGGGTGTATAACTGAACTGATGTTCCTCTGTCTTCCATTGCTTTTAGGTGCACAAGACTTAAGAGAACCACCAGTGCCAGGAAGAAGTCCTGCAGCGGTGTGTGTGTGCAGCATAACGTCACGCGACGTCACGTCTGGCCTCAGACAACTCTGCAACTCGTGCAACTGCGGCCTGCTGTTCTGACCTGCTCTGAAGAAGATGGCCCCAAAAAAAGGTCTCCGTAGCTCCTCTAGCAAGAAAGTTGCTAGTAAGGAGCAGAAGAAGCAAGTTACCAAGGAGGCTGGTGTGCCGGCCGCTGCGTTTTTTGGGAGTAAAAAAAAAAGTACGCCTGCAGCAGCAGTGGGATCTGCTGGGGACCAAGCTGGGAGCAGCACCCCCGCTCTATTGGGCTCAGTGCCTCCACCACCACGCCAACTTAAGTCAAAGCCCTTGAGTGCTTCAGAGGCAGTCAGTGTACTTCTTCAATCACCATCGACCAGTGATGTTGGCTCATCGCAAGAAAGTAGCAGCAATGTCCCTGAATCAACACAGGTTGTTGGAACTCATCTGACAAGTGTTGAACAACCACAGCCGCAACAACAACAACATGTGCAAGTACAAGCCCAAGTACATGTGGAAGGAGAGGCAGCGCAAGGAGATGCGCAAGCACAGGTGCATGGAGGGTCACAAGTGCCCATAATAGTTGTTCCTCCCGAAGTAGGGGCACATCAGGAAATTGACAATCAAACCGAGGTATCATTTGAGGAAGCCACTCCTCCTGATGATCATTCATTGTCTTCCACATCCCTAGCAAGGAAAAGAACAAGGGGGGTGTCTACATCTTCTTCAAGCCCACCTCCTTCTGATGATCTGGATGAAGATTGGGAAACATCACGGCAGTCTGAGAGTGATGGACACCATGATCTGACAAAGATACCTAAGCGTAAAGGAAGGTCGTCGAAAAACTCATAGCTATGGAGTGTGATGAGGCTCAACAAGAAGTGACGGATACTGCTGCTGATGAAGCCTCTCATGACGACGAGCCAGTCATCATAAAGGTCACTGCAGCCCCGGCGGGCATGCAGCAAAGAGACATTTTGACCCTATCCCGAGAAGCTGCTGAGCGTGATGATGATGTCGACGAGGAGGCAATGGAAGAAACACCACAATCATTGGAGTTAACTAGTACACCAACACATACCGCTTCCATATTTCTTAGTCGCCAGAAGGGACCTCCATCCACCTCGACCTCAATTAGTGGTGGTAAAAGTGCAAAACGTACTGAAGTTCGGCAATCCACATCCTCCACTTCATCTGGCATTAGCAGCAGGACCACCACCACCAGTATCGCCGCCTCCTCCGGCCCCCAAAGACATTTCAAGTCTGCAGTTTGGGACTTCTTTAGTGTTTGCCCAAAAAAGGAAAACGTAGCCATTTGTAGCCTTTGTAAGCTTCGAATTAGTCGTGGTAAGTTTGGTTCCAACTATGGTACCGGAGGCAGAGAGGTCATCTTGAAAGAAAGCACGCTGTCAAATGGTTTGCGCACCTACAGGCGATCAAGGAAGCCCGAATTGCACGTAATGCTGTTTCATCTGATGATGACGAGGAGGAAGAAGACGTGTCAAACACTTTACTTACACCCAGTACCCCTGTCAGCAGCACACCCCATGTGAGCCACACTAAGAGTGTGGGAGAGAGTGATAAACCAATGCGAAAAAGTTCATCAGCAAGCGTAACTGGGTCGAAGATATCATCATCATCATCCCGTAAATCCTTGGTCCAGGGCAACATTAAAAAGATGTTGTTTACAGAAGCGCCATATGAACGCAACCACCCACTGACGCGTCTGTATAACACTAAGCTGGCTAAAATGCTAGCTCTGGACCTTCTCCCTTTTTCTTTTGTAGAAGGGGTTGGTTTTCTAGAATTAGTGGCAGCGCTCTGCCCTAAATGGAAGGTTCGTAGCCGGTTCTATTTTGCCCGAGTTGCGGTTCCAGCACTACATGAAGATGTTCTGGAGGTGATTGGGGCAGCTTTGCAGAAGAGTGCTGTTCACACTATACATCTGACAACAGAAATGTGGACCAGTGGCGCAGGCGCTGATTACATGTGCATCACTGCACACTGGGTCTCTTTTTCAGGGGTTAAAGCAAAGCTAAACGCAGGTGTTGACCCGGACCAAGTTTTTAAAGCTGCTCGGAAACATGCAACACTAGCCATGTTTGGTTTGGAGAAACGTCACACAGCAGAAAACATTTTGGATGTGTTTAACACAAAGGTCCTTGACTGGCTGTCCCCAAAAAAACGCCAGGTTGGTTATGTTTCCACGGATAATGGCGCCAATGTAGTTAAGGCCATGCAGCTGGGTGACTATTTCAGAGTGCCGTGTTTGGCGCACTGTATAAACCTGGTTGTCAAAAAATTCTTGAGTGATAAAGACAGTGCAGCGTACAGGGTAGTGGACACCTTCCGAAAAATGTGCAAACATTTCAGTCATTCTTTTAAGGCCCGGAAGCATCTGAGGAGCCTGCTATATGAACGTCAAATGCCAGTGAAAGCACTCATCCAGGAGGTGGCAACACGTTGGAACTCAACCTTCTACATGCTTGAGCGTCTGTATGAGCAGTATACGGTACTCGATCACTATTTCTTAACACAGGGTACAGCTCAGAAGGAGGACCTGAGGATGGGTGCGGCGCAATGGGACATAGTTAAAAGCCTGACACGCATGCTTCGTCCTTTTGAGTTCTTCACGCCTGCAGTCAGCAAGGAGGACTGTAATTTGGGAAAAGCTATCCCATTGTTGTACATGCTGGAGCACCAACTGAAGGAGGTGTGTTCTGTGTTTCAAAAAGATGAAGAAAACCAAGACCCTTTTGTTCTGGCGGAGAAATTATTAGAGCACCTACAAGGTGATGAACGTCTTAAAATGATCCACCCAAACCAGCATTACATTTGTGCTACTATTCTGGATCCACGCTGCAAAAAAGCGCTGACAGGCCAAGCATTCTTTCCTTTTGCTGATGAAGATGTTACAAAGTACAAACAGTGGATAGCCTCCTCAGCCAAGAGGTTTGAAAGAGAACGGCAGCAAATTGAAGGAAAAGGCAGTACATCAGCATCAGCAGGCCATCCCCAGTCACAACAATCCACTTCTGCACCTGTGGCTGCGGCACAAGTGACCTCTCAGCCGTTAAAGAGACCGGCAACCGGATCATCTGCACCACCAGACACAACAGCAACATTGGAGGCTGAAGAGGATTGGCTAGCTCGGCTTGGGTTTGGTTCTCAAAAGGTCACAGCAACAGCTAAGCAAAGTGGAGGAACCTTGGAGGAGAACCTTGAGTCGATGGTGAAGGACTATCTGAAGGACTCAACAGAGGTCTATGTTAATGCTGACCCATTGGCGTATTGGCATGGGAAAAAAGAATTGTGGCCACAGCTCTCCAACCTGGCTTTAAACTACTTGTCTTGCCCACTCGCAAGCGTCTCTTCTGAACGTGTTTTCAGTGCTGCTGGTGGCATTGTAACTTCCAAACGGAGCCGCCTCTCGCCCAAAAATGTGGAGAGGTTAACAATGATCAAGATGAATCAGCACCTCATACCACCAGATTACAGAGTACGAGAAAGCACGCCGGATGAAGACGAGGTGGACAGCAACATAGATGAGGGAATTTCTTCTCTGTCAGGTGACACTGAGCTCACCCTGCCTGAATTCGCAGAGTATGATGACGAAGCCTTATTCTTATTCGTGGACCGTGACACCGAGCCCTGAAAATGAGACAATGGATCAATAACTTTCTTTTTCGTCCTTATTCACTTTTATTCCTGTGTGTCTGTCTTTCTTTGTTGTGCACAGTTAATATAATTCAAACTTTAATCACCTAATCACAAAAACAAGCCCATCAGCAGAACTGTCTTCACTTGTTTGCTTATTGATTTGAAGGTGCCGCAGTCTGCATTCCTCAAGTTCACAAGTTCAGAAGAACATGCTCCTCTATCCTCCTCCTCCAGACTCCTATTTCCATCAAAGCAGAGGGCTGGTTTACGCCCAATGAAGAAAGACTCAGCACTTGTGGGGGTGCTGTTCTACCTCTTTGCGGGTGAGTTGACAGCTCTGGGGCCATTGCTGGGAAGCTCTAATACCGGATAAAAGTGGTTTGGACCAAATCCGAGGCGGAAATTGTTTTGTGTTTTTGCTGACTTGCTTGCCTTTGAGGTGCTCTTAGGGGGGGTTCCGTCTGTTTGTGGGTGAGTTTCGGGGTCTGTGAGCACTGCTGGGACACTCTAATCTTGATTGCATTTGCTTTTCAGGAAATCCGTGGTGGTAAACCGGAGTTATGCCCTAGCTACACAGCGCGTTTGGATCGAAGGCCGAGAAATATTGTAAGTATGAGATTTTGCTTTTGGCCTGTTTGGGGGTGTTATGCTTTTTGGCGGGTGGGTTGGCGGGTCTTGGGGCATTCCTGGGAAGGTCTAATACCGGGTAGAAGTGGTTGGGACAAAATCCACGCCGAATTTGTTTTGCTATTTCTGACATTTTGCTCAATGTAGCTTTTTCGGGGGCCTGTTTGGGGGGCTTCCTGGTGTTTGTGGGTGGGTTTCGGGGTCTGGGAGCACTGCTGAGACACTCTAATCTTGATTGCATTTGCTTTTCAGGAAATCCGTGGTGGTAAACCGAAGTTATGGCCTAGCTACACAGCGCGTTTGGACCGAAGGCCGAGAAATATTGTAAGTATGAGATTTTGCTTTTGGCCTGTTTGGGGGTGTTATGCTTTTTGGCGTGTGGGTTGGCGGGTCTTGGGGCATTCCTGAGAAGGTCTAATACCGGATAGAAGTGGTTGGGACAAAATCCACGCTGATTTTTTTGTTGCTATTTCTGACATTTTGCTCAATGTAGCGTTTTCGGGGGCCTGTTTGGGGGGCTTCCTGGTGTTTGTGGGTGGGTTTCGGTGTCTGGGAGCACTGCTGGCTATGGATACTTTACTTTGAAAGAGGTTTGAAGCAAATCCATGGTGGCAGAGGGGAGTTAGGGCCTAGCTGCAGAGCGCGCGGAGTGATTTGGGAAATTGGCAAAAAAATGACTAAGTCCCCATTTTTGTACTTTTGCTCTTTGGCTGTTTGGGGGTCTTCTACTCGTTTTCTCCTGGGTTGACGGCTCTGGGGCCATTGCTGGGAAGCTCTAATACCGGATAAAAGTGGTTTGGACCAAATCCGAGGCCGAAATGTTTTGGTGTTTTTGCTGACTTGCTTGCCTTTGAGGTGCTCTTTGGGGGGGTTCCGGCTGTTTGTGGGTGGGTTTCGGGGTCTGGGAGCACTGCTGGGACACTCTAATCTTGATTGCATTTGCTTTTCAGGAAATCCGTGGTGGTAAACCGGAGTTATGGCCTAACTACACAGTGCGTTTGGACCGATGGCCGAGAAATATTGTAAGTATGAGATTTTGCTTTTGGCCTGTTTGGGGGTGTTATGCTTTTTGGCGGGTGGGTTGGCGGGTCTTGGGGCATTCCTGGGAAGGTCTAATACCGGGTAGAAGTGGTTGGGACAAAATCCACGCAGAAAAGCCTTTTGGCACTTTTTGTAACTTAGGGTTTGTTAGGGTTAGCCCTAGCAGCAGGATTGCATGTGTTTCGGGGTGTTCTAGATTTTTTCAACTGAGTTCTGGGGTCTTAAAGCACTCGTGAGAATGTGTAATTTTGGTTGCAAGTCATTTGAAGAAAATCCATGGTGGGAAAGGGGGGATTTGGCATAGTTAAAGAAAGCCTTTGCCACTATTCTTAACTTAGGGTTCGTTAGGGTTAGCAGTATTTCTATTGCATGTGTTTGGGTGGGGGGGGGGTTCGAGTCTTGGAGCGATGCTGGCTATGTATACTTTTGCTTGGTTGCTTGCAAGTGGTTTGAATACAATCCACAGTGGGTAAGGGGGTATTAGGGCCTACTTTTACTTTCACAGTACGTTTTGTCACCAGTTTTCTGCTAGGCCTCGTTTTTTGAGATTTGATTGGGGGTCTTCTACATTTTTGCGACTGGCTTTAGTAAGGTTCTGGGTGGGAGCACTGCTGGGAAGATCTAATTTTGTTCTAAAACACAGTTTACAGTACACCTAGCTTGAGGGGAAAGATCCGCTACATTAATTTGCCCATACTTATTTATCCTTCAAAAGGTGACTCAGACAGAGTACGCACTTTCAAAAATATTGTACGGTCTACTAGGAATATCAAAGTGTGACTTTTTGCACTCCACAGCCTACATACCTTATATTTATTTATCAGTGGTGTTGTAATATTATATCACTTCCTGTTTTTCGTTGAATAATTACAGGCCGGGTTTCAGTCTGTGCAATGGGGAAAAAAGGATGGAGTCAGGCTTCACATTAGCGAGCCGCAATTCAGCATCCGCCAGGCAGGCAGTGGACAGGGTGTCTTCTGGTCACCAACATTGATGGACGAAGCGTCAGATGGAATGGAGGAGTGCCGCTAATAAGAGGAATTTTTTTCTGCATGCAACTTACTTACCAAATTCAACAGGACAACTACAACAACATACAGATACAGTATCCATTGCTTTTTTCTATGACTGTGACTGCATTTCTTGGATCTCTCTCTGCTTCTAAATTGATCCCTTAACACATCACTTAGTCCACTCCACTATCACATCTGCACCACACATAGTCATTTGTAAGTGCTCCTACGTAATTCGCAAGTCGCAGCACGCCCCAGCCCGTAGAGGACTGGGAAGGCCCCAATGATGAAGCATGTCACCAAGGGGCAACCCTGGTGAGTGAGGGGACACCTAGAAAAAGAGCTATTTCTCCTTTTCTATCTACTACACCTTCCAGACCAACCCCATTGAGTGTTGTGAATGGATTTATAGTGACCAGCAAGGCTCTCAGGTATCTGGCAACAGAGACCTTATGTTGAATACAGTTATCAATATTTCCACACACGCCCTGTACTGTCGCATTCTTTCTTCCACAGTTGTCGAAAGTACTACTTACTTTTCACTGACATGCATGCAGTAGTGCATGCACTTTCAAAGATTGATGGATAGGTTTGTACCCAAAGATTTGTTTATGTTCACAATTGTTTGTCCATGCTGTGCTATTTTTTCTTGTCTCCCAAAACCTTTCCCAAAAACCCCCGTACCCATCCATTTTTCAAACCCTAACCCTCTTCCCCCGGGCTGTGTGGTTTTGATTGATGTGTGACTAAATTACAGCAATAAATCCACACACTTGCTGGGGAGGATAAGGTGATAGCAACAGGCTGCTGAAGAAATCCGAGGATATATTCTTACTCTGCTTGACAAAGACCCATGGCTAATGTCAAAAAACTTCAACCGAATTAGTAGTTATACTTTACCATTTGTTGGGCTACAATGTGGCACTGTTCTAGTGTACTGTCACCTGCTATATTCTCTATTGTACCGTTGTATTGCTCAGGAGGACAAACCAGATTTCATTTTCTTTTTTTTCATAGGCATGCAACTGCCACTGTGTCACACCACTAGTACCACCGCTATGAGGAAATTTCATCCGCCCAGGATTGCCAACCTTAATCGCCATTTCCAGTGGAGCCAGCCCTGTGCCTAGCCCTACTTTGAAACACAAATTACAGGTAAGATAAGCGTTTGGTGGGAGGGAGTATAATGGAGTATTAGGAGAGACGAGAGACTGACGGTAGTACTACTAAAGTCCTAGGACTCTTGTTTGGGCATTTACACTTAAAGGAAGAAAATGGAACTAAACTTTCAGGAAAACAAAGTTACTGTTAAACCCCCACCCACCAGGCAAGCAGTAAAAACAGGTATGGTCAGATAAAGTTTAAAAAAGTATATTTTTATAGCCCTAACAAAATAATCTCCCGCAAGACCCTTCCTAACCCCAACGGTTGTCCTTTAAAAGTCCCAAACCCAACTCCAGATTCCCACCCCCCAAAAGGGGCAAGGGACACTATGGGTGGATGTTGTTTACTTTTTTGGCCAGGGCATCATACTCCTCGTGGAGCAAGGCGTGCTCTAAGCGGAGCCCCTCCAACACGTTTGTAAAGTGGTGGAGCTCCTGCTGAAGGCGGGACACCCTCAGGGTACTGTGGCGCAGGCGTGCCTTGCAGTTGCAATGGCTGTGAGAGGTAGCTGTTGTCCTTGCTGCTCGGCGTCGGCGTTTGGCTTTGGCAGCCCGGCTCAGTCTGGCTGGAGCACTGTGCTGGGTGGCAGCCCGTGGGGGCACGGAGGCCGATGCAGCCGACGTTGTTGTCGTGGTCGACTGCGCACTTTCATCGTCCTCCAGGGCCACCAGCCGCCGATATTCTGCAACAGTGGCATCGATCCTCCGTTGCCGGGCCGTTCTAGCCAGCTCCTTCCTCCTTGTTGGTTTGGAAGGAGCATCTATATGAAGAAAGAAAGACATAGTCTGTAACCAATGCTCTTTAAGATTAACTCAATCATTCAGCAGAAATTTGTGTTGCAGTACAACTAGCAACTTGCAAGCGCATTACATAACTATTGAGGCCAGTATCTATCTAACCTCCCACTTCTTCATCCTTGCTCTAACATTAGTGGGAGTTTAAGGAACAAATTCTACGAGGACTATGGACTTCCATTGGAGTCGACTATGAAAGTACACCAGTCTTATTCTTCTTCTTGGCTCTTGTTTAGGAAAATTGGTACGTTATCTTCTGCAAGCCGGCATAATGCCAGCGCAGTGAACTTGCACCCGAGAAAAAGAGACGCACGCCATGATGAGTGACCTAGACTTGCGTTACTGTACCGGTCCAGTACATGCAGGTGGTGAAGCTCTTACTTTTCTATTACGGGTGGCACTGAGAATACTCTGTTACAAGGGCTACTGCTTAATTAATTTAACTTTCCCCCTACAGTGCAAATGAGTACTAGAAATGGAAAACGAAGAAGATAAATAATCTGATTATCTATCACTTCACATGGGATGTTTTTGCTTACATATGGGATGACTTTAGGTGCTTTGCTTTTTATTGAGTGACCAGTGATACATCCACACATGAATGACTGAGTACTACTAAACTTATTAAGAGAGGTAGGGAGTGGCCACCGTAATAACCGGATCTATGCTGTGCTTGCAATACAAACTACTACTACTATTGATGGTAGTATTTGGACAAAATTACAACTTCTTTTCCTTGCCTTTCCTACACTGGAACGGACGTGCGGGTGCAGTGTTACATGCTCTTCAAAGTTACACTTAGTTCATCCACTGACCGTCTACTCTCTCTAGATCATGGGTACTCACAAACTTTCTCTCGGGGGCTAAATTTACAGTGTAGTTTGTGGCCGAGGGCCGCACTGGTGGGGGCGGAGTCAGAGGGGGCGGGGCTAAAGCAAAACGAAAACTTGTGACCATGAGGTTGCACACAGGTCCCTGCAGCAGATGCCTTCATCCACTGAGCCACCAGACCCAGCATTTACATACATCTCTCTCCCTCCTGCTCTCCCTCCTGCCCGCCCTCTCCATCTCTCTCTCTCTCCTGCCCTCCCTCCCCCTCTGTCATCTCACTGTGTGTGTGTCTGTCTGTGTCAACGCGCACACACAGACAGCCACACCAAAGTACTTAACAGGTCTTTAAAAGACCATTAACATATTATTGAGGCTTTGTTTGTTGTAGCGCCCCTGCATCTCCACCCTGACAATCACTGCTTGCCCGGCCCCACAGAGCAGAGGCTTTGTTCTATTTCACCTCTTTGTGGCCCTGCATCTCCACTCTGCTCTGTGGGGGCCGGGGGAGCAGTGATTGTCTGCAAGGTCTGCGCACCGCCAAGGAAGGCTTGCCGGGCCGCCACCGGCCCGCGGGCCGTACTATGAGTATCCCTGCTCTAGATACGCATATGCTATCTAAGAGTCAGATAGTAGCATGATCCAGGTATATGGACACATACAGTTTCTGTGTCACCCACCCAGGTTGTCCTTCCACCAATCATTGCTTCATCATTCACCCAGCCATGCATCTCATATCCTTACCTTCCCAGCCACGTCTTCAATCTCAATAAGTAAGGAATATATAAGAGCTTACCTCTGCCCGTCACCACCACCGTCTCAACTCTCACAGCCGGCACTGGAGCCGCCGCCTCCTCCCCTGTAGAATTGCCCTCCTCCTCCGTGTCGAGCACCACCACCTCCGCGCTGGCCCCGCCACCAGATGTTCCACCTACAAAGTACATTTAAGAATGTTAGAATAAACCACTCACTAGTATTTGGTCTAGGAATGAAGACATGTGAAAACAATGTAATTTGTGACTGTCTACTCTAAAGTAAAAAAAATGTCCCTTTTTCCAGGGAAGGGTGTTGTCTTGCTGCACTTTTTGGCACAACTGATGAAGGCTGGCTTTTTAACACGCACCATTTTTCTCCACACAGACAGAAGATGGACTTCTAACAACAAGATCAAGTTGAAACCAGGTGAGAGCTCGGCTCGACCACAAGAAATGTCTTCAATTAATAGTCAGCACTAACCACTTTTCCATTCTCAGTTAAACGTTTAGTTTTTTTATTATGACTTCATTTTAATAAATGTGTTTACTTTTAATAAAGCTTTTAAACTTAAATACACTCTGTGTTTTTTGGTCCAGACTAGAGTGACTGAGCGAAAGGTTTTGCAATTTTTGCAAGCATGAGTCCGTGCCTCTGACACTTCTTGACTCTGACTCCGTACTCTTGAGCTACGTTGGATAATCATCATTGGGGATCAATCATCAATGAATTCGGGAGGTAAATGACTGTGCCACACTATGTAGTCAGTCAGTCAGTAAGGACATTGGGGGTTCAGAGTGACTGAGCGAAAGGTTTTGCAATTTTTGCAAGCATGAGTCCATGCCTCTGACACTTCTTGACTCTGACTCCGTACTCTTGAGCTACGTTGGATAATCATCATTGGGGATCAATCATCAATGAATTCGGGAGGTAAATGACTGTGCCACACTATGTAGTCAGTCAGTAAGGACATTGGGGGTTCAAAGTCTGTTATCACAGAGGTATGTGGAAACTCTAACAGCGCCTATTATAATTGATAAGCAATGCACTATTTATTGTCCATAGTTCTGTTTCTGCAGAATTATTGTCCCCGCAACAGTAGTGGTATGGATTGTCCTCCTATACAAACCAAAAGGTAGTATCTTATTCTTTCTTGGTGGTCATTCACATTTTATAGTTGGGAATTTTCAAAGCAGATAGAACACTTCAAAAGACATTATGGACAATCCCAGAGGACTGCACTAAATTGATAGAGCTATTGCTGACTAGAATGGGAGTTTCGCAAACCGTGCAATCTTAGTTAGCTACACAGACAGACTAATAAGAATAATCTAGTAATACCACAGGGAGTCATAGTAGAGGCAGGATAAGAATTTAGATACAGTCTACAGGAAGATCAAAGACGATTTTGAAAAAATCAAATGAGGAACGCTAGGAAAAATAGGTACTAGTCTAAAATGAAAACTTACTGGGGCCAGCAAAGGAGCCCTCGCCTGCCCGATCCTGCCCCTGTTCAACAGCATCCGCCGCTGCCTGCTGCTCCTGTGTCCCCTCGCCCCTGGGGGGAGCTGACGTACAACATGAAAGAAAGAACAGAAAACATGGATGATTGTTGCTTGTCAATGTCAACCAACTCAAACATTTCAAAACAACAATAACAAAATATTTCTGCGAAATTATATTGAATAGGGCTAGTTTTCATTGATTTGCGGACCTGCGACTTCGAAAGTCACGTAACTCACTAAACAAAGTACTGAAAAGTTCACCTAGGACTGGCAGGCAGCAGTCCGCAGGCAAGACGCAAAGTGACAGACAAACTCATTTGTGATTTCAGTCAGATCAGTGACAACACTAACAGTTGCCTGCTACATAACCAGTCATTTAAATAGTCAAACTATCAATCCACCGCCACTATTTTTCTTATTGTCAGGGGTACAAAGGAAGGGGCAGATTTAAGCCCCTTGTGGCTCTTTTGCTCCGTTCTTGCGTGACTTTTGTGATGCAGCAGCTAAACAAAAGAGGCGCCATGGTGCGGCGTATAATATTATAACAACGTGACGCATTTGGGAGATGCAGCCCGTTATAAAGCCCTGCGCCATCAGGGGGCGTTCCGGCGCAAGGGAGGGCATTCCTGCGCTGGAACACATCCTAAAAGTGGCTGAGGGAAATCTACAAAATTTCAATCAGTCACCTTTAGGACAATGATGCGTCACACAAACCCTGCACCTGCTTGAAGTAGTACGGCTTGACCCAGCATTGGGGAGATAGGGTACCCCAGAGCATTGCTGGAGCTGCGCCATCGTTGCGACGCAACTCCAGCAGTAAAGCTTCGGTGACGTTTTGGGCCCATGGTGCGCCGCATTGCAAATACGGCGTACCATGTTTGTTGGTGGTAGCGGGCCGCACAATTACTGGCGCATCCCTGCTACTTTGCAGGGATGAGACGGTAATTGCAATTCTGCCCCTTAGGGGCATACTTACTTACGCGTTCTGGGGCATCTCCAGAGATGCGCCAGATCAAATGCGTCACGCAAAACTACCCTTGCGACACGGCAGATGCGCCTCATTTACAATGCGGCGCGCCCTGGCGCAAGGGTAGGCACTTGCGTGACGCATCTCGTCACGTAAGAGCGGCGCATCGCTAGAGTCACGTCGCCAACGCAATGCAACTCCAGTAATGCTCAGGGCCACCCAATACTTAACATGCTGTGTCAGTCCTTACGCCTGCTTCAAGCAGGCATAAGGAATTGAATTGACATAGCAACGTCGCAGAAGTGCCTGCGTTAAATCTTGTAGATTTCACGCAGGCACTTTTGCGAGGCGCACAGCCGCCGGACCGCCCACCCTGCGTACTAGGAACGCACCCATTGTGGAGCAGGCCCATGGCTTTATAATGTGACGCATCTCCCTAGATGCGTCACGCTGTAAATGACTCGCAGGGATGCGCCACGTTTACACCGCTGTTGCGTCACGCAAGGCAACGTAAATGTGGCACAAGGGGCTTGTAAATGTAATCTGCCCCCTAGTGTCTAGCATTACGCAGGTCTGTAAAGTACACTCATACATAATAGTTACTCAGGCCAATGAGACCACAAAATAGAAAACAAACAAGCATAGTAGCAACGCCACTGAGAAGGAGAGCAGTGCACCTGAAATGCACAGAAGATTTTGAAATATAATTTAACTACAATGGAATCGTCAGCAGCATTATTGGCTTGCTCCATGTAAAAAACAAATATTTGCAATACAACAACACAGAGCAGGAGAAAACATAGTAGTGAGTGATGAAATAGCTACTACTACTCACCAAGCCCGGGGATCTCCAAGCCGAGCTGGTCCAGCAGGTCGCGCTCCCAGTCCAGGAGGTCCGTCCAGCGGTGGGTGGCCTGGCTGTAGGTGCGCTGGACCCCGGAGAGTTGGGACATGGCCCAGCACACCTTCTGCCACTGCTTCCGGCGCTCCCGGATGTTGTAGCCGCCGGCCGCGATCCTGCCGCCTCCTGCGATGGTCCTGGGCAGGCGGCGCTGGACGAAGTAGACCAGCGCGCCCACTTCCTCCGGGCTGAAGATCTCCCGTCGCGTCACCTGCTCCCCCCTCAATCGCCCGCATGCTGTCCTGGCACGGGGTGCAGGACTCCTCCTCCCCGCCGCTGCTGCAGCCCTCAAGTGCCTGGGCAGGTTCACGGCGCCTGGCTTCACCATGGTCTGGGCAGGTAAGGTAGGAAGTAGAAAATTAAGAAGGAATAGGATAGGGAAGAAGAAAAGAAAAGAGTTTAAAAAAGTAGTTTAAAAGTAAACAAAAATTGCAGAAAAGACAAAAATATACAGCTAGGAAAAGAGAGGGATAGATAAGAAGCAAAATCGTTCGAAAAAAAACTGGAAACAAGCAAAGGATGGCAAAGATAGCAAGAGGATAAACACCATGCCCAGACACAGGAAATGAATGAAAAACAAGATGGCCGCCCGTTCACGAGCACGAAAGTAAGTTCGCACGCGATTTTCCTCGCGATCTCGTGCGAACTTGTACTCGCAATGCGCTTACTTCGCGAGATTATACATAGCGGGCGGAAACGGAAATACATCACGCAAACAAAATGGCCGCGCCCGTACTCGACCTTGGGGTAAATTTGCGTGTTGCGCTGCAAGCGGCTCTCGAATACTGCAAAAAAACTCGCGAAATAACACGGCGCAAAAAAATATAAAGCTCATTCGCACGAATTGGCGGCTTCCGCGGTCGGTTTCGCACGACGCCGAGCCTCGCAAATAGCGCGAAATTACCAAAAAACGTTTTTTGCAAAAGCAAAACAACTGAGCAGGTGCAAAAGGTCAATCTCATGATTTGTAACGATACCCTGTTGTGCTTCCTGAGGGGGCCCTCCAGAATTCGGTTGCCTGCTTGCAACTATTGTGTGACCCTGCTCTGACCTTAACTGTATGCCACAAAGGTCCTGATTTACAGCTAAGGGAGCAGACAAGCAGGTGCCAGGCTGGAACTTCAAATTCAGTGACACATTAATTAGCCCCTAATTCATTATTGTCAGTTGGGGCAGGGCAGGTGTTGTTAATAAACTAACCCCAAATTAATTCATGTCAGTTGAAGCAGGGCAGGTGTGCTTGCTTTTCCCCCCCATCTTCTACAGTGATGATGAACCAGAGGGTGGCATTGATGTAACAGAGGGTGGCATGGGTCAAAGAGAGGGTGGCAGTGGTGAAACAGAGGGTGCTGGGAGGCTGTGATGATGAACCAGACGTAGAAACAACATAGTCGCGACCGTTGCGAGCCGACAAGTAAGTTCGCAATTGCGAACTAGTACCAAATACTCGCGAACTGGCAGAAACACTTGCGAACACTCCAAAAAAAAAAATCTGCAAATTCGCGGGAATTCGCGGATTTTGCGGATTGCGAGTTCGCAAATTCGCTAAATTCACGAACGCCAGATTCGCTAAATTCGCCCATGCTTAGTTATTGGTTGAAAGGGATGCCCTCTCAGGCAACAACCACAATCTTAGTTGGAGTGAACCACAAAAGTCAATAAATAAGCTTGTGCTTAACCGTCTGGTAGCTTGACACAAATGCAAACAAAATTAACATAGAGGCAATTTTTAAAGTATTTATGCAGCAAACAAACAGTAATAAAGTGAAAACACAACCCAGGAAAATCCCACACCAATCTAAAAAAATGGAGTACATTTAAGTAAATAAAACATTACCAGGATGTCAAAAATCTAATCAGTAGAACTGAAGCTCTACAATTTCTAATACTTAGGTAAAATAGCACCAAAAAGACCAAAGCACCAACTGCAGCTATTTGGTCATGCAGGACCAGGACAAAGTTCAGGCCAACCAGGATGGGCTGGGTACAGGACCAAGTTCGGACCATTAGACAGTGTACTTGGTTGCACATGGGCTGAGATTTAAGGTCCTGTTTCGCCAAGCGTTGAGTTGCATCATACCAGATGGAGCCGCTGACCAGGAGTTGTGAGTTACAGTGTTGAGTTGCATCACTCTCCATCAGTTCCGATGAGGCCACTGATCAGGAATTGCAAAATACTGCAATGTGAGGTCTGGCTTCTAGTTCCATCCTCTTGCACCACTTCAGATGAGGTTTCCTATCAGGAGCAATGGGGTGCAGCGATTTGAGGACAAAAGTCTAGTTGCGTTGTGCTGTATCAACCCTCAGTTGGGCAAGGAGGAATGCATTCTGATAGCAGCCAAAGGTCAAGGACCTGGGGGGCACCTCTTAGGGATCAGGACTCACTCCAGCAGGGGCCAGCAGCAAGGCACAGGCAGTTCCATTTGGGTCTAGTCAGTTGGACAGATGCAGGACAGGTCTCTGATGCTTATCATGTCCCTTTTGTTCACACAATAGGCCAGCTAGCTTACCCTTGGAGTCCCTCTAGTGGTCCTGGATTCAAGAAGAAGGTCCAGGCTTCCTTGCCCAGACAGGAGGGCAGTTCTTCTAGCAGCAGGGCATCAGGGCAATCATTCATCAAACATTTTCACAGGTGCATAAGTGATCTGATGAGTGGCTAAAAAGAGCTAATATGTTTACCTGGTACCAGTCGTTGAAGTGAGGAGATACCCCTTACAACCCTCCACATCATTAATCATAATTAAGGCAGAGCACCCCAATTATTTGACAGAATGACCAATGCTGCCAGCACATATTCTCCCTTTGTCTCACTGTCTGGGAGGAATACACAAAGTCTCAGTCATGTGACCACAGATACTGACAGAAAGAACAAATGGTTAGGACAGGGAAATTGCAATGCTTATAAAAGTGGCATTTTAAGATTTGTTATTTAAAATCTAACCTTTCCATTAAAGAGGGGTTTCAATTACAATGCATTTGAATGTAAACAATAATTTTCTATCTACTGCCAAACTTAATTGATCACTTATTAAATGCAATGAAGTCACCCAATGTTACCCTATGAGAGAGAGGCCTTGCAATAGTGAAAATAGACTTTAAGAGTGTTTCTTTGTAAAGTTCAAACCTGCATATCCTACTTTTTAAATACAAACCACTCTGCCCTACGAACCTTTAGAGATTACCTCAGGGGTGTCTTGTATATATTAAAAAGGAAGGTTTAGGCCTGGCAAATTTTTATTTTGCTAGGACGAAAAGACATGTAGAACTGCACTAGAGTCTGCAGTGGCAAACCTGAGATAGGTTTTAAAAGGCTACTTTGGTGGGTGGCACAATGAGTGCTGCAGGCCCAATAGTAGCATTTAATTTACAGGCCCTTAGTATGTGAAATATCATTTACTAGGTAGGGACTTACAGGTAAACTAAATGAAACAATTATGAGTAGGCCAATTGTCCCATTTTTAGGGAGAAAATGCACACACTTTAACACTGATTAGCAGTGGTAAAGTATACAGAGTTCCAAAAAAAAAAAATCCAGCACAACAGGACGGACGAAGGCACCTATCACCCAAGGGTGACAGGTCCAACAAACACTGGAATTGAAAGAGTCAGGCATTGCTGAAACCTGGCTCAGGTTGAATGTCCAGCTTTTACTGTGCGGTTTCTTATGATGAAACAAGAGGCATATGCTATATATAATTCTATGCACTACATATTACTATTTTCATGCATGTTTATGATGTACTGCCTGTACAGTGAAACCAGATAACGCAAAAAAATTTGTATTAAAAAATGGTTGGAATATCTCACTCAACCTTGCATCCAAAGGGACTGGCAAGCCAAAGAAGAGCTGGGCCAAGCATGCCGGGCACTGTTGCTTTCACCCCCTAAAACCATTTTGAAAACACAAACTGTTAAACTTGTTCTGTATAACTTTTTAATAAATGTTAATTTATGTAGCAAAATATTCTCATGTACTAAAATGAAACATGTAGTTTGAAGAAAATAATTCTTTTTTCATTTGAAAAGGTCTTTATTATAGTTTTACAAACGTTGATTGCATGATTTACATGCCAAATCTTTCAATGGGTTTGCTTGTGCTGTGACTTTCCCATCTTAGAAAACTACCTTACTTGGCTATGGATCACAATCCTTCTTCCTGTGTAAGAGTCATTGGTGAAAATCTACTATTTTAAAAGTGTCTCTCAGGAGGAAAATAGACACTACCCTACAAGAGAAAGTTTTATAATTACCTCATTGAGCACTGAACACCATCTTTAGAATACTGATTACTTTCTTGTCCGTCTTTCTCATTTCAGTCCAAGGAAGTGAGGTTTGCCAAATCCATGAGAGAGTTGATTTAATTTAGCTTAAAATTAAATATATTTTTCTCCCCTTATCCCATACATCTGTGTGTTTCTCTTCATGAAAGTTTACCATATCCCCTTCCTCATGTTATCTGTTTCCCAGCTCGATGGCGGCCCTACAGCTTTGCTCCGGCGGGCCCTTGTTGGTCTAAGAGTTGATGTTGACCATAATGTCCTGCCTTGGCACACTTCCTTGCTGTACCTGGAACACCCGTTTTCTCCTGACCTACTCTGAGATCATTAAGATGCAGTGTCTTGAATGGAATGGTCTGGGGAACATTGGAGATTTACTCTGAGTATGCATGTGTCCCATGGTCATCTAAAAAAACTGATGGTCAAGGGCCCTCCAGAGGTGCACCATGGCCTCCCAGTCCAAAATGATTCTTGTGCCTGACTCTGCCATAGAAGCTACCTGATTCATACATTTAATTTATTTATTTTGAAGGTCTTATATAGCGCGAACAAGATCCTTGCGGATATCAGAGCGCTTTACATTAGGTCAGGCTGGCTATACAATGAATAACTGGCAAATAGGGGCATTCTTGATCAGGTAGGCCCAATTCATGAATCATTATTTACCACAATAAAAACCCAATTTACGTTTAAAGGTGGTCTTAAACATAAAAAAAAAGGTAATTTGGGGGCAAAATGGTATGATGCGAGCTGTAGGAAGGCGCGTAATCACCTGATATCTGTAATTAAAACTAGGGATACTCAGGCAATTAAAGCTGCGAGGGCGGAGTACAGAAAAACCCTAAAACTTGCCAAAACTATATGGGATGATAATCGTTGGCAGGACCTTTATGAGGCCAGTCTATCAGGTAACCAATTGAAATTCTGGCAGGTAGTTAAATGGGGAGGATGTGGTGATCAGCAAACCCCAACTAACCATGTCTCTGCGGATACGTGGGTTGAGTTTTTTTCAGCCCAGTTTTGTGGTAAGCAAATAAATGATAATCCAAGCGAGGAGGGAATGTTGATTCTTCCACAGTTGGTGAACGGCGGACATGTGGTTTTTAGTGAACGTGAGACGGAGATAGCGATACAATTAAGTAAAAATGGCAAAGCACCCGGGATGGACTGTGTCCCAGTAGACCTTTTTAAACATGATATGGAAAATTGGGTCCCGTATATCACTGCCCTGGCTAATGCCATTGCTTTGGGAGCAGATATCCCGGTATCTTGGAGAGGGGCAGAGATTCTCCCAGTACACAAGAAAGGAGATAAGTCTAGTGCGGCGAATTATCGCCCCATTAGCCTCATCGACGCACTACAAAAAGTAATGGCCAGATTGCTGTTAGGCAGAATACAGTCATGGGCGAGGGAAGAAAATATCTTGTCCCCACTACAGGCAGGCTTTAGAGCCAACACAAGCACTATCGACCAGGTAGTCAGATTCACCATGATTTACTGGAAGACGGTGCATCTAGGAGGAGGTACATTATACGCTGCTTTCGTAGATTTAAAATCTGCGTTCGACCTGGTCCCTAGAGATAAGATGTGGTTGGCACTAAGTAAAATGGGAATGCCTCCTGACTTATTAGACTTAACGATTAGGTTACATAATTATAATTTTGCGAGAGTGAGATGGGGATCCCAAAGCCAAGTAACGGAGTCATTCCCTGTTACGCGGGGAGTTAGACAAGGGTGCGTCTTGGCACCATCCCTCTTTCTCCTTTTCATTAATCAGGTAGTGGAGTTCCTTTCGTCTGTTTCATCTGATGCCCCTGTATTGGGAGGGACTAAATTCCCACTTTTAATCTTCGCCGACGATACCCTGATTCTGGCCAAAACCCAGGTGGGGTTGCAAACTGCCATTAATAAATTCACGGAGTTTTGTAAACTAAATGATCTGGAGATTAATGTCTCGAAAACCAAGTTTATGGTATTTACAAAATGTAAACCACGTAAGGGTTATGTTACCATGAACGAAGTATCATTAGAGCAAGTATGGGTAATGACCTACCTAGGCGTATCTATTGATTATAGACTGCGGTGGAGAGAACAAATTGAGGCTATGTGCCTCAAACTAGCTAGGTTATCATGGTGTCTCGTGAAGGAACAGCGTTGCTCCCTCACGAAAAGAGTACTTCCTGCCATGAAAATCTATAAGGCCAAAATTAGTTCGGCCGTTCTTTATGGCTCTGATCTATGGGGTCATGCTGATCTTGCACCACTAGATAAAATTCAGAACAAATTTTTCCGAAGCTTGGTAGGTTTACCGCCCTCAACCCCAACAATCCCACTATTGCTCGATATGGGCTGCCAATCTCTTAAAAATCAAGCTCTATTTAGAATGGTTGCTTTATGGAGAAGAATTTGGTCTACCCCAGAATTGATAATGTTTGCTAATGAGCTTCGGGAGGTTCAACTATCTTTTGGCTCAGGATATATAACCTGGTTCAAAAGTATTAAAGCAACCCTCCTTAAGATGGATCTACCATTACATTGGTCAGATCCAGGTAATCAAACCTTTCCCTCAAAGAATGAGTTTAAACAGTTGTTCTGGTCAGTTGTTAAAAATGATATGATTTCACTTTCAGCTGGTTCTTCACTTACCAGTTCCTTCTTGCTTCATAAAGTAATTCCCCAACTTGAGACGTATTGGGATAACATCACCAAAGGCCTAGATAGAAAACTCTATCATCAATTCAGAGTAGGCACCTTACCAATTAGGGAATTTACTAACAAATGGCAGAATAGTCTGAAAATGTATTGCCCCTTTTGTTTAGAAGTTAACGAAACTGAGAGCCATTTCTTATTCGAATGTCATGCCTATCGCGCACCCCGCATGAAGTGGCTCAAACCAGTTTGTCGACGAACAAAAATACGGGTGTGTAAAGAAGCAATACACATTCTAAGAACTAATACAGCTGAGTGGGTGTCTATTGGTTTGGCAAAATATCTTGGATGGGCTTGGGTAATCCGAGCAAGGTATATCAAAGAAGCTAGCAAATAGCGTCCATTATTAATTTAACTAGATTATTTCGAAACTGAAATTGACTGATTATGATCTGGACATATTGCCTGTTATATTCGTTGGTTCTAACATTGTGTATAATGGAAACTGTTCCAGATATTGTTGGTATGGCTTTTTGTTGATAACTGCTAAAGGAAAAAAAATTTATTAAGTGGTTATTTGCTTATATTAAGGTTTATCCTTTTTAAATTTTTGCTTTTGACTAATATCATTCTCTTCTTTTTTCTGTGAATTTTTATGTATGTTATGTCTTTTATGAAGGAAAACTTCGAAATAAAGACTATAAAAACTGAAATATATTTTTCTCCCCTTATCCCATACATCTGTGTGTTTCTCTTCATGAAAGTTTACCATATCCCCTTCCTCATGTTATCTGTTTCCCAGCTCGATGGCGGCCCTACAGCTTTGCTCCGGCGGGCCCTTGTTGGTCTAAGAGTTGATGTTGACCATAATGTCCTGCCTTGGCACACTTCCTTGCTGTACCTGGAACACCCGTTTTCTCCTGACCTACTCTGAGATCATTAAGATGCAGTGTCTTGAATGGAATGGTCTGGGGAACATTGGAGATTTACTCTGAGTATGCATGTGTCCCATGGTCATCTAAGAAAACTGATGGTCAAGGGCCCTCCAGAGGTGCACCATGGCCTCCCAGTCCAAAATGATTCTTGTGCCTGACTCTGCCATAGAAGCTACCTGATTCATACATTTAATTTATTTATTTTGAAGGTCTTATATAGCGCGAACAAGATCCTTGCGGATATCAGAGCGCTTTACATTAGGTCAGGCTGGCTATACAATGAATAAATGCAGGCACATCAAGTATACATGACAAATAGAGCGAAGTGAGGCATTAGGGTACAGGGACAACAAATAACCTTTGAGTTAGGTCGCGGTCCAATAGCATGCCTAGAAAGTCTAGAATGACCATTAAGAAAATGGGGTATCCCATAAGGTATGGACCTGGGTATACAATGATATAAACAAACAATGGTCCTGAACCTATAGATTATAGTAATTGACCTAATCAATGATGAATTAATCCTTGTATCTGAGCAACAGTGTACAGTCTGCTCTATAGTACTCCAATACTTATTGTACAGCAAAAATTTAATTTGTATTATTGCAATCACAACATTGTAATACATTTTATGTATTACAATGTTGTGATTGCAATAATACAAATTTAATTTGGTCAGGTTCTCAATACGGTGAATTATATGGCTGATATTGCTTGTAAAATAACGTGAATAATTTTGTGCCCACTTCTGTGTATTTCCTTCCCTTTTCTTGTTTCAATTCTCTGAACACACCTTTTCTTTGCACGCTCCCTTTGGGGCAACCTAGCTGTTTTTACTCATTTTTTGAATCGTGTATTGTAACAATATGAGTATAACCAATGAAATTTGAATGAAATAGAATAAATATTTTTCTTTAACCGTGGTGTTAGGTTTTTTTCTGTACAATAAGTATTGGAGTACTATAGAGCAGACTGTACACTGTTGCTCAGATACAAGGATTAATTCATCATTGATTAAGTCAATTACTATAATCTATAGGTTCAGGACCATAGAAAGTCTAGAAGGTCCCTTGTCGAAGTAGGGGTTAATGGTAAGGGGATGGCTGGTCCCTGAGAATCCTTAGTCTATGAGTAGGTGAGTTTCGCTATGAGGAGCGCTTTCACTTCCTTTTTGAATGAAACCGTAGAGGCTTTCAGTCTGGTTTCTGGGTGAAGTGATTTCCATATCCTGGCACCATCCCAGAGAAGGTTTGTTCATATGTTTTCTTCCTGTTGAATCTTTGAGGTTTCAGTAGCAGATTTTCAGCAATTCTTGAGGCTCTTGTCCCACCTGAGATCGTCAACTTCTGTGCGAGGTAGCTGGGTGCTCTATGTTGAAAGGCCCTATGCGTCATGCATGCTATTTCTAGGTGAATTATGGCTTCAAGCGGTAGCCAGTTCAAGGCTTTTAAGTCTGGAGAGATATGTGCTCTTCTTTTTGAACCAGTGACGAGTCTTACTGCTGCATTTATTGAGGCTCTTAGGGGTGCTGTTGTAGCTTTAGGAAGGCCACATAAAGATACATGATGGTCCCTTATTTTGTTGGGGACCTTCAGACTTGCAGATGATAGCAGATTTCTATTGTACTGTGTGGCAAACAGTCCAGGTAAACTCACACTTCGCACTAAGAGAAAAATATATTTATTTTTTATGACGCTGGCTGCAGAAGGTTTTAACAATACAGTCCTTTAACAATGATGGCGACCTAAATGCGTGAGTCCAGGTACGTTAACATGGTTGGTGACACATAAATTATACTGAAAAATTGAAATATTCTCTGGGTTGTCTTGCAGTTATGTATAAAATAAAAAAGAAACACATTAAGAGTCCACCAGCAACACCGTAAATTGCTTGCACACAGTTATTTCTAATTGTGTTTTTGGCATACTAATCAATGACATCTGTGAATATGTATAACAGCAGGAAACACTCTGCCGCAGTAATTCAGCACTATTGATACTTTAAAATATTTTTCGTTTACTGTGTTCTTTGCTATGTGCTCTCAGCATGCTCTTGGTTTAAAACAAACAGCCACTTATGCACACACTAGAGCATCCTAGGATACGGGTCCCTATTCCATCACTCTAGTTTTGCTGTATTTTTTATAGCGCTCAGCTTTCAGAAGACCATCCTTGCGTTTGGAGGAAGAAAGTAACAGTCCTCAGCAACTGAGCTATTATGAAGTAGTCATCTTGAGATAAAGTTATACAGTATAGTGAGAGATACCATATATATATATATATATATAGTTTTTTTTCCGGCATAAAACGTCAGCAGCAGCATGCAGCAGCAGCAAAGTAGACTAGGCAAACCTGGTTTCCGTGAATGTGGTAAGTTTTATTTAAGTAAATAACTCATCACCACTCCGCCATGACGCGTTTCGGTGCACACAGCACCTTGATCACATGACAATCGCTGCAAGCCGGGCGTGCTCATTTTAAATTGCTTGGAGCCAATCAGAGAAACGTCATAGATATAGAAGACGTATGTTGCAAAAGATTACTGCATAAATGCAATGCTGTATGTGTACACATAAGTGCGGCAATAACGAAACTCATATAGTATTACACAATGAAATAAAATTGGTAAAACTATTGAGACATGTGCAAAATCATGCTGTGCAAATGAATTTAAATTTAAAATCCAATAAATAAATAAATACATATAAATATATACTCCCAAAATTTCAAAGTTCATATATATATATATACATTCACACATAATTGATTGATTCATCATTGGCAGTAGTAGGTTAAAAATAAATAAATATAAATAACCACTTTGCTAAAAGCTTAAAACCCTTTATTAGAAGAATTCTATACTGCATGAGAAAAGTGCACGATACAGTAATAATCGTTGCATAATGCATATACTGATCCTATTATGTACACATTATTGCCTACTAACATATACAATGCAATAGATGTATTTTATCGATTACCTACTTCTAGACAATTGTGCTACCCTGTGAAAATTGAATAAAATAGTGATATTAAATTATATATATGTATATATATATATATATATATATATATATTTAAAGCTCCGCAACTCTGCGACCGGGGACCGGCAGCAGAAAGCAACAAGACGGCACTCACAGCAGATGTAAACCAAGTCCGGTTTATTAGCGCAAAGAAAATGAAATCCTATATATATATATATATATATATATATATATATATATATATATATATGTATATTACCTACTGGCGGTCGCCAGTAGGTAGTTATAGTTAGGACCTACTTTCCATAGGAAATCTGCAACATTCTATTGGGAATAACTTTGGCGCCGGTGGACGAATCTTCGCGTATTTCTCAAAGTTCGTGGCCCGCTCCGCTCCGCTCCTTCCCTGAAAATGTGGGGGGGATTCGTCAAGCGGGGGCTGAGATAAAAGGGGGGTCCCAAAACGTGTTTTCCCCATGTTAATTTCCATAGGGCGGTCGAACTCACTTTTAGCCCGAACAGCTGAATGGATTTCCACTAAACTTGGCAAAATTGTAGGAACTGGTAGCCCGATGTGCCTTTGCTATGTCTCAAGATATGTGCTCCAGTGGATTTTGAGTAATTTAGGTTAAAAAAAATATATATATCTATAAGCGCGCCCCGGTACGCGCACCGGGGAGCGCACCGGGCGCGCTACGCGACTTGCGCACGGAAAGCTTTATTGGCTCTCGGGTGTCTGTAAACATTCTAAACAGTCCGGAGCGGCCGCCATCTTGTGTCTCGGTAGGATCGAGACACAAGAGGTGGCCAAAACAAAGGGGGAATTGACCATAAGGGGGCAGGGTAGACCCCCCTGACCCCCTAGGTTTGATGTGGGGGCTATAAAAGGGCCCCGCGGGGCAAAAAAAAAAAAATTTGATTTGCGCGGGGGGAGCGCCCGGTACCCGCACCGGGGAGTGGACCAGGGAGCGTAGCATGGGGAAAACCCAGTTTATTCACTGCGCCATCTCTACGACCCTTTCGTGCGTCAATACGCCCCTTTTGCATACATTACACCTGACGTAGGTATAATGTGGCGCAGGGGTTTACAAAGTGACGCATCTACCTAGATGCGTCACTTTGTAAATATAACTCAATAAGGTGCATGCTTTATGCTGCTGATGCGTCACAAAAAGTGACATACCGGTGGCGTAAAAGTGACGCATGGCCTTATAAATGAGGCCTTCAGTCTTCTACTCATGCGTCATATTAAATATATGACGTATTATGTCGCAAGTACTTACAGATACGTCAGTATTTCAGACGTATCTGTAAGCGCAAAAGTGATGCATTGCTGGAGTGTGTCACAAAAATGATGCAACTCCAGCAATGCATCCTTTCACATGGGGCCAGGCCCCATGTGAAAGGGCCTGCACGCCTGCTGTGAAACAGGCGTAAGATTTGGACGCAACAGCGTCATAAAAGTGACACAGTGATCCCTCATAGATTTCACTGTGTCACCTCTACGACCCTTTCTTGCGTCAATACGTCCCTTTTGCATACATTACACCTGACGTAGGTATAATGTGGTGCAGGGGCTTACAAAGTGACGCATCTACCTAGATGCGTCACTTTGTAAATATGACTGAATAAGGTGCATTTTTTACAGCACTGGTGCGTCACAAAAAGTGACGTACCGGTGGCGATAAAGTGACGCATGGCCTCATAAATGAGGCCTTCAGTCTTCTAGCCATGCGTCATATTAAATATATGACGTATTATGTCGGAAGTACTTACAGATAAGTCAGTATTTCAGACGCATCTGTAAGCGCAAAAGTGATGCATTGCTGGAGTGTGTCACAAAAATGATGCAACTCCAGCAATGCATCTTTTCTTACCCTTCCACACCCCCGTTCCTTTTCAACATTTTCTTTGAATATCCACATTCCCCATGTTCACTCTCCTTCTCCTTACTTTCCTTCCCAACATTCACCTTCTTTCAGTCCCCCTACTTCACTTCCTTTCTCCTCTCATACCTTTCTGTTCTTTCTTACTCATTTTCCTTTCCATTATCAATGCACTCCACTTCACTTACTCTTTTTAATTTTTTTAAGAATATAGCTCTTTGATGAGAATTGAAGGTAGTTCTGAAAAGAACTTTTTTTTTTCTTCTTTTTTCTTTTTTTAGAACAAAAACAAAAACAGGGAATGGAAACTGCTCAACAGGATCAAAAAAAAAAACAAATTTAGGGCTGGGAATGGCAGCGATGGTTCTCCAATGCTTGAACAATGAGCAGAACACTTTGCTCCCCAAAGGTAAGTAGCTGATCGCAGTATCTGCATTTAGGGATGCCTTTGTTGAATGCAGGCTGAATGTTTGGAACCAGCTCTTGCGATCGCCCCCTCACTGAAGTAGTTGCTCCTCCGGTGGATGTAGAGGTCCCATCACTGTGAACCTCTTGTGCCAGAGCCCTGACACTTTCCCGGGCAAAATTCTGGGGGTGCTTCCTCTCCACATGGCGAAGCATTGTGGAGTTCCCAAAAGAATATTTCTTAGTGGGGTCACTCCGTGACAGGACTGTGTGGCAGATCCTGCACTCCACTTTTGGAGCATTGACCTTCTTCTGGTCACCAGGTATGGAAAAAAAATTCTAGATGAAATGCTCTTTGACCTTCGGCTGAAGAGGCTCTTCATCAATGAATTCAGGCTCATCTTCACTGCTGGATGGTCTGGCAGCCATGATTATCCAAGAAAGATCCAAGAGCAAAAAGGCAGGTCTTTCAGTCACAACAGTGAAAGAAGAAGTGAAGGAAATGGGTGGGGATTTCATTCTTTGTAAAACAAACTGTTAGCAACCAATGAAAAGTGTTATTTTAAGGTCACATGACTTGACTCGCTGATGCTGCGCGCACCGGATCACTTCCAGGGGCGCATACGCGGCGCGAACGTAGGCGCTTCCGGGGGTGCATACACGGCGCGAACGTAGGCGCTTCTGGGGGCACTTACGTGGTGCGCCGAAGTGACGTTTTGATAGTTTCACGGAAATGCAAAATTATTTTCATTTCCTTATTCAAAAAAACTGCTTTTATATGTATGGTACTAAATGTCTTGTGTTATTATTTACTTTTCATTCAAATTTTTTTACACGAACGCAAGTAGCGCTCTGGGTGCGCTTTCCGGAGAGCTTACCGGTGCGCGGACCCAGAGCGCCCCAAGAAAAAAATTATAATTTTTTTTTTAAATACTATTATTAAAAAAAAAATACTAATTAATACTCACACAAAACAGCAAATAAAAAAAAATCATAGGTTACAAACTCGATAAAGAAAGGAATTAGCATTTAAAAAAACTATGAAATTCACTGAAAAAACCATAGGTTTCACACCAGTTATAGTTAGGAATTAGCATTTAAAAAACCTATTAAATTCACTGAAAAAACCATAGGTTTCACAGCAGTTATAGTTACCTGGAAATTTTACTGACATAAAACCATTGAAATTCCCAAGTTATAGTTAGTTGGACTCACTATAAATTGCGCGCCTGCAATGCACTGCTGATGATGTCACATATTACATCACTCATGACATGGTCAGTGACATCACTCATGACATCACTGATGACACCATCCTTGTGACAGAGTGACAGACCTCCTTTCAGTGTAATGTAACCCTTGAAACACATATTCAAAAATAGAAACTAACATTTTCAAAAACATGGAGATACCCATACCAGTTACAACAACCCATTCAGTAATTCCGCCATCTATATACACATCCACTCATTCACCAACAGTTCTATATAGTCACTCATACATATACTCACTCATCATATGTAGTGATACACCTATACATCCTGTTACACACCGACAGTCATCCAAAAGTTACTCACACACATACTCACACATGCAAATAAACTATTGAACATCCATTTATTTGCATATACAGCTATACACACACTACCACCTTACTTCTAAGGAAACTTACACATACTTACTCTCTTAAACAATCACTTATAGAAACACATACTTATTTAAACAGTAACTCTTACAATCTCTCACTCTCACATTTACTCACTTATATACATCAATACTCACATATACTAGATTAAAACATATGTAGTTACTGATAAAGACACTAGTGAGACAGTCATTTACTCACTAACACACACATATACACACTCATCCACCCATACAGTCCTGCACATAAGCTGCCTTCAAAACACATACAAACAGTGAGTCAGTCATTGATGCATCTATGTGCTAAGTAATACCCCCACTAAACCATACAGACACTCATAATGATACTAAAAAAACATCTAATAACCCATATACACACACATGTAGCTACTCACCAACCCATGCAGCCACTTATACACAAAATTAAACACTGATACAAACATTTAAATATTTAAACATTACTCGCTAATATATGTATTCACTAAGATACACTTAATAAGCCAGTTAACCAATCATTTTTTTTTTTAAAACATCCATTGAGACACTTAAACATTTATTCTTCCATCCACCTTTACAAATACATATATAAAACATATTTATTTTTCAGAAAGACACACATTCACTGGATGGTGTCATCAGTGATGTCATGAGTGATGTCACTGACCATGTCATGAGTGATGTAATATGTGACATCATCAGCAGTGCATTGCAGGCGCGCAAGTTATAGTGAGTCAAACTAACTATAACGTGGGAATTTCAATGGTTTTATGTCAGTAAAATTTCCAGGTAACTATAACTGCTGTGAAACCTATGTTTTTTTCAGTGAATATATATATATATATACACACACACACCCACACCCACACACACAGATGTATACATATATTGTATTATTCACCAAAAGCTTCCATCGACAAAGAAACAATAGCACGCACTCACAGGATTCAGTATTGCCAAATAATTCATTTAATTATCCAGCAGTATCCAGTTTTCAAATTAAAAACTGACGCATTTCGTTACCAACCGATAACTTGGTCACGGTAAATATTACACATTTAAATCACCCTATAAACAGTGATAAAAGTGAAAAAACACTACCATGTGTCTTCTGATGTCACTCGATGTTAAGTTGCACAGATTTCTGGTGGTATTCGTAGTCTTAAAACATGCATGGTGTAATACTTGGTTTAAAAAGACTGCAGTGTCATGTCACAAAATGTATTTATGCTTAAACTAAGTTGTCACTTTATATATAGTGCATTTTGTTTTACAATTGTGATGTTATTATTCATTCCCTTTGACTATTTTCAATAACGGACTTATACCTCGATCGAGGGAGTCTGCTTTGTTTCCAAAGTGTCAACTCGAAACTTTATTAATTTCACTTGTTTGCAATGCATCGTGATTTGTGCATTGCAAGCTGGCATTCTTTTTGTGATACTATTTTTAGAAGGGAATGCCTGTCTTGTTTTGTGAGCTTGGTTATAGCTTTATTTTTATTTATATTTCTATGCATCGGAGCTCCGATTCCCTCTATTAGGAGAGACAAACAAAAACACGATTCTTTGCTATTTTATTTGTCTCACAGATTGTCCTGCGGCCAGGCTTGTTCCGCATATGTTTCTTTAATTAAGCCCTCCAGTGGAGTATTCAACCTTCTAAGAAGACACATTCATTATTAGTTGCCGACTTCTATTCTCTCCCTACTGCGTTATTGTGTTATGTTGTTTTGTGAATGCTAGCCATCTAGTGGGTGATTTGTTATTTATATTATCTAGAACGCCATTAGCATTTAAATACTGTTTTGATTTGATGTGACAAAACAGAAAAGACACTAAAGAAAAAACATTAAAGAAAAAACATTACCATTGCCTGTACAAGTATTGTAACCCAAGAGAAGCTCCCCTCACCCCATGCATGTCACTGAAAATCAACATTTGTTTCCCCTGCATCAGGATGTACATCATTATATCATAATTGTCATTTACACAGTTCTTTTTGAAGATGAATATATAATTCCTCACTTTGATTGAGGCCCTCCGGAGTAAAAGTTCTAAAGTTCAGTATTTGACGAGATTCTCTGCACCTCAATTTCTTCTCCCGATCCCCAGCTCTCACATTTGGGGGGATCGTTTCAAGGGCATTGAATCGTAAGGATTTCCAGTCTGCTTCATGGCTTTGTTCAATATGTTTGGCAACCGCGTTGCTCCTGTCCTTGTTAATCTTTGCTCGCACGTGTTGGAGTATTCTCCTCTTCAGCTCACACTTCGTGCTACCTATATATTTAAGTAAGCATGGACATTAGATCACGTACACGACGAATTGGCTTTTACACGTTATTAGTTCCTTTATTTACCATGTTTTGTTGTTTGGTAACGCAACTTCTGTTGTGTTTTTAGCAAACTGGCAAACTTTGCATGTGTGGCATTTTAGGAAACCCTTTGTCTTAAAAAATGTCAACACAAACGAAACCCTTTGTCTTTAACCATTGCATCCCTCTGTTTTTGTCCTGATTTTGATGGTGGCTATGTACCAATTTGTCTCTTAAATCGTTGGCACAAAGGAACATGATATTTGGATGTTTTCCCATTATTCTACCAACTGTTGGATCCAATTGTAGGAGCTTCCAATTTTTCCTGAGGATTCCTACTATTTGTTTCAATTTTCTGGTATGATCTAGAATCAGTCTCACTGTTGAGTCTTCCGATTGGGTAACATTTAATTTTTCTGATACTTTATGTTTTTCTTCCAAAATGTCCTGTCTGTTTTTTCTCATTGGCACGATTCCAGCATTTTTTGATTACACCTCCTTTGTATCCACGATGTTTGAATCTCTTTGCTGTATTTTTACTATGTTTCTCTCATTCTTGTTTTTCAGAGCAGATGCGACGTAATCTCAAAAATTCACCATATGGAAAATTGTCCTTCACCGATGATTTGTGGGAACTATCCGCATGTACGGTGGCGTTTGTTGATGTCTCCTTTCTATGAAGTGCGGTTTCTAATTTGTTGTTTACAATGTAAATCTCCATGTCCAGGAATATAGCTCTTTCATTGCTGTTGCTGTACGTGAATCCTATTTTAACATCCGTTGAGTTCAAGATTTTAAAATATTCCTCACATTTCTGCGCCATACCATCCCACACTATTAGGAGATCATCAATGAACCTTAGCCACTTCTTGACTTTGTTTAGAAATCTGTTGTTGTAGGGATCCCAAGCTATTTGTTGCTCTCACCATCCCATTGTGTGACACGCATATCCTGGACTAAAGGAGAAACCCATTGCACATCCCTTTGTCTGCTGGTAGATCTCTTCACCAAAGAGAAACACACTTTGGGTGAGACCATCTCGATCATGTCTATTAACATTTGGTTATGTTGTTTAAATTGGTTACCCAAGTTACCCAAACCGGAGCTGGACAGACCAGGCATTACGCCGAGATTAGCAGATTGAACCTTTACCTATCCTGACTACGCTAAGAGGCGGGACTAAAAAATCGTATTACATTTGCCCTGAAGAAGCCCCAGGCCTGCTGGCCAATCAGGGGTGAAACACGTGTTGGCTGTTCACTTGACGTGCCAATAAATACGCTTTGCACAAACTAATGCGATTGATTGGAATTATTCCAAAGAAGCAACATTTAAATCTTCAAGTCCCAGCACAACTCTTTTATTGCGCATCCCTTTGTCTGCTGGTAGATCTCTTCACCAAAGAGAAACACATTTTGGGTGAGACACATCTCAATCATGTCTATCAACATTTGGTTATGTTGTTTAAATCGGATATCTCGCTCCTTTAAGAAAAAGCCACATGCCTTGAGACCAAAGTTGTTTTCAATATTTGTGTAAAATGATATTACATTCATCATAATTAACATATAGGAGGATTGTCATGGTAGTTCTTGGAGGTGTCTCAAAATGTCAGTTGTGTCCTTAATATATGAGCTCAAATTAAGCACAAAAGGCATTAAAAAATAGTGAATGTAATTTGCTACCAGTTCCATTAATGATCCCTTAGCAGACACTATGGGTCGCCCTGGTGGTTTTAGTGGTTTTTTATGTACTTTGGGTTAGTAATATACTGTTGCAGTAATCGGGTGTACGGTCATCAAGAATTTTCTCTCATCGTCATCAATCAGATTTAGATGTTGCCACTCATAGATTTTCTTATCCAGCCTCTCTTTAAATATTTGTGTTGGATTTTTATCCAATTTTCTGTAGTATTCTTTGTTCTTTATTTTGTGAGTGGGCTTCTGATACATAATCTGTGGTGTTTAGGACGACAAGGTTTCCACCCTTGTCTGCCATTTTTATAGTTATGGATTTGTCCTCCATTAATTTCTTTAGGGCTATTCTCTCTTCCCTTTTCAAGTTGTATCAGTATTTTGTTCCTCTGATTTTGTAGATATCCTGTACCTCGGCTTCTTGAAAAATATCAGTTTTGTTCCCATGAGGTAATTGGGGATAGAAACATGAGGGAGGTTTTTTTCCACTCAGACCTGCCCCCTTCTGTGGGCAAGCCATGGATTCATTGATCATATTTTCCTCTCCCAGCACATCCAAATTTACCAGAGTGAGAAAAGCTGGCCTATCCGTCGTTGTTAATACTGGTTCTCTCAGAGGGCCATCTATTTTTTTCTTTTTCAACTTTGTGAAATTAGCCATTTCTTGATTCTCATGGAAGATTTTAACAAGTTTGATCGTTCTTACATATTTGTAAAATTCAATGCGTGTCTGAGCTATGTCTATTGGTTGTGTTAGCCAAAAATTAATCCCATATTGTATTAGATATATTTGTATTATATATATTATATATTCAGGTAAAAAACCCTAGGTTTCATTCACGTTAAAGTTAGAAATTAGCATTTAAAAATCCTCTGAAATTCACAGAAAAAAACAATAGGTTTCAGGCACGTTATAGTTAGGAATTAGCATTTAAACCTTAGAAATTCACTGAAAAGAACATAGGTTTCGGGGGCATTATAGTTAGCTGGACATTTCACTCGTACACAATCTTAGAAATTCCCCCGTTATAATTAGTTTATCTAACTGTAACTTGCACACCCATAATGCACTGCTGATGAAGTCACATATCACATCACTCATGACATGGTCAGTGACATCACTCATGACATCTCAGATAACATCACTGATGACATCACTGATGAGATCATTCAGTGAATGTGCGTTTTTCTGAAAATTAAATATGTTTTTTATATGTATATCTCAAGGTCGATGGAAAACTAAATAGGGACATAAGTATCTAAATGGATGATGTGTGCAAACATAGCCTGTGGCCATTTTAATTTGGGAGATAAAGTCCCCTTGAATCCTGAGAGTCCCTAGGGTCAAACTAACCCACTAGGTACCTCCAGTAAGCGCTGCTGCAGGAAGGTGTAAAAAGGGGCACGGCCTGGACCATCTCTCTGCAACACAGCGCAGTGGCACTTACTGGAAGCACCTGCTGGGCTAGATGACCCCCAGGAGACCTCAGGATTGAAGGGGAATTATTTCCCCAACTTAAAATGCACCACAGGGCGTGTTTGCACACATCACCTAAGGCCCCATCCCCTCCCTTCCCTTCCCCACTGTGTAAACACGCCCTGTGGCCATTTTAAGTTGGGAGATTACATCCCCTTGAATCCTGAGAGTCCCTAGGGTCAAACTTGCCCACTAGGTACCTCCAGTAAGTGCCGTTGCAGAGAGGTGTAAAAAGTGGCACGGCCTGGACCACCTCTCTGCAACGCAGCGCAGTGGCGCTTACTGGAAACACCTGGTGGGCTAGTTGGCCCCCAGGGGCCCTCAGGATTGAAGGGGAATTATTTTCCCAACTTAGAACAGGCCATGTGCGTGTTTGCACACATCACCTCTGGCCCGTCCCCTCCCTTCACCACTGTGTAAACGCGGCCTGTGTCCATTTTAACTTGGGAAATTAAGTCACCTTGAAGCCTGTGGGTCCCTAGGCTCCAACTAGCCCACTAGGTACCTCCAGTAAGCTCCACAGAGTTGTGTTGCAGAGAGGTGTAAAAAGGGGCGTGGCCTCTGAACACCTCTCTGCAACGCAGCTCCCTTGGGCATACTGGAGGTACCTGGTGGGCTTTTTAGCCCTCAGGGACCCTCAGTATTGAAGGGGAATCATTTCTCCAATTTACAACTTGCCAGGGGGCACGTTTGCACAATGTTGAAGGATGGGGGTGGGGCCTGAGATGACATGTCTGCAAAAACGCCCTGTTGCGCATTTTAAGTTGGAGGACTAATTCCTCTTCAATCCTGAGGGTCCCTGGGGGCCAACTAGCCCACCAGGTACCTCCGGTATGTGCCAGCAAGCTGCTTTGCAGAGAGGTGTTCAGAGGCCACGCCCCTTTTTACCACACTCTGCAACACAGCTCGGTGGCGCTTACTGGAGGTACCTAGTGGACTAGTTGGGCCCCAGGGACACTCATGATGAAAGATAAACTAATCCCCCACATGCACACATGTCACCTCAAGCCCGTCCCCCTCCATTCACCACTGTGCAAACGCACCCTATGGCACGTTTTAAGTTGGGGGATTAACTCCCCTTCACTCCTGAGGGTCCATGGGCTGCAACTAGCCCACCAGATACCTCAATTAAGCGCCACAGAGCTGCGTTGCAGATATGCATAAAAAGAGGCGTGGCCTCACATCACTTCTCTGCAAGGCAGCTCCCTGGCGCATACTGGAGGTTCCTGGTGGGCTAGTTGGCCCCCAGGGATGCGTTTGCAGAGTGCTGCAGAGATGGGGCAGGGCCTCTGGCAAGATGCCAGTCTTTTAAAAAACAATAATTTTTAAGAAGAAGAGCCGTGAGGTCTCCCCTTTTTTTCCTTTTTTATGTGCCCTGGGGACCCAATCCCCCAGGGATTGGCCCCCATTTTTTTAAAACATATTTGGGAAGGGGGCCGCGTGGCCCCCCTTCCTAGGCCTTATTCGGCCCCGGGAAACCCAACTCCCTGGGCATGGCCACTTTCTTTTCTTATTTTTTAAAATTTTGGAGAGGGCTGCGTGGCCCCCCTTCTCAGGCCAATCATGGCCCTAGGGACTCCATCCCCCGGGGCAGACATTTCTGTTTTTTTTCCAATAATATTTTGTATAATTTGTTAGGGGGCATGTATGGCCCCCCTCCTGGGCCACTTATGGTTACGGGGACCCCATCCCCCGGGGCCTATCCGTTGGGGGCCATTGGGGGGTCCCCAATCCCCCCATGGTCATGCCAGCTCCCGCCTCGTGTGGGAGCCGGCATTGCTTTTCCACATGGGGGGCTGCTAAGATGCAGCTCCCCGTGTGGAAAAACAATCTGCTTTGGTATTTGGAAGAGAGAGCAGGCCTCCTGCATTCTCTCTTCCAAATACCAAAGCAGAGTTTGCTATGACAGGGCGGGAGCCGCGAGGCTCCCGCCCTGCTTTAGCAAACTACAGTGTGCAAGGGGTGGGCACCCTGGGACACTGCAGGAGCCGGCCCTGGGGGGTGGCTGTCCCCAGGGCCATGACAAGGCTCCAGGAGGGGGGGCACATGGGCCCCCTCCCACAATTTACAAAGCCCTGGGGGGTGGTGGTCCCCCAGGCTGGGGGTTAGTTACATACCCCCAATTTTAATATTTAGAGCCCCACGGAGGAGGCGGTCCCCGGGGCGTGTGGAGGTACTTTAGCCCCCCCCCATATAGGTCATTTAAAAAAAAATGTTAATCAAGCCCGGGGCTGGGAGCCCCCGCAATTATGTTACATAAGCCCTGGGGGTGGTGGTCCCCGGGGCTGGAGGGTCCCCTTTGGGCCCCCTTTCCCAATACTAATATTGCCCCCGGAATTTGGCCCACCCGGGAGCTGAATTTTAACGAAGAGCGGGAGCCCACTCTTCGTTTTTTTTTTCTTGGCTGGATCTGCGCATCCTGGGTGGATTTTGATGATTTAAAAAAATATATATATTTTTTTTACCCTGCGGGTCCTTGTGGGACCCCCTAAGCAGGCTTAGGGGGTCAGGGGGTTTCAACTCTGCCCCCTTTTTGCGTTTTGCACATTTGTTTCACTGATTTCTTGTGTCTCGGTTCTACCGAGGCACAATATGCCTGCCAACATTTCCTGGTTTGGAGTGTTGACAGCCAATTAGCATAAAGTTTGTGATCAATAGGGTGCTCGGATCCTACGTGGCCATAGATAACAAAACTTTTTTCATTTACAATTTCTCAGGAACTACTGAACGGATTTACACCATTTAACAAAAAGGGTTCTCTCTGAACCAAGATCTACCTTTTTGCCAAATTTGGTGTAATTTCGTTCAGCAGTTCGGGCTGTAGCCGTGTCTAAATTTTCCTATGGGAAATTGCATGAGGAAAACATGTTTGGGACCTCCTTTTTTTTCATCTCCGCTTGCCGAATCACCCCAAAACTTTCCTCATAGGAGTGGACCGGACACGGCCATAAGTTTTAAAAATTTCGCGAAGATTCGTCAATCGGCGCCAAAGTTATTGGGAATAGAATGTTGCAAATATCCTATGGAAAATAAGTCCTATTTATCACTACCTACTGGTGACCGCCAGTAGGTGATATATGTGAGTGTGTATATATATATATATTCACTGAAAAAACCATAGGTTATAGGCCATTTATAGTTAGGAATTCGCATTTACAAAACCTTATTTTACTCACACAAAACCATTGAAATTCCATATATAGTTAGTTGCACTAACTATATATCGCGCACCCGCAATCCACTGCTGATGATGTCACATATTACATCATTCATGACATGGTCAGTGACATCACTGATGACATCACTGATGACATCTCAAATGACATCACTGATGACAACATCCAGTGACTGTATGTTTCTGTAAAGTTAAAATATGTCTTACATATTGAAGAATGAGTGGATGTATAAGTGTCTGGATGAAAGATTTAGTAGGTGCATGACTGACTGTATGAGTGAGTGATTAAATGTGTCTCACTGAGTGCATGGGTTAGTGACTAAACTGTCTTAATTTGTGCATCATTATGTCTGTTGTTCTGTAAACTGTTGCATGTGTTGATAAGTAGCTATATGAGTAACTATATGGGTTATTGATTGGTTGCCCAAGTATTTGTATGGGAGACTGAGTGTGTGTGTGGGTGGCTGGGAGGTGTATGACTCTGTGCATAGATGTGTGAGCAGTTGATTCACTAGATGTATGGTTTCAAAAGTGCATGTGGAAACAGCTGTATGGGCGGTTGACTGTGTGCATGAGTGTATTGGTGAGTGAATGGATATCTCAGTGCTACATGTCAAAGTAAGTACATATGTAAAACACAGTACATGTGAGAGTTGACATATATAAATAACTGTGCATAAGAGCCAGTGAATGTGTGAGTGGCTGTATGGATCATTGTGAACTTGTATCAGGGATTGTATAAGAGAGTAAATATGTGTTAGTATATGTTTGAATAAGTAAAGTTTGTATAACTGTATAGTTGAGGAAATGGAGGTGTGATTGATTCTTTGCATGACTGACTAGGTGTGTGAGTAACTCCATGGATGAGTGACAGTCTGTGAGTGTCTGTTTACATTGATTGTATCTAAGGTTATATTAGAGTCTGAAGAGGTTCATCGTATTATCACATGAATGATATCATCAGTGATGTGATCAGTAATGTCAAATGAGATGTCATCAGTGATGTCATCAGTGATGTCATTTGAGATGTCATCAGTGATGTCATTTGAGATGTCATCAGTGATGTCATCAGTGATGTCACTGACCATGTCATGAATGATGTAATATGTGACATCATCAGCAGTGGATTGCGGGTGCGCGATATATAGTTAGTGCAACTAACTATATAGGGACACTGGGAGCGACCACGAGCTGAGTGGTCGCTCCCAGTGTCCCTGCAGACTGCTGGTATCGTAGCGCTGAATTGCTGATTACTTTGCCTTATACTCTCACGTGCTGTGTGCTGGCTTAGCGCTTTGCTGTAGTAGCGCTTTGTGTATTATATCTGTGCTGTTTAAATTTGTTTCAGCGCGTTTGCCGCTAGCGCTCCGCTGTGCCCCCCCCTCCGCCTCCATTTTGTTTGTTGTGGTAGTCCTCGTGTGCCCGCCCCGCCTCCCAGCTGAGCCGCCCTCCCACTGTCCTGAAATAGCGCTCACCTCCCTACAGGCGCCGTGACTCGCTCCTCTCCCACGAGCTGAGTGGTCGCTCCCAGTGTCCCTGCAGACTGCTGGTATCGTAGCGCTGAATTGCTGATTACGTAGCCTTATACTCTCACGTGCTGTGTGCTGGCTTAGCGCTTTGCTGTAGTAGCGCTTTGTGTATTATATCTGTGCTGTTTAAATTTGTTTCAGCGCGTTTGCCGCTAGCGCTCCGCTGTGCCCCCCCCTCCGCCTCCATTTTGTTTGTTGTGGTAGTCCTCGTGTGCCCGCCCCGCCTCCCAGCTGAGCCGCCCTCCCACTGTCCTGAAATAGCGCTCACCTCCCTACAGGTGCCGTGACTCGCTCCTCTCCCACGAGCTGAGTGGTCGCTCCCAGTGTCCCTGCAGACTGCTGGTATCGTAGCGCTGAATTGCTGATTACTTTGCCTTATACTCTCACGTGCTGTGTGCTGGCTTAGCGCTTTGCTGTAGTAGCGCTTTGTGTATTATATCTGTGCTGTTTAAATTTGTTTCAGCGCGTTTGCCGCTAGCGCTTCGCTGTGCCCCCCCCTCCGCCTCCATTTTGTTTGTTGTGGTAGTCCTCGTGTGCCCGCCCCGCCTCCCAGCTGAGCCGCCCTCCCACTGTCCTGAAATAGCACTCACCTCCCTACAGGCGCCGTGACTCGCTCCTCTCCCACGAGCTGAGTGGTCGCTCCCAGTGTCCCTGCAGACTGCTGGTATCGTAGCGCTGAATTGCTGATTACTTTGCCTTATACTCTCACGTGCTGTGTGCTGGCTTAGCGCTTTGCTGTAGTAGCGCTTTGTGTATTATATCTGTGCTGTTTAAATGTGTTTCAGCGCGTTTGCCGCTAGCGCTCCGCTGTGCCCCCCCCTCCGCCTCCATTTTGTTTGTTGTGGTAGTCCTCGTGTGCCCGCCCCGCCTCCCAGCTGAGCCGCCCTCCCACTGTCCTGAAATAGCGCTCACCTCCCTACAGGCGCCGTGACTCGCTCCTCTCCCACGAGCTGAGTGGTCGCTCCCAGTGTCCCTGCAGACTGCTGGTATCGTAGCGCTGAATTGCTGATTACTTTGCCTTATACTCTCACGTGCTGTGTGCTGGCTTAGCGCTTTGCTGTAGTAGCGCTTTGTGTATTATATCTGTGCTGTTTAAATTTGTTTCAGCGCGTTTGCCGCTAGCGCTCCGCTGTGCCCCCCCCTCCGCCTCCATTTTGTTTGTTGTGGTAGTCCTCGTGTGCCCGCCCCGCCTCCCAGCTGAGCCGCCCTCGCCCCCCCCCTCCACTCTCCATATATGACAGGAGTTCCCGTGCGCAGCGTTCACGCGCAGCGACCGCGCCCAATCCGCGCCGAAGGTGCGCCAAAGGTAAGCCCGTCTACGCCCGTATGCGCCTGGACCGCGCCCAGCGCCAGACCCCCTGCCCCTCGCGCTGCCCAGCCCTCCCGCATTACCTACGATGCCGCCACCCTCCTAGCCCTTAACCCCGGTCGCACCCCCAACTGCGTCCAAGCCGCTCCTGGACACACCCATGGTCCTTTCTCTTGCTACTCCTGCAAATCCATCGGCACCGACAACATCTCCGCTGCGACCACACCACAGATTCCCCACCCCAACCACCTACAATGCATCCTGCTCAACACCCGATCGGTCCACAGGCACGCCATTGACCTATGGAACCTACTAGACACCACCTCCCGGACGTCGCCTTCCTAACGGAAACATGGATGAACGCTTCCTCCGCCCCAGACATCACCATTGCCATCCCTGAAGACTATAAGATCACACGCAAGGACCGTACCGGCCACACAGGAGGAGGAATCGCTATCGTCCATAAAAAATCAATCCACATCACAACCAGCTCTGACGCCAATCTCGCCAACTCAGAACACCTTCACTTCCAGATCCACATCGACCCCAAGACCACACTCAGAGGCACCCTCCTCTACAGACCACCAGGACCCCGCGCAAAATTCAGTGAAGACATCACGGACTTCATCACTCCACACGCGCTCCCCTCCAAAGATTACATCCTTCTGGGAGACCTCAACTTTCACCTTGAAAAGAACAACGACCGCAACACCACCACCCTCTTGGACAACCTCGCCAACCTCGGACTCAAACAACTGGTCACTTCCCCCACCCACATCGCAGGTCACACACTCGACCCCATCTTCACCTCCAGCAATCATGTCTCCTTCAGCCACACTACGGATCTCCTCTGGACTGACCACAGCTGCGTTCACTTCACCTACAACAAGCCAAAACCCATCAACCACCCCCAACCAACTCTGCAAAGAAACTGGAACAAAATCACCATCGACCAGATCTCCTCATCGCTCCTTCTAAATACCCCAGCCCACTCTTCTAACCCAGACCAAGCCGCCGCCAACTTCACCCTATGGTTATCCAACACCGCCGACATCCTAGCACCACTGAAAAAACGTCAACGCAAACCTGGCAGCAAGAAGGCCTCATGGTTCAACGATGATCTTAAGAAGTCCAAGAAACTCTGCCGCTCCCTTGAAAAGGCCTGGAAAAAAGACCCAACCACCAACACCAGGGACGCCTTCAAAAACGCCACCCGCACACACCACCAACTAATCCGAAAGGCTAAGAAAACAGCATTCAAGGATCGATTAGACAACAACGCCCACAACAGCAAGGAACTTTTCAACATCGTCAAGGAATTCACTAACCCCTCGGCCAACTCCAACGACATCACCCCTTCTCAAGCCCTCTGCGACTCCCTGGCTCTATTCTTCCACAACAAAATTGCGGACATCCACAACAGCTTCGACAACCAACCCGGAGACCAACCCACCCAACCATATGCCGAACATTCTCCCCCCTCGAACACTCTAAACGACTGGAACCCAATCTCCACTGAGGACACCATCCGCCTGATGAACTCTATCCACTCAGGATCCCCCACAGACCCATGTCCTCACCACATCTTCAACAAAGCAGACTCCGTCATAGCACCGCACCTACGAGACGTCATCAACTGCTCCTTCAACTCCGTCACCTTCCTGGAAAGCTGGAAACACGCTGAACTCACCGCCCTTCTGAAAAAACCCACAGCGGACCCCACCAAACTCAAAAACTATCGCCCCATATCGCTCCTTCCTTTCCCAGCCAAAGTCATCGAGAAAGCTGTCAACGACCAACTCGCCGCTTTCCTCGAAGCCAACAAATCCCTCGACTCCTCACAATCCGGCTTCCGAGCAAAACACAGCACTGAGACCGCCCTCATCGCAGCAACTGACGACATTCGAACTCTACTGGACAACGGAGACACAGTCGCCCTAATCCTTCTCGACCTCTCTGCAGCCTTCGACACAGTCTGCCACAGCACCCTTCTACAACGCCTCAGAAACATCGGAATACAAGGAAAAGCACTTGAATGGATCACCTCGTTTCTCACCGGAAGAACCCAGAGAGTCCGCCTTCCACCATTCAAGTCCGAGGCCACCGAAGTCATCTGTGGCGTACCGCAAGGATCCTCACTCAGTCCCACTCTCTTCAACGTATACATGAGCCCCCTTGCGGCCATCGCTCGCCAACACAACCTCAACATCATCTCCTACGCAGATGACACTCAACTGATCCTTTCTCTCACCAATGACCCCAGCACCGCCAAAACAAATCTACACGAAGGAATGAAAGAAGTGGCCGAATGGATGAAACAGAGCCGTCTGAAACTGAACTCAGATAAAACAGAAGTCCTCATCTTAGGCACTTCCCCCTCTGCATGGGACGACTCTTGGTGGCCGGAAGCCCTTGGAAAAGCACCCATCCCGACAGACCACGCACGGAACCTAGGCGTTATCCTGGACTATTCACTCTCAATGAACAGACAAGTCAACGCCGTATCCTCATCCTGCTTCAACATTCTTCGCATGCTCAAAAAAACATTTCACTGGATCCCCACCGAAACCAGAAAAACAGTCACCCATGCTCTGGTCACGAGCCGACTGGACTACGGAAACACCCTCTATGCTGGCACTACCGCTAAACTCCAGAAGAAACTCCAACGAATCCAAAACGCCTCAGCCAGGATCATATTAGACATCCCGCGTAACGAACACATCTCTGGCCACCTGAAAGACCTCCACTGGCTGCCCGTCAATAAGAGGATCACCTTCCGACTGCTGACCCACGCACACAAAGCACTCTTCGAAATCGGACCAGAATGCCTCAACTCACGACTATCCTTCTACACCCCCCCCCGCCAACTACGTTCTTCCAGCCAAGCCCTCGCCACTGTACCCCACATCAACAAGACCACCAGATCCTTCTCATACCTGGCAGCCAAAACATGGAACTCACTCCCCTCCTACCTTCGTCTTTCCCAGAACCACCTAGCATTTAGAAAGCAACTTAAAATGTGGATATTTGACAAGTAATCCTCCTCCCCTCCCTAAGCGCCTTGAGACCCTCTGGGTATGTAGTGCGCTATACAAATTCTCTGACTTGACTTGACTTGGAATTTCAATGGTTTTGTGTGAGTAAAATAAGGTTTTGGAAATGCGAATTCCTAACTATATATGGTCTATAACCTATGGTTTTTTCAGTGAATTTTCAAGGTTTTGTAAATGCTAATTCCTAACTATATATGGTCTATAGACTATGGTTTTTTCAGTGAATATATACATACATATATAAACATATATCATCTGTATATCTATATAAATACAAACATAAATGCATGCATACATATACTTATATGCATACAGATGCATGTTAGTTACATGAAAGTTGAAAAAACACTAATAAAAGCAAAGCTAAAAAGCCACCTCATTACAAACAGAATGGCTTTAACTTAAACGAGGGCGAGATCTATTGCATTTTCAATGCTTGTTTACTTTGGTTCCATCAAGAAGGCATTCAGATGTGTCACACATTTGCCATAAATTCTGAATGTTAGCACTCTAGTTGCACATTAGATCACTGTAGTAAAGCTACTGCTCACCAGGGACGTCTGCTGCTGGTATTCAAAGTGCATGTTTCAGTCTGCATGTCAGAATTTTTTTAATGAAATAGAAGAGGATTTGAGAAGTCACTCAAAATGATCCCTAATTTTTCTTTCTGAAGCACTAATCATACTTTCTATGGCAAAATTAACCCCCTCATGTTGTTCCTTTTTACTGACCACTTCATTCCAATCAAGATGGCTTCTGGTGTGCCATACTTTTGTCATATGTAAGACTGTTAGCGCTCTAGTTTTTCTTTAGAACACTCTGGGACATTCTGTCATTGGGCTATACTTGGGCTACATCTGGGTGATATTTGGGCTACATTTGGGCTCTTTTGTCTCTGGTGGCCATTTTGGGAGACTGCATGTCAGAATTTTTTAATGAAATTGAAGAGGGTTTGAGAAGTCACTCAAAATGTGCCCTAATTTTTCTTTCTGCAGCACTAATAATACCTTCTATTGCATAATATACCCCCTCATCTTGTTCCTTTTTAAATTAAATATTTTAAGAGTTACCACTTTATTCCCATCACGATGGCTCCAGGTGTGCTATACCTTTGTAATAAGTAGGACTGTTAGCGCTCTAGTTGTTCTTTAGAACACTCTGGGACATTCTGTCATTGGGCTATACTTGGGCTACATCTGGGTGATATTTGGGCTACATTTGGGCTCTTTTGTCTCTGGTGGCCATTTTGGGAGACTGCATGTCAGAATGTTTTAATGAAATAGAAAAGGATTTGAGAAGTCACTCAAAATGTGCCCTAATTTTTCATTCTGCAGCACTAATCATACTTTCTATGGCAAAATATACCCCCTCATGTTGTTTCTTTTTAAATTAAATGTTTTAAGAGTTACCACTTTATTCCAATCAAGATGGCTTCAGGTGTGCCATACCTTTGTAATAAGTAGGACTGTTAGCGCTCTAGTTGTTCTTTAGAACACTCTGGGACATTCTGTCATTTGGCTATACTTGGGCTACATCTGGGTGATATTTGGGCTACATTTGGGCTCTTTTGTCTCTGGTGGCCATTTTGGGAGACTGCATGTCAGAATGTTTTAATGAAATAGAAAAGGATTTGAGAAGTCACTCAAAATGTGCCCTAATTTTTCATTCTGCAGCACTAATCATACTTTCTATGGCAAAATATACCCCCTCATGTTGTTTCTTTTTAAATTAAATGTTTTAAGAGTTACACTTTTTTTCCAATCAAGATGGCTTCAGGTGTGCCATACCTTTGTAATAAGTAGGACTGTTAGCGCTCTAGTTGTTCTTTAGAACACTCTAGGAGGCTGCAGTAGAACACAAAGGAATCAACTGACAGTCTCTGTCCTTGTTGGATGTACAAGTTTTACTGAGAATGTCAGACTTCATTTTCACATGACTGAGAAAGATAATGTGAATTTACAGAAAATATGCTTTCAGTTTAGCTTATAGATCCCCTTCCAAACCACTGTGGGAAAATCATGAGATATTAGTTTTCCTTCAAACAATATTCATGATATCACAGCAGAAGGTTTTTTCACATGGTAAAATCACCTTAGAACCCACCACAATTCCTAAAACGAGTATGGTACCATCAACAAATGATTTATAATGTAACTAAAGTCCTAAAACCCTCTATTAACTACAATGCTTTTTAATGAGGTGCTATCATGTATATTGGTCCCAAGATGGCTGCCAACACTTCTTGGATGAAGTGCTGACAGCCAATCAGATCAGATGTGTGGTTAGGCTCCGCCGAGATATATATCTTTTTTTGAACCTAAATTACTCAAAATCCACTGGAGCACATATATTGAGACCTAGCAAAGGCACATCGGGCTAGCAGTCCCTACAATTTTGCCAAGTTTCGTGCAAATCCATTCAGCCGTTCGAGCTAAAAGTGAGGCCAACCGCCCTATGGAAATTAACATGGGAAAAACGCGTTTTGGGACCCCCCTTTTTTCTCGGCCCCCCCTTGATGAAACCCCCCCAAATTGTCAGGGGCTGCTCAGAAACAAAATGTTCAATTTTCCTGAAAATTTCAGCCAATTCCGTCCACAAACGCCAAAGTTATTAGACATAGAATTTTCAAAAATCCCATAGAGAAAAAATCCTAACTATATATACCTACTGGCGACCGCCAGTAGGTAATATATATATATATATATATATATATATATATATATATATATATATATATATATATATATATATATATATATATATATATCAAGAAGACTCGAGCTCCTGCAACCTCCAGGAGGCGATGAAGGAGACACAGACCCCGCAGTATCAGGCATGATGTTATTCATTTAAAATCTTTTTCCAACGAACCATGCGTTTCGGACTTCAGGAGCCCTTGTTCACATGCGGGACAACATCGCCATATTTTTAAGTATTTGCTTAGTGCACACCCACCTCCAAAGTTCTGTGTCACATGTCCATCGATACTGAAGACATACTACAATCTCAAATGCTAAAAAACATGCTTACATACATGCATTGCATTGTATTTTACTACCGCGAAAGTGTTAACAATAGCAATTTAAAAATAGAACAATTTGTATAAATACATAAATGTAAGGTCAAAATTCTACTTTGTTTAAATACATGGCAAACCCATTTTTTTTTATATCTATATTCATTTGCTGTATGTGATCCTTCAACTGCACGGGTTAAATCCCAAATGTATAGTTGGATACATTTGTAGAGCGAAAAAAATGCAGTCATATTGTAAGGATCAATCCTGTACAAATCCGATGGGAAACTATCAATCAATCAATAAATCAATCAATCACTGCATTTCTAAAGTTCGCTACATTCCTGTGAGGGTCTCAAGGTGATGGGGGGGGGCTACTGATCGAAGAGTCAGGTCTTGAGAAGTCTTCTGAATGCCAGCAGGTCCTGAGTCTGTCGTAGGCTGGTAGGGAGAGCGTTCCAGGTCTTGGCGGCGAGGTAGGAGAAGGATCTGCCGCCGGCAGTGGTTTTCCAGATACAAGGTACTGTGGCGAGGGCGAGGTTGGCTGAGCGGAGGCTGCGGGTGGGGGGGGGGGGAAGCTGAATCAGTCGTTGAGGTATGTAGGTCCGGTGTTGTGTAGTGCTTTGTGTGCTTGGATGAGGAGTTTGAAGGTGATCCTCTTGTTGACGGGGAGTCAGTGCAGGCCTCTCAGGTGGGGCGTGATGTGGCTGCATTGGGGGACGTTGAGGATCAGTCGTACAGAGGCGTTCTGGATTCATTTTAGTCATCTTAGGAGCTTGGTTTTTGTTCCTGAGTAGAGGGCGTTCCCGTAGTCGAGTCTGCAGGTGATGAAGGCCTGGATGACGGTCTTTCTCGTGTCGGGAGGGATCCATTTGAAGATCCTGCAGAGCATTCGGAGGCTGCTGAAGCAGAACGCGGAGACGGCGTTGACTTGCCTTGTCATGGAGAGGGCAGAGTCGAGGATGACCCCCAGGTTGCGTGCGTGGTCTGTGGGTTCCGGGGCTGTACCTAGCGATGTGGGCCACCAAGAGTCGTCCCAGGCTGATGGGGTAGGTCCGAGAATGAGGACCTCCGTCATGTCTGAATTCAGCTTCAGTCTGCTGTCCTTCATCCAGTCGGCTACGGCCTTCATTCCTCTGTGGAGGTTGGTTTTGGCGGTGTGGGGGTTTTCGGTGACTGATATGATCAGCTGGGTGTCGTTGGCGTAGGAGATGATGTTGAGGTTGTGTTATCGTGCGACGTGGGCGAGCTGTGCCATGTAGATATTGAACAGCGTCGGGCTGAGGGCGGATCCCTGTGGGATGCCGCAGATGATGTCAGTGGTTTTCGAGCGGAAGGGTAGGAGGCAGACGCCCTGGGTTCTGCCGGAGAGGAAGGATGTGGTCCAGGCCAGGGCCTTCTCTTCGATTCAGCGTCATAGAGGCGTGCTGATAGGGTGCGGTGGCAGACTGTGTTAAAGGCTGCTGATAGGTCCAGGAGGATGAGGGCGGCTGTTTCTCCTTTGTCCATCAGGATCCTGATGTCGTCAGTGGCGGCGATGAGGGCGGTCGCGGTGCTGTGGTTGCTGTGGAAACCGGATTGTGAGGGGTCCAGGATGTTGTTGTCTTCGAGGTAGCAGGTTAGCTGTTTCTTGACAATCTTCTCTGTCACTTTTGCCGGGAACGGGAGCAGGGAGATGGGCCGGAAGTTTTTGAGGTCCTTGGGGTCCGCCTTGGGCTTTTTCAGAAGGGCGTTGATCTCGCGTGCTTCCAGCTTTCCGGGAAGGTTGTTGTCTCGAAGGAACTGTTGATTGTTTTCCGGAGGTGGGGCACGATGGTTGTGCTGGCTTTGTTGAAAACGTGATGAGGGCAGGGATCGGATGGGGATCCGGAGTGGATGGAGTTCATGGTTTTTATGGTGTCTTCGTCGCTGACGTTGGACCAGGCGATCAGGCGACTGGTGTGGGTGGTGGTCGCAGGGGTGGTGGACTCGGTAGTGGGTGCGGCGGTGTCGGAGTTGAAGCTGTCATGGGTGTCGGTGATCTTGCGTTGAAAGAAGGTGGCCAGGGAGTCGCACAGGTCTTGTGATGGCTGGGTGTCGTTGGTGTTGGAGCTGGGGTTGGAGAGCTCTTTTACGATGCTGAAGAGCTCTTTGGTGTTGTGTGCGTTGTTGTCTAGGCGGTCCTTGAAGGCAGTCCTCTAGAGCATGGGTACTCACAAACTTTCTCTCGGGCCAAATTTACAGTGTGGTTTGTGTCTGAGGGCTGCACTGGTGGGGGCAGGGTCAGTGGGGGAGGGAGCGGGGCTAGAGCAACAAAAAAAAGTGTGACCATGAGGTTAAACAAAGGTCCCTGAAGCGGACACCTTACTCCACTGAGCCACCAGACCCGGCATACACATATCTCTCTCTTTCTCTTTCTCTCTCTCTCTCTCTTTCTCTCTCTCTCTCTCTCTGTCTCTCTCCCTCTCTCTCTCTCTCTCCCCCTCCGTTTGCCTCTGTCTCCTTCCCTCTTGCTCCCCCTGCCTACCTCCCTCCCTCTCTCTGTCTCCCTCTCCCTTTCTCTGTCTCCCTCACTCTGTCTCCCTCACTTTGTCTCCCTCACTCTGTCTCCTTCCCTCTCGCTCCATCTCTGTCTCCCTCTCCCTCACTCTGTCTCACTCACTCTGTCTCCCTCCTCCCTCCTCCATCCCTCCATCCTCCCTACTGTCTGTCTTCCTCCTCTATCTGTCTGTCTCCCTCCTCCTTCTGTCTGTCTCCCTCCTCTCTCTGTCTGTCTCCCTCCTCCCTCTCTGTCTGTCTCCCTCCTCCCTCTGTCTGTCTCTCTCTCTGTCTTCCTCCCTCCCTCCCTCCCTCCTCCCTCTGTCGGTCTCCCTCCTCCCTCCCTCTGTCTTCCTCCCTCCCTCTCTGTCTCCCTCTGTCTGTCTCCCTCCTCCCTCTGTCTGTCTTCCTCCTCCCTCTGTATGTCTCCCTCCTCCCTTTCTGTCTCCCTCCTCCCTCTGTCTGTCTCCTCCTCCCTCTCTGTATGTATCCCACCTCCCCCTGTCTGTCTCCCTCCTCACTCTGTCTGTCTCCCTCCTCCCTTGCTGTCTGTCTCCCTCCTCCCTCTGTCTGTCTCCCTCCTCCCTCTGTCTGTCTCCCTCCTCCCTCTCTGTCTCCCTCCTCCCTCTCTGTCTTCCTCCCTCCCTCTGTCTGACTCCCTCCTCCCTCTGTCTGTCTCCCTCCCTCTGTCGCCCTCCCTTTTCCTTCCTCCCTCTCCCCCTGTCTCCCTCCCTCCCTCCCTGCCTCTCCCTCTGTCTCCCTCCATTTCTCTCCCTCCTGTCTCCCTCCCTTTCCCCCTCCCTCTCACTCTGTCTCCCTCCCTTTCCCTCCCTCTCCCTCTCTCCCATTCTCTCCCTCTCTCCATTTCCCTCCCTCCCTCCCTTTCCCTCCCTCCCTCCGTCTCCCTCCCTCCCTCTCTCTCCCTCTGGTTCCCTCCATTTCCCTGCCTCCCTTTCCCTCCCTCCCTCTCCCTCCCTCCATTTCCCTCTGGTTCCTGTCTCCCCCCTCCCTCTCCCTCTCTCCCTTTCTCTCCCTCCCTCTCCCTCCCTCCATTTCCCTCCCTCCCTCTGTCTCCCTCCATTTCCCTTCCTCTTTTCCCTTCCTCCCTCTGTCTCCCTCCCTTTCCCTCCCTCCCTCTACCTCCCTCTGTCACCCTATGTCATCTCACCCTGCCTGTGTGTGCCAGGGCTGAGACAGCTTCCCGGACACACACACACAGTCACACCTGAGCACTTCACTGGTCTTTAACAGACCATTTGTATGTTAATGAGGCTTTGTTGTATTTCACCTCTTCGCCCCCAGGAGCTCCACTTTGACTATCACTGGTCGCCCGGCCCCCAGAGAGCAAAGTCTCTTAGAATCGCGCTGCTGCAACCAGCAGTGTTTGGAGACACTCCTATTTTTTTTTTTTTTTAAACACGGTAACAATGTCTGAAAGTGTTGTGAACCATTTTAGGACACTATTGTAAATTTCCAGATTCATGCCCTTATATAGGTATAAATCACTACATCCATTTATAGGCATAAGAATCATAACCATATTTAGTCATAGTTCATGCAGTCCAAATACGGCAGGGCTACTTCCATTAGTTCCGAAAATCTACAACGATTTCTTTGAAAACTCGGCTTCAGCCGCTAGGGACTTTCCCTTGCTCGAGAACTGACTTGTCCAAGAACTCATGGAGTTTTCAAAGAACTGAGAGTCTTTAATGACGTTATTATGTCCACTTTTACGTCAAACTGTGCAACTTCAAGTTATAAATATGCCCACACTTGCCTTAGCAAACACACAGTGGTTTGGAGCAGATTGACTATCTACTTGCCCGACGCATCCTGCTGCAGCCAGTGCCGAAGGAAGCCGACCCACCAGCAGATGCACTGAGAGAGACGCTGTCTTTTCTCCTGCCCAGAAATCCAGCTCCAGTGTTTGCAAGCTACCCTTGCGGGTTGCTGGGAAATCGATTCATGAGCCTGACCTTCTTCATTCCAAACTAAGGTACAGAGCTGATTAGACCCTAAGAGAAATCTTGACAGATTATTGGCAAAAGAATACTACATTTATGCTACACCTCACTTATTTCTTCCCTCGTACTAAGCTTAGGTTAGGTACATCGGGGTAGGCGTATTTTAGAAACACCAGTTGAGTACTTTTAGCCTCTGTTATTTATGTATGTATTTATCCATGGTTTAGGAACCATACAATGCTCTTACAGTATTATTTTATTCTACTCTTTATACTGTATGCATTATATTTTACAGCCAGTTTTACAATTGCAGCAGTTCATTTCTTATGCTTGAGAAAGAAGACTGTTCAATAAAACCTTTTTATTGAAAACGCCCGTCTATCTATTTCTCTGCACCTCTGGTGAAGCGAAGCATGCACGATTGACTGAGATAAATATCTATCTATTGTTTCCATGACTCTGATGATCAGTTTTAGCTTGGGGAAACAAAGTTGTCATGTTTATGCGGTTGTCAGAAACTAATCCCTTCTTGTGAATTCGAGAAAGTTTCTAGTGACCTCTGAGCTAGCTGGCACTTACAATTAAGTCCAATATATTCGACTTAGTAGACCTCAGTCCTAGGTCTAACCTAAAGGATATATAGGCTGTCCGGTTTTAGGTTTAAACCTATAATAATCGATAAAACCCCACCAGAAGGGAAATAGCCCTCACCAGTGTAAACATATAAGCACTGAAAAAACCCCTGCACAACCACAAACTAAATGCCATTCAAAGAAAGGAAGAGGAGAGTGAAAGAGTAATTTTTATTTCTTCCTGAATGGGTGAATACAATGTAACTTTGTTATATATATAGTAGCAGTAAAAAAGACTGGGATAATATTATTTTGCTTGTTTCTTCATCCGTTTTTCAGTTTTGTGATCTTTGGTCTAAAGGTACAGGGGTTAGAAGTATGTTTTAGGTATTTATTTATTTTATAAATTGTAGAGAATCAGGAAATATCTAACTTATATTTGATTTTTTGGCTACGTTTGAGTCTTTCACTGATAGGGAAAATGTAGGTTTCATAAGAATCTTTTCCAATCTGTACCATCACATTTACTCACAGACAATGGGTAAAAACCCTTGATACATCAGCCGTCTTTTCTAGTGTGTCAGTATTTGATAGTAGGTGAGTTGCCAAACACCCCAGGCTTTAAACATTCAATGCAATCATAGTAACAGGTATATGTGAAAAGAGTGTAGTCACAAAGCATCTGGGATACGGGTGAAAACATGACACCAGACTTTTAGAAAACATGGAATGCAGTGTCACTTGGAATGCTGCTACCAAACTTTCTTACGAAGTTCAACAAAGATTGGAGTGATATTGTTTGTATTTGCAGTGATTCAGCTACTTATATGAAAAGGTTGTGTGTTGACCTGTCAAAATCGATACCTGAGCTAAAGTGCTTCCCTGTAAGGGATCTTTGCCACTTGTTAGATGGCAATCTGAAAGCATCTTTACAATCTTCAGAGTTAAGGAAGAATGCTATTGACTTTTTGGTCCATTCTGGTGCACTGTTTTGTTATGCGTGGGAACTAAAACATAAATATTTCTCATTTTGTGCTTTGTGTAGCATCAAAGAAAGAATCATCCCAACTGTGTCACTTAGCTGGTGGTCTTCAGTCCTAGAGGCAATGAATGCTATATTATCCATTTGACAACAGTTTACAGCATGACGAAAACGGCAAGAAATGTGAGGATCTTTGGTCCCATATTGATGGTGATTTGAAAAAAAGTACACTCTACTGCATTCTTAGATTTTTACAGGAAAGCATGACTGCTGTAGTGGACATAATAAAAAAACTAGTGTCTGAAAACACCCTGGTCTGACAAGTGTTCAGCATAATTTGTGTAGATGTGAAACATCTTCTTGAGAGTAAGCTGGGTGACACTTTTAGTGACTTTGGCATTGCAATATGTTCCATGTTAGAGTGCTTGCCACTTGGAAAGCAAATAAATGTTGAGGACAATACAGGAACTTTTATTTTACAATGTATGAGAAATAGCCCATCACCAACCATGGCATTTGAAGCCAATGAAACCTCACTGTGGTACTCTGCACAAGTTATAGATCCATTCCATAAAGAGAGATGTTCTCCGAAGTTTCAAAAGTGCTGTCTCATTTTTGATCGCTTCAATAACTCTGAGGGCATATGCGCCCAGTTCAACACATATGTTGCAGAACCCGTCGCAGAGAATCACAATCTTCAGGTGCACCAGTATTGGCAAGGAAAGCGATGCCAGTGGCCAGAGTTAGCTAATTGTGTACTAGCTATTTTGGCTTTGTCTGTCACAAGTGCCAATGTTAAGAGGCCCTTTTCACAGATAAAAGTTTACACGAGAAGGAAAGATCAAGTGTGCATGACCAAAGACTCACTGAAGAAGTAGTGTATGGTGTACTATGATAAGTTTGATTGGTAAAAAGGCATTTGGACCTCATATACACTGTATGTACACTGTCTATATCCCAAACACTATCAGTGCAGATGCAAGCAATATTAAAAGCAAAAAGTTCCATAAAAACCGGAAAAACACTGGTTCTGTTATTTTAATGGCGCGAAAATGTGTAACCACTGATAACCACCGTTTTTTTAAGGTATTGAAATCACTGGAAAACACTGAAAAAACCCCACCAGAATTTACCAACGTTAGAAACTGAAAACAGGAAAGCTTAAGGATATATTATTCCAATGCGCAGAGCATATTGGGAATATAGGAACTACACTACAAAAGGGCCGGGGGCCGCCGAGGAAGGCTTGCTGGGCCGCTGGCGGCCCGCGGGCTGTACTCTGAGTACCCGTGCACTAGTGTAAGTGCATAAATGCCTAGCTTCCAAAAACCTTGACGTGCAAAATGGTGCAAAAGTGCAAATATCTAACAGTGCAAAAAAAATCTAAAATAGTATTCAGTATATTTAAATGCAAATTTCACATATATTAATAACAGTAAAATTAATTTTGGGAAAATACCATTATAATCATATAATTATATTGCTAAAAATCCATTATACAAAAAAATATGTCACAGGGAAATATTAATTGCAGCAGGTGAACAATTATTCTTATTACTTCAAAATACACAAAATTATTTTCTAAATCATCTTACAATTTGCCAAGTGTCAAGAAAGTGACATAAAACCAGAAGTGTTTCAAGACGCTGTTATTAACACAGAAAAGCATATCTGCATACCTATCAAAGTTAGTCTGAGGAAATGATGCATATCTTCCATGTTGTTTAACCCAATGGTCCACTTACTGTCGAATTCCAAGATGATTTTGATTTCTAACTGTCTCAGTTGACACTCCCTATTGCCCCCCTCCGTGGTTTAGGGATGGCGTTGATAACATAATAGGTTAGACAGTTTACATCATTGTCATAATGTCTTTTGAAGTGCCTTGCTACTGGGTAGGCTGGATCACTGTGGAGGATGGCTCGTATATGTTGAAGCATTCTGACATGCACCTGTAGCTTCGTACTACCGATGTAGTTAAGGCCACAGGTGCACGTCAGAACATAAACTGCATATTCAGTCCTACAGTTATAACTGCCAGTAATAGAAATGGGTAAATAACTGAAAGGAGTTGAGTAATGGGTCTTGTTACAGCCAAATTTGCACGCCTTGCATGAGGAACATTTCTTAAAACCATGGGCTGGTTGTAGCCAGTTAATGGTTTTCCTTGTCTCAGGATCATTCTTGTCAAGAATAGAACCCATTGATTTAGCTCTCCTGAAAGTAATCATAGGAGTTTCTGCTATTCTATTGCATAACATATTATCAGTTAATACAATGGGCCAATGTTTTTTGATGATTGTTCTGATTTTTCGTTCCTCATTGCTATAGGTGGTGATGAGTCTAAGAATGTCAGCATTTCTAGACAAGGATACCGAATTCTTATCATGATTATGAGGATAATTATTACTGCTCTTGAATAAACTGCTCCTTGGCCAAATGCTAGCCTTGTTCAAGGCCTCTTTTATTTTTTCGCTTTATCCTCTAGCTTTTAGTCTATTAGACATGTCATGTCTGCACTACAAATGCGTTTTAACCTTAGGATTTCTCCGTAGGGTATACCTGCTATTAGGTGCTTAGGGTGTGCACTGCTCGCGTGAAGCGTAGGTTTTCTGAATAAAGTGGTTTCAAGTTTACCCTCCTTAATGTAAAATCTTACATCAAGAAACTCAACTTGAGTATTATCTACGTGAGACATGAAGGTTAGGTTCATGGAGTTATCATCGATAGTTTAAATAAACTGTTATGTTATGTTATGTTATGTTATTTATTCTTTTATATAGCGCTCGGCTACTCAAAAAGAGTGTCCCAGCGCTTTATTGGAGAAAGGAAAAACTGCGACAGAATAACATAACACCAGATAAAAGAATAAACGGAGTGCCAGACAAAAACTCACAGTAAACAGACTACTGAGTAAACAGCCAAGTTTTAAGGCCTTTTCTAAAAGCCAGCAGGCTAGTGGCTCCCCGCAGAGCAAGCGGCAAAGAGTTCCACAACTGTGGTGCCAGCAATCCAAAAGAGCGGCCTCCGAGGCGCGCTTTCTTTACACGTGGAACAACTGCCAAGTACAGGGATTCCGACCTCAGAGACCTGGTCGGGTGATAAAAGACCAGTCTCTTTTGGAGGTACTTAGCTCCCCCCTTGTGAAGAGCTTTATAGGCCAGAGTCAGAGCCTTAAAGGCGATCCGCTTGCGGATGGGAAGCCAGTGCAGAGTTTTCAACAGGCCCGAGGCACTGGAACGCCGATTGAGACCATAAATTGCCCTTGCAGCGGCATTCTGCACCACTTGAAGCCGCTGCAGCAAGTACTCTGGGAGGCCCAGGTAAAGAATGTTGGAATAATCCAACCTGGACCCAATCAGAGCCTGGACTGTCAATGTCCTGTGTTCCTCGGAAAGCAGGGGAAGAAACCTCCGCAGCATCCTAAGGATGCCGAAGCAAGTCCCCGACACCCCCAGGATCTGGGATTTCAAGGTTAGCCTATTATCCATCTTGACCCCCAGATTCTTGGCAACCTGGGAGGAACAAGACGGAGGGAACATATTCATTGGCCACCAGGCCTGCCAGTCTGGCTCTGTGTCACACCCAAAGAAAAGTACCTCGGACTTATCGGAATTGCACTTGAGGCTGTTCAGATGGAACCATTGAAAAACAGCCCCAAGGCAATCCTGAATACTCTCCCCATCAAAGGGCTTCCATTTTACTGCTCCTCCACAGAATAAAAACATTGTCAATGTATCTAAGGTAACATAAAACATGTTGATCAAACAATACCCGATGTGACTTTTTAAGAACCTGTTCCTCCCACCAGCCAACATGCAAGCATGCATAGCTGGGGCATAAACAGGCTCCCATTGCAACTCCTCTCAATTGTTTAAAAACATCTTTATCAAAAATGAAAAGATTGTTATTAAGGCACCATGAGAAAAGGTCTAGGATCACCTTATTAGTTTCGTAGAATTCACAAGTTCTCATATCCCAAAAATGTTTGACTGCTCTCAAACCCATGCTGTGGTCTATGCTAGTATAAAGTGACTCAATGTCAAGTGTAATTAAATACAAATCATCAGTCCACACCAGCTAATTGTTTTTCATTAAAAAAGTCTCCTGTATCTTTAACATAGCTGGGCAACTCCGTGACCAGATCCTGTAAAAAATAATCAATATACTGACCTACTTGTTCACCTGCACTATTAATAGCCAAAATAATGGGCCTTTCCGGAATGGGCATTATATTTTTGTGTATTTTTGGAATCAAATACAGTACAGGTAGAATATATATTACCTACAGGCCACCACCAGTAGGTAGTTATAGGTAGGGCCTAGATTCCATAGGAAGATCATTTTTTGTATTGCCAATAACCTTGGCACTGCTTGATGAATCCTCACAACATTTTCACAACGTATACTTTAGTTGGTTCAGGTACTGTGCTGAAAGTTTCGGGGTGATGTGTCAAGCAGGAGCCGAGACAAAGGGTGGGGGACCCAAATTATATTTTCTCCATGTTAATTCCCATAGGACATTTGAACGCGACTACAGCCCGATCTGCTGGATGGAATAATACCAATTTTGGGAGAAATGTACGTTTGGTTACGCAGATCACGCTTTTTGTTATTTGGTGTAAATCTGGTAGTTTTAGAGATATTAAAGGTAATAAAGATATATAGATATGTAGGGACGTGGCTTCTCCCTTGATCTGACATCCCCTGTGATGAAATCGTATTGGCTAACAACACTTAAACCAGAAAGTGTTGGCAGCTGTAGGCAGCCATATTGAGACTTGGCTTGAGCTGAGTGCCACAAAAAAATAAAATAAAGAAAAGGGGCCTAGGTGGGGACACCCTGAGCTCCTAGCCATGGTGCGAGAGTCCCCAGGAACCCCACCATGGTTAAAAAGCATTTTTTGTAAATCTCAGAAAAATGAGTGAATGGATCTGCAAATTTTCTCAGTTTAAAAAAATAAAACACGGGCTCCTGAACACTTCCTTTACTGGGCCTGTGAGTGAACAAAGTTCTGGGGGAATTGGGGGCAAAAAAAAGGAGTAGGTGCTTGGTGATCCCCCCCATGGTTTCTGGTGGCCCTGGGCCTATGATAGAAATAAATGAGTGGCCCTCCCGGGAACCACCACCTTTCTAGTGCAAAATGTAATAAGTGAGTGTGTGGGGCCCACATGGCCCCCCTTACAGCCAACTACCTAGGGAAAATGTATTTTGTTAGAAATGGGATGCCCACAAGTCTCACCTACAGCCCCAAGGACTGCCACCACCCTGGGGCAACCTTTAGATTTTAAGGGGTCACACTGACAGTCACACACTGACTCATACACTCACAGAACCACTGCCATATCCATACAGACACTCATACACCCATTCACTGACCCACTCACAGACCCAGTCAGACACTCGCATACCCACTCCCACACCCACACAGGCATTCATACACCCACTCACAATCACACAGAGACATTAGTACACCCTCTCACAGACCTACTCAGACACTCACTCACCCACTCATAGACCCCCTCAGAAACTCACACACCCTCTCACAGACTCACTCAGACCCTCACACAACCTGTCACACATCCACACAAATACTCACACACCCGCACACAGACCCATACATACACTCACACACCCACTCATAGACCCACAGAGACACACACCCTCTCACAGACCATTCACATACCCACTTACTGATCTACTCACACTTCCACTCACAGATCCACATACACAACCATACAGCCACTCACAAACCCATATAAGTGAAACCTAAATTTGCTGATTTGTTGAATGTGAGTCTTTAGTTTGTTGAACCCATGATGTATCCACACATTCAAGTTATAAATCTAATAAAAAGGATTCAGGAGAAAAATGAACCAGTGTTTGGTTAAAGGGGTGACTCTGCAAAGACTCATAGCCATACAGCCACTCACACTCCTATTCACAGACCAATGCAGCCACTCACACTCACACAGCCACTAACACACCTATGGAGCCACTCACATATCCATACAGCCACTCACATACCAGTCACAGACTCAGAGACCCACTCAGACACTCACTCAACCACTCATAGATCAACTCAGAAACTCACACCCTCTCACAGACCCACACAGACACTCACAAACCCGCTCATAGACCAACTCAGACAATCACACAGTCACTCACAGACCACTCACATACCCACTCCCCGATCCACTCACACACCCACGAACAGATCCACATACACAGCCATACAGCCACTCACAAACCCATATAAGTGTAACCTAAATGTGCTGCTTTGTATTGAATGTGTGCCTTTAGTTTGTTGATCCGTGATGTATCCACGCATTCTAGGTAGAAATTTTATAAAAAGGATTCAAAAGAAAAATAAACCATTGTTTGGTTAAAGGAGTGGCTCTGAAAAGACACACCCACTTGTAGGCCCATACAGCCACTCACATACCTACTCATAAACCAATGCCACCCACTCTCACACCCAGTCACAGATCCACTCATGCACCAACTCAGAGACCCAAAGAGCTACTCTTATACCCACTCGCACACCTATACAACCACTCACACCCACTTGATGACACATACAGCCAGTCACACACCCATCCTTTAAGGTTACAGGTACAAAAATAAAATGTAAAAAAACATAGAAATTCTCCAAAAAATATACAGGTTACCTGAGGGGTATAGTTTGTAAATAACATTAAAAACCTTAGAAATTCAGTGAAAAAAAACAAAAGTTACAGGGACATTATACTTAGGAAATAGCATTAAAAATCAAATGAAAAAAATACAGGTTACAGGGACGTTATGGTTAGGAAACAGAATTTTGAAAAAACTGAGAAATGTACTGAAAAAAAACAAAGGTTACAAGGATGTTGTAGTTAGGCTTAGATTGTACATACACAAAACCAGAGAAATTCAGATATTATAGTTAACTGAGCTAATTATAACTATTGCATCTGCAATGCACTTCTTATGAATCACATATTATATCACTCATGCCATGGTCAGTGACATCACTGGTGACATCATCCAGTGATTGTGAGTGTTTTCTAAAAGTATATGAGTATTAATTTATACTAAGGTAATACGAAAGTTAGAATAATATACTTTGTGTACTACTAATGAGTGAAACTATTTCGAACATATATTTTGTGAGTGTATGTGTGACTGTGTGCACCCATGTATGAATGGATGTCTGAGTGGATGAATGTGTGTGTTTGCAAGTGGGTGTGTGAGTAGCTGCATGGGTGAATACGTGGGTGTATGAGAAGCTGTATGGGTGAGTGAGTGAATGCATTGATGTATGGGAGAGTATGTGGGTGGCTGTGTGAGTGACTGTTTTAGTGAGTTTGTGAATGGCTTTATGGGTGACTGAGTTTCTATCTGAGTGGCTGAATGGATGAGAAATTGCCTGGTCAAGTGGTTGTATGGGTGAGTGAATAGCTATTTGAGTGGGTGTTTGGATATCTAAGCGGGTGAATGAGTGACTGTATTGATAGTGAGTGTCTATGTGAATGACTGTATGGGTGAGTGGGTGGGCATGTGAGTGAATATATCAATATGTAATTGGGTATGTAAGTGTTTGTGTGGATGTATGGGTGGGTATTTGAGTAGTTGTATGGGTGAGTGAGTAGATCTGTGTAGAGCATGTATGGGTGAGTGAGTGGGTATGTGAACAGCTGTATGGGTGAATAAGTTGATCAATGAGTAGGTATATATGTGAGTGAGTGGCTGTGTAAGTGGCTGTGTGGGTGAGTGAGTGGCTGTGTGAGTACATGTATAAGAAACTGAGTGGCTGTACTGGTGAATGAGTGTGTATGTGAGTGGTTTTATTGATGGGCTTAGTGGATGTTTGAAAGGTTGTAAAGGTGTGTGAGTGGGTTTATGAGAGATTGTATATAGGTGTGAGTGTCAGTGAGTGTTTCTGTGGATGATGTCATCAGTGATGTCCCTTGAGATGTTATCAGTGATGTCATCAGTGATGCCACTGATCATGTTAGGAGTGATGTAATATTTGAGATCATAAGCAGTGTTTGGGCGGATGTAAGTTATAGTCAGCTCAGGTAACTATAACTGCTGAATTTCTATGTTTTTATATGAGTGAAATCTGAGCCTAGCTGTAACGTCTCTGAAACCTTTGTTTTTTCAGTAAATTTTGAATGTCTTTTAATTCTTTTCCCTAACTAAAATGTCCCTGTAACCTTTGTTTTTAATGTGAATTTCTAAGGTTTTTCAAAACATATTCCGTAACTATAAGGTCCTTGTAACCTTCATTTTTTTAAGTGAATTTCTATTTTAGTTTTTTTAAATCCTAACTGTAACCAGTAGCCTTTGACAGTGAGTGTGGAGGCGAGTACATGGGTGTCTCAGTAGGTCTGTGAGTGGGTGTAGCAGTGTCTAAGTTGGTCCGCTAGTGGGTACATGAGAATCTGAGTGACTGGCTGAGTGGGTGCGTGAATTTTTGGGGGGGTGTCTTAGCTGGTTTATGAGTGTCTGAGTAGGTTTCAGAGTGTCTACGTTGGTTTGTGAGTACCTCCATAGGCGTGATTGTCAGTCTGTAAGTGAGTGGATGAGTGTTTGAGTAGGTCTGTATGCGGGTGTGTGAGTCTCTGAGTGTGTCAGTGAGTGAGTATATGAGTTTTTGAGTAGGTCTGTGAGTGAGTACATCAGTCTCTAAATGGGTCTGTGAGTAGTTGCATGGGTCTGAGTGGGTCTGTGAGTGGGTGTGCAAATCTATGAGAGGATCTGTGAGTGGGTATGGACTCAATAGGTATGTGAGTAGATGCATGAGTCTCCTAGTATTTCTGCCTTTTGATTTGCCTTTCCTGATCATTTTTCTGCAGCTGTTTTGCCTTTCCTTCTCATATTTCTGCCCTCTGTTGTGCCCTCTTCTGCTCTCTTTTGACTTTCCTGCACATTTTTCTGCCATCTGTTCAGCCTTTTCTGCTTGTTTTTATGCCCTCTGTTTTGCCCTTTCTGTTATTTTTCTGCACTCTGTTTTGTCTTTTTCTGCTGGTATTTCTGCCCTCGGTTTTTCACAAGGGAAGGGGCCCTATCTACCAGGGCTGATTTCGGCCCCCATGGACTCCATCCCCCTCAGGGCCGGTTATAATTTAATAGGGGAGGTGGGTTGCACACCCCCATCCTCAGGCAGATTTCAGCCCTGGGGATACCATCTCAAGAGGAGCCATGTCTCCTGGATGACCAGGAGCTAACCTAGGGCACCCAGTGTGAAGGATAAGGACTGTGGGGGAGCCTCAAGGCCTATGCAGTCCCAGCCAGCACCCTGTCTCCTGCAGGAGCTGGCATTGCTATTGCACACAGGGAGCTGCTATACAATGCAGCTCTCTGTGTGCAAGATCAAACTTTTCATCTCTTTTCCTGCCTTCATGTCTAAATGCAGGAAAAGTGATGAAATCTCTGCTTCCAGTGGGTGGGATCACTTTGACAGCTCTCACCTGCTGGAACAAGAGTGCTTGCTTTTGCTCACATCAGGCACCAATACCCATCATTAACGACCAGGCCCTCAGTGTGACTATACAACATTGTTCCCCAACCCCCGCACCTATGGACCCCCGATAATATCGGCACCACTGCCGACTTTAAGCAAATCTTCAGTGGCTCCCCACATAAAAAAACCCCCACAGGTTGCTGTTTCAATTATCAATTCTGGAACACCTAACGATCGGCCTCACCCCAAAGGTAACAGGGTCATAAGAAGACCGGCGCACCTGCCACCCGGAGCTGCCCCGTACGTGGTGGTACTCAGTGGAGTGCCCAAGCTTGCGGATGGTATTAATGAGTCTCCCTCTTCTCTAAAAAATAAGGTCTTGGATTGGCTAACTAAATTTAGACCTTTGCCACCAGGGCTGCTTAATGAAGTGATCCTAGCAAGGAGGGTCCCCTGGGTGGGGGAAACAACAAAAAGGGGCTCGGGGGATTGTGTCCTAGTCAACTTTGGAGACCCGAGAACAGTTGCATGTATTTGCAACTGGGTGGGTGGATCCCCTCACACGACCATTCAAACACTGCCCTTATCGGTCTTTTACCCCGACAAATTAGAGCGGTTTGCGGAGGGAGCTGATGAGGGTTGGTCTTGGGTGGCCCCTAGAAGAAATTACCAGGGGAGAAGGGATCATAATCCTCTAGCAAATGGGGGGATGGGTAGATGGAGACAAAACACCCCAATCACCCATGGTGCCCAGTTCACCCACTACAACAGGTTTGACTGTCTGGATGCTGTGGACTGACGGTATACTGCCAGAGGGAAGTCTCTGGCCCTCTCACCCCCGAGGCAGGCTACAAACAATGAGGTAGTCCCAAAGGTATGTCCCAACACTAGCTCCAAGACCCCACCACAGTTAATAGAGCGCCCTCCAATTAGAGTAGCCGTGTCACCTACAAGCTTAAGGGGTGGCATGCCTGCTAATGTGGGGAGTAGTTTGCCGGGTAAGGAAACGCATCAAGAGGGGGGAATGGGGAATCCCTCAAGACGGAATGACAGCACCAGGGGGGCTGAATCTGGTGCCCTTCACATCTTATCATGGAATGTGGCGGGGCTACCAAACAAACTAGACACCCCGGACTGGGCTGAATTTGTCGCAAATTACGATATTTGCATGTTCCAGGAGACCTGGGCAAGAGAAAGCCTTTCCCACGCAGGGTTTGCAACCTTTAATATTCTGGCCAAATGGGGAGGAAAGGGACGCCCCTCGGGTGGATTGTCCATATGGGTTGGATGTCATCTGGGCTGTAAAGTAACTATAAAGGAAACAAACTAACCCGATATTCAGTGTGTTTCACTGGCCTGGCCTACTGGGAGGGGACTGATACTGATTAACCTGTACTCTAGACCGGTCAGGGTAACTGGTACCTCGGGAACGATAAATGATCTGTCGACATTTCTCGACTCGGTCGATACCACCCAGATACTTTTGCTAGGGGGAGACTTCAACACCCAGTATGAGCCCCTCCCAGCTTATCTGGATGGGATTAGCAGTGAGGAGGATGCCCTGTGGGAGATCCCGATTCTAGGGGGACCACCTGTAGGATCCTTCTCTCCACTTATCTCACAAATAACTTCTTTGACTCTGGCAGGCTCTCTTAGAGCGTGCAATGGGCGGTTCAAGGGGGATATTCCGCCTAGACCCACCTTCAATAGAACTGGGCAGGAGTCAAGGATAGATTATATCCTGACTAGGACAAAGGACTGGTCGGTGGTCCGTGATTTCGAAATAGTCACGCGAACTGAGAGTGACCACAACGCCCTCTCTCTCTGCCTTACTCCAGGGGTATTGGACAATGCCGAGGTCCCAATGAACCGTGACCAGCCCGCAGACCTGATTCTAAGTACCAACAGGCGCAGAATAAGATGGGCGAAACTCTTAGAGAACCCCAAAGACATCCAGAGGATTTACACGCTGGTGGTCCCAGCATTTGAGAAAGTGCAAGAGCTCATGCCCCAGCTGACTACCCCAGATGGTCGCTGTGCCCTAGGAGACAATCATGCAAGCCTATGTGATGCTCTTGCTGAGGTACTGAATCCAGCGAGCCGAGGTAAAAAAACGAGGAAAGAGCGCGCCTCCTGGTTTAACAACTCCTGCAGGGAGGCAAAGGCCGAACTCCTAGAATCGCTTAAAAAATACGAAGCCCCTATGGTGATCCGGGAAAAAAGGGCAGCCTATAAGCATCTTATTCAAAATGCAAAGATTGAATGGGACCATGAGAACTGGGCCCAAATGACCACTGCCCTTGCTCGTAGAGACTCCCGCAAGTTCTGGCAGATCGTTAAGGTTGGCTCGGCTGAGCCTGTGAACCCAATCGAGGCCAACATAGCACCTGAACTGTGGGAGGCACACTTTGCATCACTCTATAGTATAGCTGGGCTAGACTATCTAGGTACAGAGGCTGGAGAACTATCGCAGTCTCCAACTGGAACCCTACAGATTATGGAGGACTTCAGTATGGGCGAAATGACAAGGGCGATCGGAGGCCTGGCTTCTGGGAAAGCTCCCGGACTAGATAAATTGCCAGGGGATCTCTTAAAGCAAGAAACTACCATAAGGGCACCATATTTTCTTGTACTCTTTAATGCCATCCTTGCCGGCATGCCAGTTCCCCTCACTTGGCTGGGGGCGGAGATAGTCCCCATCTTTAAAAAGGGGTCGCCTCTGCTCCCGGCCAATTATAGACCAATCAGCCTGATAGACGTCCCGCAGAAGCTTTTTGCTAGGCTTGTGCTGGACCGTCTGTCGGATTGGATTGAGGAGAACAGCATTCTGAGCCCTCTCCAAGCAGGGCTCAGAAGAAAGGTCTCTACCGTTGATCAGGTCTTTCGGCTGTCCCTTATCCACTTGAAGACCGTACAGTTGGGGGGTGGCAGCCTCTTCACGGTCTTCGTGGATCTAAGGGCGGCCTTCGACCTGGTCCCCCGAGGGAAACTGTGGGAAGTCTTGTCAAAATTGGGGGTTCCAACTGAGCTCCTACACATGATCATCCGTCTGCACACTCACACCTTTGCCCAAGTGAGATGTGGGAAGGATGGAGCTCTCTCCAATAGGTTCCCCGTTGGCAGGGGTGTAAGGCAGGGTTGTGTGCTCGCACCAACCCTGTTTTGCCTCTTTGTCAACGGGGTTATTGCCCACCTGGAAGGGGTACAGAACTCAGACGCACCAAAATTGGCAGGCAACAGGGTACCAGCAATCATGTTTGCTGATGATACCCTGTTGCTCTCCAAGTCGCCCAAGGGGATCCAGCGCGTCCTGGATGGTTTCGTGGTATTCTGCATGGAACATGGCCTTGAAATTAATACCTCGAAAATGAAATGTATGGCTTTCAATCCTCCTCGAAGGTTCAACTCCAGCCCTCATATAGGGACAAGCACACTGGAAAAGGTCCAAACTTTTGAGTACCTGGGAATAACACTCAATGAAAAGTTAACGTGGGGCCCTCACCAGGAGAAAGCGATACTGAAACTGACACAACATGCGGGGGGGATACTAACACTGATGGGGAAAAACAGGTCATCCCTTAAACCGGTAGGCCCCCCACTACACATCTATAGGGCCCAGGCAAGAGGTGCTGCCACATATGGCAGCGAATTGTGGGGGCACGCTGTATCCCATGAAATATTAAAGGAAGAGAATAGATTTATTAGGTGTTTAGTAGGACTACCCCCCAGTACACCCTTGGTCCCACTTAGAATGGATCTAGGAATTAGACCACTCGATGAAGAACTGGCACTGCGACCCCTGATTTACTGGCGTAGGCTGTGGGCGGTGCCAGAACTGATTAGTTATAGGCAGGAGCTTCAGGAGGTGCTCAGCATTCCCCATTCAGGGAACATTCTGTGGCTGAAATTCGTGAGGAAAAGCTTGGAGGACTTGGGACTACACACCCTCTGGACGGATCCATTGTCTGTTTGTACTTTGACTTCGAACAAGACTATTGCCAAGGTGTATCATGGACACAAAAGAGCGGCACTTTTGGCCCGGCCCAACTTGGGAACACTAACGGAGTCATTCTTAACTATTAAGGATAACTACAGTTTGGAATTGGCACTTGACAAAATCTACCCTGTGCTACTAAGGAAGCTGTACCTCCAATGGAGGCATGGATCTCTCCCAATCTGTACTTTTACATCTAAATGGAACGAGGTGGTATCCCCTCGATGCCCTGCATGCAGGGTGACAGATGAAACAGAGCCGCATCTGATGTTCTTTTGCCCAGCATACAGAGATGCACTGAAAAAGTGGATTATACCAATTTGTAGGAACTTGGGCTTTACAAAGTACACAGAGGCCCTGAGAATTCTCAAAGTTGACCTGTCGGAATTTATTGTGTTCGCTGTAGCTAAGTATCTAAATGCCGTCTGGCACTACAGAAGACAGTGTCTGAAACTGGTCCACTAATTCCGACTAGACTGGTGAAAGACCCTTTGTACATGATTGACCTTAGAACTCTTGTGTTCCCGATGTCTTAACCTTTAGCATTTTAAACTTTTAAGTCCATTTTTAACAAGGTTTTAAATTTGTATTGTATGTATCTTTTATGAAGTTCATCTTCGAAATAAAGATTGATAAAGTAAAGCTTGCTTTTGCTTGGCAGGAGCCAGGAACTCACACCAAGCAAAAGCAAACAGCTATGTCTTGGGGTGGGCACCCTGGGACATAGCAGGAGCCGGTCCTAAGGGGTGATGGTCCACTGAGCCAACATTGACTCCAGGAGAAGGGCCGACAGCACCCATCTTTAATGTTAATTTTAGCCCAAGGGAGGTGGTCGTCCCTGGGGCCCAGAGGGGTCATTGTGGTCCCCCTATTCCAACTTTACTAGTAAAGGGGAGTTATCATTACCATTCCAATGATATAAAACATTATACAGCTACTCCTTTCTAATCCAGAATTACAGGTTAAAAATAGAATAAAGACATTTCTATTGTTAACCTATGAAAGTAGTAGGCCTCCCAGTAATTAACAACAAATTTGGGTGTTTGGCACTACCAGGACATGCCAACCTTAAGAGTACATGTCTTACCATTTACTTAGGGATGTGTTTGGAGGGGCCCCTATAGTGGTGGGGAGCACACAGTGTTCTTTTAATACCCCTCACACACCAAAAGGACCCATGGTGTCATGCTTCATCATTGGGATCTTCGCACCCCTCTACGGGATTCAGCATGCTACTAATCGACGAAATAGGTGGGAGCACTAAGATTTTGACTATGTGTGGTGTGAGGAGGGGTTGTGTCATTAAGTGAGCGGTGGGTTCAAAAAAGTGTGGGTAGTGAAAAATGAAAAAGGGCCTGGCACGTGGGTCTAATACATTTTAGTGGGCCTCCGTGCTGGCTATATTAAAAATTGGGGGTGTCGAGGTGTATTTGTATGTTAATGTACAACACCTCATGAGTGTGTCGTCGACATGTTTCGAAGCAGGGCTTCTTCTTCAGGATGGGGGTGCACAGATCCCCACCTTACTCACGTCAAGATGTCCCTTTAACATCAATATTAAAACTTAATTAAGTTTAATTCGGCTATCCGAGGCTAATGTGTGCCTATATTTGATTTATTTAGATATTTGCAATGTATACCTGTAATGAAAGGGAAAGAACACAAAGGAGAAACAAATGGCATTATAGAAGTGAAATGTCCAAATGCTGGTACAGTGACCTAAACAAATGTGAGGGCAACACTGCCTAAACATATGTCATCCTATTCCTGTGAGGTACCCTGTATAGGAAAAAAGAAACAGACACAAGACGTACACACAAATACCATAAAACACACGCTCTATTGAGATATCTGTTGGGGTGATATGAGACTCAAGGATTTAAAAGTATCCAGAAATGTAAAAGAAGATGGTGCATATAACGTTCCTTCCTTGCCCCCACATTCAATGTCTGAGCCTCAGTATGGTGTAGAACTGCTTTATTTGTATATCACAAGGTTATCACAAGCCTAGGGCGCCGAGCGTCTATTCACAGCGAGCTCCGGTCGCCAACTGCCGATTTCCCAGTTCGCGCCTTCAATCTCCGCCTACTGCGCATGCGCGCGCCTTCCGCTCCTGCCTATGGCGTGACGCGTCATCGCGTACACGCTCATAGACTAGAGCGCACACCACATATCTCCCCCCTTTAACAGTAACAAGATAACAATCCCCCAAAACCCACTAAGTGTCCATTTGTCCCCAAAGTCTCTATCTCTGGAGGGCACCATAGCAGTAGCAATACATCATGACTAGTGTCCACTCATTTCAAAGTCTCTATATCGGGAGGGCACAGTAACTGCCCTGCCACTGCGGGTGTATCTTACCGGCATGTTCTCTTCCACCTCTCTCTCTCCTCGTGATCTCTCATCGTCTCTCTGATCTTCTCTCTGTACTACACCGGCCGGTGTACTGTCTCTGTCGGTAGACTCTGTGTTGGGGACTTCCACTTCTCTGTCATCTCCTACTCCGTCCCACAGGTCTTGTGCGTTATGCACCAGTGGAGGCCTTGCTTCTTCGGACTCCTCCTGTATCTCCTCCTCCTCGGACTTGGGCCACACTACTATCTTGTTGACTCTGGCCATGCGGTCTTGGGACCACACCTTGCCGTCGCTGAGGAGAGCCGCCCTGCCTCGCACCTCTTTGACCTGTAAGGGCTGGCTATACTTGCTGTCTCCTTTCTTTTGTAGGGTAGGGAGTTTGACCCTGACCCATTCTCCTTCTTCCAGTTCTGTCTCCTTCGTGTTGCGTCGTTTGTCGTAGTGTGCAGCATAAATCTTCTGGGCCTTCTCCAAATTGTGCTGAACCACTGCAGGGGACCACTTGCTGGTGATGGTCTTCTCCCTCCTCACTACATTGTCCCTGGTGAACGGAAGTCGTCCTCTGAGCACTTGAAAGGGACTGTACCCCACCACCGTGGGGGTGATCCTGTAGGCCCACAGCATGCTCATTACTTCGGTCTCCCAGTCTTTTCCCTGTGAGATGGCTGCCTGTATGGAGCCCATGAGCACGCGGTTGAAGCGCTCCACTTGGCCGTTGCATGCTGGGTGGTAGACGGCCGTGTGCTTTGACTCAATCCCGTTCCTCCTCATAAATCGAGCCCATTTGTCCGAGACAAATTGCGGTCCATTGTCACTAAGAATGGATTTGGGTATACCTTCTCTCAAGAACACAGACGTCAGAAATTTCAGTATGGTGTCCGTATCCATGGACTCTTGTATGTCCACTTCAGGCCATTTAGAATACTTGTCTATCACCACACATAAATATTTGTTCACACCTCTACTGTCCAAGACGGGCCCAAGTATGTCGATGGCCACATTCTCCCAGGGGTTTTGTGGGGTATCAAACCTTCCCAAGGCTGGTCTGAGTGGTCGTAGAATTTTGTCCGCTCCTTGGCATTGCCCACACTCCCTCACTTGTCTCTCTATGTGGACATCCATACCTGGCCACCAATACATTTGCTTGACTCGTGCTTTGGTCTTTACGATGCCCAGATGTCCTTCATGCAGTTGTTTCAACAACTTGGGTATCAGTATTTCCGGTGGTACTACCCTTTCTCCTCTGTATAGGAAGATTCCTGAGTCGCTCAGGGACAGTTCCTCTCTCATCTCGTAGAACCTTCGCACTCCTTCCGTGAGCTTCTTTTTGTCTGGCCATCCCGACGTAAGATGTCTTTTTATCTCTACCTTCCCCGCATCCTGTTCATAAGCATCCGCCCATTCCTGACAGCTTATCGACGTCTCATGGTCCTCCATGCTGGCCACCATCTCCTCCTTGTCCGGGGCCTCCTCCGGCGCATCCTCCATCGCCGCAGCTCGGCTGAGGTAATCCGCTACCCTGTTTTGCGTTCCCGGTAGGTACTCCACGTCATAGGTGTAATCAAGTAGTTTTAGCGTCATTTTCGCAATTCTCGGGGTCGCTGTATCATGGCCCGAGGACGTCAGGACTTTGATCAGGGGCTTGTGATCTGTTTGAAGCTTGAATCTTGTGCCCCAAATGAACTGCCGAAACTTGCCCATGGCCCAAGTGACCGCCAGCATCTCTTTTTCAATGACGCTGTACCTTTGTTCCGTCGGGGACAGCGCACGTGAAGCAAAGCTGATGGTTTCAATGGATCCATCTTCCCTTTCCTGTGCCAAGACCGCCCCTAAGCCCTTGTCACTTGCATCCGTCGTCACTATGGTCCTGCCTGTGGGGACATAACCTTGCAGTGGCACGGCTTGGCTGATGCAATCCTTTATCGTTTCAAATTCTAATTGCGCTTCTGAGTCCCAATCAAACTTTGCCTTGTCTCTGATGAGTTGTCTCATTCTGTATGTTCTGGTGGCAAAGTGCCTCACGAACTTGCTATAATACTCGGCCATTCCGAGGAATGACCGCACTTCCTCCTTGGTACTCGGAGCTCTGGCATTCCTGATGGCCTTCACATTTTGTTCCTTGGGTGAAATACCATGCGTACCAATTTCATGACCTAAGTACGTTACTGAGTGAGTTCCAATCTTACATTTGCTCCACTCTGCAGTTAAACCTTTGTTTTGCAGCACTTCTAGGACTCTGTGTAGCTTTTTGTCGTGATCTCCCTTGGTGGAGCCCATCACCAGAATGTCATCCTGGAAGTACTGCACACCAGAGATGTCCTTGAACAACCGATGCATCAACTTCTGAAATACGGCCGCCGCAGATGCTAGACCAAAGGGCATCCTCCGGAACTGGTAGCACCCGAAGGGCGTAATGAAGGAGGTGTACTTCCTACTCGAGGGATGCAGCTCAATTTGGTAGTACGCTGACGTGAGATCTATGGTGGAGAAATGGGTGACACCTTTTGTTCTTGCCAGCATCTCCTCAATCCTGGGAAGGGGAAATCTCTCCACTATGAGGTTTTTGTTGAGCTCTCGGAGGTCCACACAGAGACGAACTTTTCCATTGGGTTTCTTGACCACCACCAAGGGGGATAGCCACTCCGAACTGTCCACCGGCTCTATGATGCCCTGCTTCTCCATCCTCTGAAGTTCTTGTTGCACCGCTCCACTTGTGGATATCGGGATGTTCCTGACTTTGTGCACTACTGGTACTGCTCCCTCCTTGAGGACCATTTTGTGGACGAATTTGTCCAGTTTACCGACTGTACCCTCAAAAACCTTGGGGTATGCAGATTTCCAGTCTCCTTCTTTCGTGAGGGGCCACTCGTCCGTTAATAGTATCTGTTCTCTCCCGCCCGGGTTGAATATGATTCCTAGATCCCCTGCGTCTCTCCATCCGAGCACAGAAGGGCCTTTCTCAGCGACGTACAGGGTGCATGTGGCCGACCTCCCTCTGAATTCGAATGTGAAGTCTCGGCACCCCACCAAGGGAATGGCGTTCTCTGTATATGAGATGGGTTTGATGTCCGGCGGCCATAGGTCTGGCCCCACTACTGGTGCGAAGTCTTCGTCCCATATGGATCTTTGTACGATGGTCCAGGGAGATCCTGAGTCGACGGCCACGTGTACTTTCACTCCACCTATGTGCATGTCCGTGAGAGGCTTATCTCTTCGCTTCCCTGTCACCTCCAGCACCTGATCCTCAATGCACAGCACCATTTCACCGTCTTCTTGGTCGTCTTCCTCGCTGATTTCCGCAGTGGCAGATTCAACACACTTGACCGTGGACTTCTTCCCCCTCTTGCGGCAAACTTTTTCAAAATGGCCGACCAGGCCGCAGAACGCGCATCTGGCGCGGAACGCAGGACAGCGTTTATCCTGAGCAGAATGCGCCGTGCTACCACATCTATAACACGAGAACTTGCTGTCTGTGCTGGGGCGGACCGTCTGTTTCCCTGTCCATTTTGTATCCTTCCTCTGATCTCCATACGTCCCCTTTTGTTTACTGGACTGTGAGGCCTCGTCTATCTTGTTAATCATCTGCCTCTGCGTGCCTTCCCTTTTTGCCGCATCTGCGCCGCGTTTAGACATTTCCGCCTTTTTTACCATTGCCACGACTTCCTTGAGCGAGGTTTCGTTCTGCGCCCATAGTTTGTCTTGGACGGCCCTGCTGGTGGTGTGCATAACTATCTGGTCTTTTATGTACTCATCCTGTAGAGCACCATACTGGCACGTGATGGCCAGTCGTCGGAGCGCGGCCACGTAGTCGTCTATGGATTCGCCTGCCTCTTGTTTCCTCTGTTGGAAATTGTAACGGTCTATGGAGACACAGACTGCTGGGCGGTAATGATTGTCCAAGTCTTCCAGTGCATTTTTGAAGACATCCGTCTCCGTCGCACCCCTCTCCTTGGGCACCAAGTTCTTGAACACTCTCACCCCTTCCGGGCCTAAATTGTGGAGTAACAGTCTCTTTTTTCTTGCCGGGGTGTATTCCTCCCCATTTTCATCCTCAAGAGCCTCAATGTAATTTTGAAAGTATTCCCTCCAATCCTCCCATTTTAACTGTGGTTCTCCCGGTCTGGGCAGGAATGGGATGGGGGCCATCAGGGCTGAAGCTTGATTCGCCATCCTGGCCTCGCCTCTGGGGTCTACCGCCTGGGCACTGGGTTGGTCGGGCACACTGGATGCTCCTGCACTCCCTGCCGTGTCACCTTGACCTCTGGGACTACCTGGAGTACTGTCCCTTATGGCCTGCGTGGGGTTGCCTGTCTGCGCCCCTTCCTCTGGCTTGGGGGTGGTGCCTTTGGTTGCCAGGCTGCTGGCTGTAGGCTCTTTCCGTTGGGCAGCACTGACCTGAATGCTTATGCCTGTATTCTGGCCTTTGTGGTGCTGTTGCGCTGCTGCCACGCCCTATGCTCGTGCTGGTTGCTGTTCTGTCCCTCTGGCTGGTGTAGGGCTGTTGGAGGGTGCTTGCTCCTGTCCACTGTGCTCGATGGTGTTCGTGGTACCAGCCTCGTCGCCAATATAATGTTCCTTCCTTGCCCCCACATTCAATGTCTGAGCCTCAGTATGGTGTAGAACTGCTTTATTTGTATATCACAAGGTTATCACAAGCCTAGGGCGCAGAGCGTCTATTCACAGCGAGCTCCGGTCGCCAACTGCCGATTTCCCAGTTCGCGCCTTCAATCTCCGCCTACTGTGCATGCGCGCGCCTTCCGCTCCTGCCTATGGCGTGACGCGTCATCGCGTACACGCTCATAGACTAGAGCGCACACCACAGTGCATACTTGCTGCCAAAAACATTGTTAGCACCATGAGCTTTCAAAACGGTAGGGGTGTGGTGCTTAATTAGCAACCTGAAAAAAGGGCAGAAAAAATAAACAAAACAAAGCATTTTGTCATAATCCAGTTTGCCTATGTATCACTTAGTCCTGTTGTTATTATAACCATTAGATCTGGTTCGGCTGTGCCGTACTCACTACAAGCAGGAGATTCCCTGACCTTGTCTGCCCCTGATCGCGGCTCCGTCGATACTGGGAGCAATTCAGATGTCGAGTTAAAGTACCCTTAATTTATCGTAAAGTGCTGAAAAAAACGTAAAGGATGAGGGCCTTTTAAGGGCATTCCGGTTGCGGTAATTGGCAGCTCTAGTTAATTCAAAACACATGTGATGGTACATGGAACGCTACGTACTTCAGTGCGGTGGGTGGTGAGGAAATATCTCGGTCCTGCGCCTGCGCGCTGGGAAATCCTGTCTTCTAGGTTCCAGGAACAAAGCCTGCATCTGTGCGGCTGAGTGGGGAAGAACTGTCTCCTTGCGGCACATGCGCGGTGAAAATACTGCCACGGTTAGCTTGGAAATCTCCTAAAGATGTAATAATAAGTACGCAGTAAGCGCCGCACTAAGTTACTAATTGAAGCAACTTATTCATTATGGAGAAATAGTACGACAATTGTAAGCCTGAGCTCCGTTGCAGGGTTTACAGACTATCAAATGAATAAAGGGAAATAAACCAGTTAAAAAAAAGGGGCATATTTAGACCTGAAAAAAGTGTGGCGCAGGAGCCTCAGACAGCTCGAGTCCGTACAGTATGTAATGCTTATTCCCTCATGAATGTGTGTACACACTAAGGGGCCCATTAGGATGCCAGGCAGATTGCCCCCGCCAGGCTGGCGGTAGCCACCGCCGGTTTGGCGGGGGCAATCCGCCCGCCATCCTCACTGAAATGACCCCCACCACATTAGGATGGCTTGGGGGTCCACGGCGGACGGAAATACTGTCCGCTGCTTTTCGGCGGAAAAGGTTTAATATGGTGGCGGTGTCTGTTTGATACCGCCAGCCATATTAGTATGGGCCCAATCTGATGCCTTTCCGTGGCGGCAATGCTGCCACGGAAAGGCAGGTGGTCTTCACTGTGGGGGCACCCTGCAGCCCCCGGAGTGAAGGCGAGGTGGGGGGTGCACACAGGGGCTACCTGTGGTTCCCCACAGTATTTGCATACACGGAGCGGCAGGCACTGCGCGGTGCCTGCCCCTTTGTGTATGCAAATGCATACATGCATTTTTAGCATTGTGGCTGGCGGTGCTAGGAGCACCGCCTGCCACAATGTTAAAAATGCAGGATGCGTCTTCCACTGTGGCGGGCACATCCTAATACCCCCCACGGGACCTCCCCCCTTATGGCAGGTGGTCCCAAACCTCAGGAGGAAGGCGGGTGGGTAAAGTCCGCCTGCCATCCTAATGAGGGCCTTAGTTTCTGAAAGAATAGTTATTACTGTCTAGATACTGTCTGTACGATTTTGAGCCGGTAAAGTACTTAGGATATTGCCAAAAACGATGCCTAAATAAAAAAGCCCCAATGAAGGACTGTGCTCGGAAATTGTTTACTGGGACAGTTGCCCCCAGGGGATGTCAGCGTTAAGCCAGTTGATATGGGTACCCAAACGAAAAACCCAACGTTGTTCCTTTTCAAAAAGGCCTTTCTCTGAATTCATTTGCTCAATAATCGTCCATTGGAGGTCATTCACAGAGTGCAACTCATTTAAAAAGTGGGAAGCCACTTTTGTTGTACTCTTTTTGCACCTCACATTGCTTTTGTGTTCATTAATTCAGATTTTAGCCGATCTGGTCGTCATCCCTATGTATTCAAGCCCACATGGGCATGTGATCATGTAAATGACGTGTCTGCTGTTACAATTAGTGAACTTTCTTTGTTCCCAGGTGCTGCCATTCCTGAAGGTTAGTTGTCTACACTTTTTAGTTAGGTGGCAGCTGCTGCAGTTGCCACAGGGGTGGTGGCCTTGTACCCATTGGAGTGTGGGTTGTTCTGGTTCATTTATACGCGGCCGCTTATGAACCAGGATGTCTTTAAGGTTCTGGCTTCGTTTGTGGGCAAAGAGAGGTTTCCCAAATTCTAGGATACCACATACAAGGGCTCACCAGTGTTTGTTGATGATTTTGGAGACCTCATTGGAGTGTGTATTAAAGGTAGTCACACAGAAGGGCCTTTTATTTAGTTGCTTTTGTTCTCTCTCTTCCATAAGGGCTTCCCTGTGGTTGTTACGAGGCCTTTTCATGGCTCTGTCAATCACAGGTGTAGGGTATTGTCGGTTCAGAAGTTTGTTTTTGAGGTTCGCTGATTGTAACTTGAAATCCTTCACGCTAGAACAATTCCGTCTCAGACGGAGAAATTGGCCGTATGAAAGGTTATCACGCAAATGTCACGGATGAAAGCTGTCATACCTCAGAAGACAGTTTCTAGAGGAAGGTTTGAAATGCGTTGTCGTTTTCAGGTAGCCTGCTGCTGGGTAGATGTGTAGATCCAAGAAGACCATCATTTCACTTGACACAGTGCTTGTGAATTTCAGGAAGTTGTTCTGTCTGTTAAGCCAATCCATAAATTGCGCCACTGACTGGAGGTCGCCCTTCTAGATGACCAAGACATCATCTATGTAACGTCTCCATGTAGCTATATTGTGTCTGAAGGGGTTACTTTGAAGCAGGATGTTATGCGTCTCCAGATGGTGGATGTAGAGCCAGACTAGGGGCAAAGGTGCTCCCCATGCTGGTCCTGTGACTTTGAAGGTACAGTGTTTTTTCATGATGGGAAAAGTTCCTTGTTAAGGCTAGAGATATACACTCCATCACCACACTCCTGGGTGTCTGGTATTTCCAAGCTTTTGAAAAAAGGACCTCCTCAATGATATTGAGGGTTTTGTCATGTAGTAAGCTGGTGTACAGGCTTTCTACCTCTAGGCTTAGTAGTAGTTGAGTAGTGGGGTCAAAAGGTAAGTTTTGTAGAAACTGAAGTACAGCTTTGGTAACCTTCAGGTATGTGTTTGTTGCCTGTGCCAGGGGACGTAAAACAGCGTCCCCAAATCTGGACAGAGGTTCTAGAATTGAACCAATCCCTGAGATGATTGGTCTCCATGGGGGTTTATTTAGGTCCTTATGTATTTTAGGAATGGTGTAAAATTAGGGAGTCCTAGGTGACTTCTGGACTAGGAATTCCGCCTCTTTTTTAGACATCCAATCATGGCCAAGGCTTCCTCCACCATTCCCTGGATTTTGATACGTAAAGTTTCTGTGGGGTCCTCGTGTAAGGTAGTATAGTTCCTCCTGTCTGTTAGGAGTCTTAGACACTCCTGGTCATACGCTGTAGCAGTTTGAATAACGATGGCCCCCCCTTTGTCTGCGGGTTTTATGATAATATTTTTGTTGTCCGCAAGTTGTTTTATTCCCTCTTGTTCCAATCTGCTGGTGTTATGAAACACACTCTTATCCATTGTGGTCAGACTGCCTAGATCCGTCATTACCGCCTTTTCAAAGGCCAGTAATTCGACCGGCAGTGCGGTGTCTGGTGGGGCGAAATTCGACTTCGGTTTCAACCCCGTGTCAGTGGGAGTGGAAGTATCCACCTTATCTTTAAAGAAAGCTTGTAATTTCAGCTTGCACATAAAATCCTGCAACTCAGTGTGGATTTTGAAAGTGTCCAGCCTTTTAGTTGGTACGAAACCTAGACCCTTATTGAGAACAGATTTCAGTGTGTCGGTCAGTGTAAAAGAAGTGATGTTGACCACTAGGCCCCCCTCTTGCTGGTTGACGGTTGGTTCTGGAGGGCGCCTGTTATGCTCCTTGTTGCCACTCGTGGGTCCTCTTGGTCCATCGTCTGCCAGGTCACGTTGTTGCCTCTCCTATTCCTGCCTTGTCTGCGTCCTTGGCGCAACCCTAAAAAAGGTGGAAGGCCATAAAAACTCCCATCGTACTCAGGAGCCCATTGTTGGAACTGGGGTCCTGTTGGGTGTGGTCCATACTGGTATGGTTAGAAATGCAGTGGGCCCTGGTATGGTTGGTACACCGGAGGTCCTTGGTAACCTCTCCATCCCCTCTGTCTAGGGTAGAATGGTTTCTGTTGTCTTTGTCCCCCTCTCTGGTGTCTGTGGTGCTGATGCCCACTTGAGTTTGACCCATTAGAGCTGCAGTCTGATGTATCACTGTCCTGGTCACTGACTGTTGTAATCTCTTGTGAGATAATCCTCTCTGGTATAGAGATACGCTTTTTCATGCATGAGGCACTCTTTGTATTTTTTTAATTTGTTGAATTTGCTTTATTTTAACATGAGTTCAAAATCCATCATTTGCTGGTTAAGCTCTTCCAGATGCTTTTTAAGGACAGAGTGGGACTGGTAGGTTTTCAGTTGGACCTCTAGTTTCTGAATATCGATTTTAAGTTCTTGGGCTATTCCCATGGCAGTTTTAACAATAAGAACTAGCCAGTCCCTGGTACAGTGCCACGAGATCAGTGACCAGTCTTTCTTACAAGCCATATCATTTTGAAAAATGAAAGATTTGTTTTTACGATGAGGTCCTGCGGGCCACTTTAGCCCTCAGGCATTTCGTCATCAATAATCCATGTAGTGCCGCTTTTATTTGGGTTATCCTAAGGTTAGTGAGTTCATCCCAATCAGCTACACTCGGACCTGGTTCTGTGTTGCTCAGGCCTTCAAAAGGGTTGATTGCCACTAGAATTCGGTCGATCTCATCTTCTCCGAAAATGAGGCCATTCTGGTCAGTCATGTTCGTAGTTCTGTTGATAACTTGGCAGATATTGGTGAAGGTGATTTAGGCATGTGTTTATGCGAAAACATGTGTGTATATTCAGGGGTGGGGGAATCATATCGCCCGACGCCCGAACCATGTAGATTTTTATAATGGGCAAGAAGATTTAGTGTCTATTTTGTCCGACGGACAAGAAGACATTAAATCACTGAACACGGGTCTCTGCCCTCCAGCTCCCTCGCTCTGTGATCTGGAAGCGCGATGCCGCTGCCCCAGAAGTGGAGCTGCGGGAGACACAGAGATTGGCAGAGAACTGCACTGTCTCTGCAGCTGCTGGCAGGTAGAGGCTAGTGTGCGCAGGAGCAGATGGACGGGCACAGGGCCCCAAGAGTGGAGCCGGGGCTGGAGACATAGATCGGGCCCGTGAGAGGGGCCCGGGAGGCAGCAGACACAAGACCCCAGTACACTGGAAGGCAGAGGCCGAGTATGGGGGCTCAGAGACAGACCCCCGAGAGAGGAGGACCAGGCCTGAGGCTGCCTAGAGGACAGACGCTGTCTGGTGTACTTAGGATGGTGGGAGGAAGAAGAGGCTGTCTGCCTGGGGCTGCGGGAGAAAGAGGCTGGTCACGGGACAGAGACAGAGACAGGCTCACAGTAGCTATGATCGGAGCAGTATGCAGGCTGCTCAGAGGGAAGAAATTATCCGAGGGTCAGAACCGGGTGGAGCGAGAGAGGCAGCTCTGGGAATTACAGACCAGACGGGCTCGGCAGAGAGCAGCCTGTGAACGGGGATAGGTGTGCCTCCCTGTCAGAGCGGCCTCAGGGAGGGGCTGAAGCTGGGGAGGGAGAAAGGGGCAGCCACCAGAGGAGGAGAACTGGCAGCATGGGACAGGAGAGAGACACCGAGGCAGCCGCTCTGCAGTGCTATATTTGTCAAATTGGAAGTGCAGGTGCTCAAATCTTTGTTGGAGGCACACCTACTTGTCTTTGGCTCCAGTGTATGTAAGTGTGCGTGGTACTATCTATATGTCTTTGAGTGCGTGTCTGCCTGTTGTGTCCTTGTCTGCGCGCGAGTATTTAAGTTTGGGTGGGAGTTTTTAGGACTGTGTATGGAAGTATTTGTGTCTGGGGTGTGGGCATCTATGTATCTGTGTGTCTGCCTGTATGAGTGTGTTATACATGTCCAGGTTAATGTTTGCATGTGTGTTCCAGTTGCGACTAATGAATTCTCATGAAGTGCCTTTCTGTTGTAAAAAAAAAAACTGCATGCTTCTTGGTCCAGATGCTCCCGTGTCAAGAGGAGGGAGCGGAGGTCGACCCTTTCCCATCCGCATGGTTCTTCCATTCCTTCCATTCCCAGAGACCCTGCTCCTTCCTTCCATGCCTCTATTTCTCTCTGAACAGGTGTCTGCCCCCCCTGCTCTTTGAACCACCAGCGCTCGGCGCTCAGCCGCCTAGAGAGGGCTGGCAAGTGCCTTAGGGAGCATGAAGGATATTTCGTGCAGCAGGGGATTAAAATCTCAGCTCTTTAGAATGAGTGGGGTGTCTCTAAGAAGTGAAGGAAGTCATATTGGCAGACAGTGTCTCCGGACGAGGAGTAGTTGAACACTTGAGTTCAACAGTAACACTGTGCCACTGGCAAGTCCCGTAGCAATAGCTAAGCACGGAAATTATTGTACATCAATTACGTGCAACAGCGTGTGTAGACCCGGCCCTGTTAATTAGCTGCCGGTGTTAAGCACCGGCACAAATTAAGCACTGCTGCTCTGGCCCTGCCACTGAGCAGAGAGAAGAGGCTGCAGTTAAGGGACTCCCAGGGATGCAGCTGTGGAGCAGACACATTACCAATGCTAGGATCACCCTAAACCTGCAGTATGTCATGCGGCTGTAGCAGTGGGGGCATAGGCCACACCTCCTTTCACAGACCATCTTCACTTGGCACCGACCCGTTCTCCATGACCCTCCACTCGCACCGCAATCTTGCGATCTCCCCTTATCCTCGGGGGATTGGCCTGTCCCCCGTTTACCGACTCTTCCCTTTTACCAGCACTAACCAAAGAACCAACTCCAGCCTCTACCTGAAACCCGTCTCTGGTACCAGCTACCTCCCTCAGTCAGTTTCAAAGACTGCTATAAATCCAGCCATAAGAGGGGCCTTCCCTAGCACTAACTTATTCAAACGTCTCACAGCAGAATTCTTCGCTTTTTGAAAGATGCTTTCCAGTCTGCCTCTCCTCTCCTGCAATTCGTGCAAGGGCTTGTTGGATCTGTTCTTCCCAGTACATAATGTAATCATGCTTAAAATGATTATACCCTCAGTGATGTACAGTCTTTGTGCATCTTTCTCTAACCTGTGTATCCCTGATTCAGGCAGGATGGGCCCCTTAATGCGCCTGTCTTTTGGGTGGAGAAAGTAGGTCTTCCCCTACTCTCTGTACACACCTCATATACTAACCCCTCTCTAGGAGTCAGGGAAATGCCCCCCCCCCCTTGCCTCTCTGTACACATCACATTCACCTTAGTGCAGGGACGCAAGCTTTGTGTCTGTCCCATTGACCCCTCTGATCCGGATGGTAGCAGGGAGAAGGGTTCCACCAGCTCAGTGTGCGCTGCATATTCCCACTTCTGGGTGCAGGGGGTGGACTGTCCCTTACCTCATATCTCTCAAACTTTTCTTCTTTGTGCAGGTTGTTGGTTGTCCGCTTTTACCTGTCTCTAATTGGATGGGCTCTGTTCTCCAGTTCTCTATACTCATTTACTTTATTTACACCCCTTGCTTGTGGTATCACATGTAGTTTCAGTTGTGAAATTTAAGTAAGTTGTTGCCCCCCCTTATAAAGGTTAAATTATGCATTTGGGCAATGCTGTTGGAGTCTTGTAAGTTTTTAGCTTTTTTTAATATGGATTTACAGTGATGTCAAGAGGGACAACACACACAAATAAGGGGGAGTTGATGTGTGGTTTATGCTTTTAATCCTTCCAAGGTTGCAAGATTGAGAATGAATTACCATCATGGTTGTAATGTATATATTCTTCCGATTGTGTGCAAGTAGGCAGTTTATGCTCTTGGCTCCTTTTTGGCTCCAGTACCCTGTGCGCTGGAGTAGTAGACTTCAGCTCTCTTTTCTGTGATCATCGGTGAGTTCTCGGTCCAGTATGCTTGCCTGCTTCCTCATCTGTGGACATGTGCACAGTGCAGACTGTCCAGCTGTAAATTATGTATGCACATTGCTCCCTCTGTGACTAGTTTAGAGGAAATTCTTGCTCCTGGGACGTGTTTCGGAGGGGGGGCGTTGACGCTTGCTTCTTGACCTTGTGTTTTAGAAGAGTAATACAGTGGTAGATCAGCCTGTTTTAGAGGGCTGGCGAAACAGTCTTATTGGCCTTATTTGACTGTAGGTATGGTGGCTTGTAGGCCTGAGTTATTTGGGTGTGAATGGGGTGCTGACTTGTGGCCTTGTTTGGGAGGGAGGTTGGGTGCTGATGCTGGCTTCTGCATCTGGTTTAGGGAGTAAAGGCTCAACTTTGTTGCAGGGTTTGAGACTCCTGTGCCTTGTCAATAGACTGGAGACTCCTGTGCGTGCTCTAGAGGTGGCTGAAGACCCCTGGGTGTGCTCTAGAGGGCTCTGGCTCGAGGGACAAAATTAGGGAGGCACTGGTGCATGTGCTCAGCTTAGGAGTTGAATGGCCTTGGGGTGTTGGTTCTTGAGCCCAGTTTAAAGGTGGCGGGACGATTTCTGGTCTAAATACTATAGGAGAGGCTGCTGGTTCCTGGAGAAAATGTATCCATCATTAATTCTGCCCTCACATAAAGCGGACTGTGATATCATCCTGCGCATATGGCGAGCAGTGGGAACAGTACGTATTTTCGCATAAACTAGACAGATGTGTCTCGGGCAGCCCTTATAATTCATTTATGGAGTAGGTGGGACAAGTGGATTTTACAGGACATGTAGATCACAGTACCATTTTGTCCCTTGGCCAAGTAGATTATTCAAAAAATTCCACACCCCTGATATTGTACCTGTATTATTTTCCCTCAGTCTGAAGAATTTCGTTTTCTCCCACAGCTGTGTGCTGTCTGAACAATAAATACAATAAAAAGGGAGAGGAGAGAAGGAATATAGTGGATTCGGTCTCCGCAGATACAATTACTTAAACACAGAGAATCCACACAGGTATGTGGTTGGAGTGGCCCCTGCAGTGGTGGGGAGTACACAGTGTTCTTTTAATACCTCTCACACACCAAAAGGACCTTTGATGTCATGCTTCATCATTGGGGTCTTCGCACCCCTCTACGAGATGTGGCGTGCTACTAACCGACAAAATACGTGGGAGCACTAAGATTTTGACTATGTGTGGTGTGAGGAGGGGTTATGTTATTAAGTGAGTGGCGGGTAGTGAAAAATTAAAAAGGGCCTGACACCTGAGGTCTAATACATTTTAATGGGCCTCCGTGCTGGCACTATTAAAAATTGGGGGTGTCGAGGTGTATTTTTATGTTAATGTATAACACCTCATAAGTGCGTCGTCAACATATTTCGAAGCAGGGCTTCTTCTTCAGGACGGGGATGCACAGATCCCCACCTTACTCAAGTCAAGATGTCCCTTTAACACCAAGATTTAAACTTAATTAGGTTTAGTTCGGCTATCCGAGGCTAATATGTGCCTATATTTTATTTATTTAGATATATGCAATGTATACCTGTAATGAAAGGGAAAGAACACAAAGGAGAAACAAATGGCATTATAGAAGTGAAATGTCCAAATGCTGGTACAGTGACCTAAATAAATGTGACAGCAACACTGCCTAGACATACATATGTCATCCTATTCCTGCGAGGTTCCCTCTATAGGAAAAAAAGAAACAGACACAAGACGTACACAGAAATAACATAAAACACATGCTCTATTGAGATATCTGTTGGGGTGATATGATACTCAAGGATTTAAAAGTATCCAGAAATGTGAAAAAAGATGGTGTATACTTGCTGCCAAACACATTGTTAGCACCATGAGCTTCCAAAACGGTAGGGGTGGAGAGCTTAATTAGCAATCTGAAAAAAAGGCAGAAAGAATAAACAAAACAAAACATTTTGTCATATTCCTGTTTGCCTATGTATCACTTACTTAGTCCCGTTATTATTACAACCATTAGATCTGGTTCGGCTGTGCCGTACTCACTACCAGCAGGAGATTCCCTGTCCTTGTCTGCCCCTGATCGCGGCTCCGTCGATACTGGGAGCAATTCAGATGTCGAGTTCAAGTACCCTTAATTTATCGTAAAGTGCTGAAAAAACCGTAAAGGACGAGGGCCTTTTGAGGGCATTCCGGTTGCGGTAAGCGCCAAGTCTAGTTAATTCAAAACACATGTGATGGTACATGGAACGCTACGTACTTCAGTGCGGCGGGTGGAGAGGAAATATCTCAGTCATGGGCCTGCGCGTTGTGAAATCCTGTCTCCAAGGTGCCAGGAACACAGCCTGCATCGGTGCGGCTGAGTGGGGAAAAACTGTCTCCTTGCCGCGCATGCGAGGTGAAAGTACTGCCACGGTTGGCTTGGAAATCTTGAGAGTGTCGAGAGCCAGACCACAGGCCATCCAGGGTTCTCTGTCCTCTGTGGTTTCTCAGATTGGGAGGCTGTAGCCCCAGGTGCCTTGCATCCTTTCTCCACTTTACCTCACTAGTTAAGGGGTGGTATCCTGAAACTGCTCCTTCAAACCAGAGTCTGTACCCTTAGGATGTGCCTGGCAAACCAGGACTTCCAGGGGAGCACAATCCCCCGCCCCTGAGGAAACACATTTTGCATGTGTTGTGTAAGAGTCTGCCTGGCGCAGGTCGAGCCCTCTGTCCCTGTGACGGTGCATGTACCCACACAGGCCAGAAGTGGCCTTACCATGGTCAGTCGTGGAGTCCGCTTAACTCAGAGCTGGCATCCCCTAACCTACTGGCCCTCCCGCTGTGGACTGTTCCTACCTCGTGTCCCTCCATCTGGGCCTCTGCACCCTCTTCTGTGGAGTGGTAACAACAGAAAACAGAGCTGGTAGGGTGCCTGTGGCGGCTGCCCTCCCAGCTCTCCTGACACTCGGGAACTCCCATTAGCAGATGGTCTCTCAGTACAGACCAGGTAATCCTGCTTGTTCCCCCTTTGGGGGCACTCCAAGCTATGGGGCTGTAAAAAGGTCACCCTGGGCCTCTTCCCACCATCACTTCTCCTCCTACCTCCTACTCTTAGAAGGGACATGCCCTCTTACCCATACTGGGACCGGTCTGTGTCACTGTGTACCTCCCTCTCACTCTGTTAATGGGAACCTGAATCACCCATCTTAGGATCACTCCCAAATGCCTTCTCAGGCACTCTTGTACTCACCCAGAGGTCTTCTCCTTTGCAAGTTCCATGGGGTCAGTGAGCCTGCAATCTAACAGGTGTTGGCATAGCTCTGAAAAACTGAACATTTGCTCTCTGCGAATAAAATTGTACCCTCCCCGGACTCATGAGGAAGTTTCTGCCTGCCCCTGAATTTCACTGTGCACTCTTCGGAGGTGAATCCATACTTCCTGTCAAGGGCCTCCTTCATTGTGGGATACCTCAACCTGTCCCCATTCTCTATGGCCAGCAAGGTGTCCCTCCCATTCCTTCCTGGGTATAGAGTATACCACTTTACAAGGGACTTACAAGTAAATTGAATATGTGTAACAGGTGTAGACCAATTATACCCTGTCTAGGGAAGAGAGCAAATGCTATTTAGCACTGGTAAACAGTGGAAAAGTGCTCAGAGTCCTAGAGCCAAGAAAAAGCATTCTGCAAAAAGAGGAGGAGGAATGGCAAAACGTTTCGGGTGATCCTTCAGAGAGGGCAATTTTCCATCACTGACTTAATTTCGGATTCCTGATTCTTTGGCCTTCTACTGAATCACAGCCATCATATGTGACATCCTGTTCATGTGGTATGGCCTAATGTTTTTTGCTCTTTTTGTTTCTGGGTGATGATCTCCAGTCAATGTGAGGATACCTATGCTTCCTCCTACATTTTTCTACTGTAATCTATCTAGTAGACTGCAGTCTGTTTTAAAACTTACTGCCAGATGCTGTAATATGCATTGGTGAGTCCCTTCTGTATTCACAGAGGGCCTCATCTTCACGAAATGATGCAGGCTGGCGCTGAAAGCCATTTAGCTGCGCCATGCTGCGTAATTTTCAAAGCACATGGATGCGTTGTTTTAACAGCAAGACAACACATCCCTGTGATTTACCCTGCGCTGGCACACACCTGGCTGCCATGCGCCAGCGCAGGCATACTTAAATCCTTTTTGAAGGGTGTCTGTGCTGCGGGGAAGATTGCTTCTGTGCAGGAAGGTATGCCTTCCTGCGCAAAAACAATGATTAATGATGTTTTCCTCTTCCTATGCGTGCTGCAGAATGATGAGAAATAAAAGTATTTCTCCTTGTTTCCCCATTCTTACACATCCCCTGAAGAGGTGTAGGATTCTGATGCATTCCCAGTTTTCCAAAATGTTGGAAATCTGGGAATGCGTCAATTTCCTTGGATGTTGGGTGAGAACACCCACAGCAACACATATGGAACACCTCTTTCACGCAGAGTAATGCGTAAAAAGGGCCCATATTTAAAGGACCGTGAAAAGTAATGCAGGGTGACTTTACATGGCCTTGTAAATAGGGAAAATATGGGAAAGCCCATTGTGCCGCCGTTACGGTAAATAAAGTTATTTACCAGTGGCACAATAGGCTTGTTTATAAGCCCAATAGGGTTTTAAGTTTCACCATGAGGTTTGCTTTCTGCGGTCCTTGTGGATCCAAATGTATGTAAGGATGTTTCTTCTTTTGCTGTTTAGTGGTCTAATCTTTCCTTCTAGACGTCCATGCCATAGCAGATTTCAAGTTTCATGCTTCTCTACATCTTGGTTGGAGTCTGTAGGTAGTTGGGCATGAATACTTCCTTTATGGGCTCTCTCCAGACGTTTTTTATTTTTTCAGTTGTCATGTTTTCTCAGGTCCACTTCTCTTTCCAAGCATTTTTCTTTACAGAAATGTGCTCTAAGTTTGGATTTCCCTGGGGCATTTGTTTTTGTCTTGGAGTTTTCCTGACTTTATATGACAGTTATGTCATAGTTGTCTTTTTGTTAGTGATACTCTGTATTCTGAGCTGATCTTCTTATCTCCAATTCAGATCATAGTCAATGATTAGTATGTGGTCTAGAGAGATAATTGGTAAGATGTATTGATCTACCATTTCAGAGATGTGAAAAGATAACGGGACGCGAAACACGAAGGGGTTCGAGTTTGCAATAATTCATTTATCAACCATGACTGTGATTCTGCAATCTGACTGATCTTCCTTCTGAATTTTTCATCCAAGTCAGCCCAGTTTTTTTAAGTGATGCAGTGGGACCCTTTTGGCTTACCAACAGTTTTAGGATCTCATTGAAAATCTTGGCAATTTTTGGCCTGATACACAAAGATTGGTGCTTTGCTCTCAATGTATACCACTGAGATCCGTAGAGAAAAGAAAGTGGACGCTCCTTTTGTCCTGAAGATGGCCCCTAAAGTACTCGTCAGTCAAAACGCCGTTGATGCATAAAAACGTGGCCTAATTAAAAGAGGACACAATTGTTATTTGTGTATTTTCTGTTAATTGTTGGTTTTATGTTTTTTGTCCGCCACTGTTTGTTCAGTTTACACTTGTCAATGTTCCTGACTTTCTCATTGTTTGTGTAACTATTTGAACACACTTATTTCATGTTGTATTGTATTGAATTTATATTAAACACTTTTTGAGATTATTTATGTACATGGTTATTAAGCCAGCATACAATTTCTTTCTTTTTTACACTAATTGTCTTATAGTTTGGAATCTTAGCTCATGAACCACTGTTTGGAACATAGTAGAGAGATAATTTAGGCACAAGTCCTCCTATTTTTCCTATTTCCTATCTGCTGGAAAGGAATTCTGGGGCATATTATCAAGGGGGTTTATATCTGCTTTTTTGGCTTTAAAAGCCAAGAAAGCGGAGATAAAATTATCTCCCTATTACCTAGCTGTCGCTAACACCAGTTAGCGACAGCTAGTAGGAGATAGCGACCATCTTGGGCCCCACTTTGCATGTCAGTGATATTTATCACTAATGACATGCAAAGTGGGCGTGCCAAGATGTTAGAGACTGAAAACAGTCGCTAACATCGCTATCTCCTATTACCAACTTTTGGAGATAACACCTGCCCTGAGCAGTTCTTAGCCATGTTATCCAATGGGAGGTGGATAACATGGCTAAGAGCATTATCTCGGTAATGCATGAATATCGCTGACTTTTCAGCGATATTCATGCATTGCAGCAATTTTTATCGAATTTGTGACAAACCTTGGTAATACCAAGGTTTTTTTGCTGTAAAAATCGCCGCAGCTCAGTGGTAATTTTTTGTCTCTAACCAAGCAATAGTGATAATTATCGCTATTGCTTGGTAATATGCCCCTCTGTTATTACCACACCCTGCTTATTTGTACATTTCTCGAGTCCCGATTTCAGATACCTATTTTCTGAAGGTACATGGGGCATGAGTGCCTCTTCTGTGGTCCTGTAGCCAGGTTTGATTTCTGCTTTGGTGTGCTCTCTTTTCATTAGGATTGGGACGATGGAAGAGGACATAGAACCCTGATAGCTAGACAGTAACCTTAATTAATTCAGGTTCAGCTCTTACTTTTCACTCGATTACTCCTGTAACCCATACCAGGTTTTTTGTGAAGGTTTTATAAATGGCAAACTTTGCCCAGTGACATTAAATCGCTTTACATGAGCACCACATTACATTACACAGAATCAAACTTGGCTCCCCAGTTCCAAAGTCAGCAGCTCTGGCCGTTAGGTCACATCTCCTCCCAGTGCCAGCCAGGAGGGGCTTTGGTATGTTTCGAAAGGTGGGTCAGAATCAACTTCTTTTTATCGAGGAACAGGAACAGCAAGTACCCCAAAGAGGAGAGGATTAATGGGAAGACAATATACGGTTTTCATTTTAGGTTAGGTTAAGGCAATTCTGTCTCAGGAACGAGGCAGACTTCACTTCGTTAGGACTGTGAAAAGGAAGTCCTGGATTTAGATAAAAAACGATTAACAGTAAGCAATGGAAATTAAAAAGTGTCGAGTTCTTAACTGGCTGTAATTTACAACAACATCTGCCTATTTAACATCGTTTTTCTTTTTCAGAAAATTTCGTTTCCAGCGCCGCGAATCCGGCTACTTGTTGTGAATGATAGGGAAGAAGAGGCTTTAAAACGCTCAAATCATAAAAACCGATCTGTTCTATTTGTCTGCATTTGAGATAACGCCTATGGCTCCCCATTCCGCCTCCGAGGCAAGGATGCTGCCAAGGAACAGTGCGCTATTATGGATGGCGGCGCATTCTATTTAGCTAAATGAGCCGTCCGGCATTCAGTCTTGTGTTGAAGGTCGCAGGAAACCATCAACTGAACAACTAACACTTTCGAGCGTTCTCTTCCTGAGATTTAGGCCATATTTCAGATGGCAGCTTATTTGGAAGATTTTATACTCATGTTATTGAGCAAATAGCTCTGTGAACAGTCAAACTGATTTTGAGCAAGTGATTTTGAGCAGGTGCCATGTGCCCTTTCCTTCAGCGAATGAACTGCCTGACTTCATTTCCAGTTACCAAGATGACTATTACTCAAAAGAGTGGCTGTAAAGTGTAAATCTCAGTTACTAAGGACCCGTGCGTATTGTGTACAACATATTTTCAGGGTACTAACGTCTGCTTTAAGATCTATCAAATACCATGGGGCTTATTTACAAGCCGCTCGCGCTGCTGGTGCGTCACTTTTCTCATGTTAAAAATGGCGCAAAAGTGGCATAAAGGGCTCGTAAAAAAGCCCCTAGGACTCCCAAGCCTGCATAGCACTCATGCCTCTGTCTTCCACTACCAAGTCCATTATGCTGCAGCTGCATCACTTCTTTTGACGCACCAGCGGCGCAGTGTGGCTGCCCTTTTTTACAAGGCCACGTAAAGTCACTCTGCTTGACTTTTCATGGCCTTGTACATACTCTGCGTGAACTGGGTGTTCAATGGATGTTGCTGTGGGTGTTGCAAAGCTGGGAATAAGTCTGAATGCTATGCCTTCACAGAGACGTAGGAGTGGTGCAAAGAGGAGAAATACTTTTATTTCTCCTCGTTTTCCCCTTTCTATGCTTTCTGTATTTTGCAGCACGCATAGAAAAAGTAAAAAACCATCAAAAATGTCCCTTCCTGCACAAAAACAATCAACCCTGCAATGCAGGCCACATTCCAACATGAAGCAAGGGGGACTGTGTTGGCGCATGGCAGCCAATTGAGCACCAGCGCAGGGGAAAGCACAAGGATGTGTCGTATTTTTGTTAACACAACGTATTCCTATGCTCTTAAAATAACTCAGCTCAGGGTAGCAAAATGGCTTGCGGAGCCGCGCTGCGTCATTGTTTTTGTAAATAAGGCACTATGTGTCCTGAGAACTATTCGATATACAGGTAAAAATACCCTTTTTATGTTTACTAGGAATCCACAAAGGCAAGAGTAAATGTGTTTACCACTGTGGATTTTTTTTCTCCAAAGGAGCAGGCAAATTTGTAGTCATAAATCCCACAAGAGCATTAGGAAAATAGGTGTTCAAAAGGCATAGTTTGCATTGTAATTCCAGGAATGTACCCACAGACGGATGTTTGTGGGCATTCCAAAACTTTGATCTAACCTCTTCCCCTGGAAATGGTCCAAGATCTACTAACTTCCCCTCCCAGATGGGAAGGATAATGGACAATGATCACTTACGGTGTCGGTGAAGATTTTTCTCCAAAAAGAAAAAATGTTTTGCTAGCAGAAAAAAAGACAGGACATTTGCACAGGAGGCTTCATTTCCCGTTTCAATTCTGGTGCAGTTTTCCAAAGATACTATCCAGTGCTTAATTTGAGCTGGCACTTAATTGCCAACACCAGCATTTATGACAGCTGCTACATGGTGGCACTATTTGTGTAATTTAAGCATAAACACAAAAACAGTGGTTTACTAATTCAATATACATTGGGAACAATGAATACCTACTGCCCAAGCCATTCTTATAGCTTTAGGGGCCTCAAACACTCTGAATTGTCACCATCAGTGTGATGGTTAGGAGGTATGTAAGTACTGGCATTGGCAGCGCTGAAAAGTGACAATATGTTGTGCACACTGCAGTTGCCTCCTGAAAAGGGCCTTAGTACTTAGTTATTTTTACAAATAAAGCACTGATACTATCCGCAATGTTTTTGAATAGGAAAAACACAAAGTACACACAGATGTAGTAGTAAATCTATGCCCACACCTTTAAATTTTTTTCCTGTCTTCATCCATGCTTTATTCCTGGTTCACTGCTTTCTAATTTTACTGTCTTCTTCTTTTTCTATTTTCGGACTTTCTTTGTCTTTCTCCGAGTCACAGTTTGATTCTCACCACATGCACCTGACTCACAAACTAAGCATTGTCCTGGACTTTTTAATAGTTTTTTAAGTTTCAGGATTCTTCAAGAGCTTTTTCAATCTCAATTATGTTACATTTGTGTACAGCATGTCATAAGTTGCCCTGTATTCTACATTATTTTTAATTTCTCTGGACTGTGCCGACTGTGTGTCAATGTATATGTATATCTGGCAACCTGGGACCAGTTGGGCTAGTACTTTGCTCCGGCACTGCACGGCATTTTAACCTTTATCTCACCAGTGCATTCTCCTGCGTGTATTATGGAGTTGCATGGAGTATTATTAATTGTAAGTGATAAGTTAAGTTTTATGTAGCAAAGAAAACACAAGGAGGTGATGGACGGAATGCTTATTTGCATGCGACTGGGTCTGAACTTCGATGGCAAAGTGAGCTAAAGAACGATAATGGATTCAACTCAAAACTGTGCCTGGAGTGAGTGTCTGAAAAGTTTCAGTGATCCATCCATCATCTCCTTGTGTTTGCTTTGTTCACCCTAATTTGGCAGGGTATGCCCAGGCGTGGTTCTTGTGCTCACTTTGCCACTGGATGCAAGCTAGCCTGACTGATAAGGGGTGTTACCCTGAAACCGGTCCCAGGATGCTTGTTTCCGGTCCAGGGAAAACCTGGCTTGGCAGGTCGCGGTGGACTGTTCCCATGAGGAACAGGGTCAAGACTGATTTGCAAATGCCTGGGTCTGAACTGGAGTGGCAAAGTGAGCTAAACAACAGTAATTGATTCAACCCAGATCTGTGACAGGGGGTGAGTGTGTGACAGAACCCAATATAGGGGCAGAAGTATGGAAGACTCATTTTGAGTCTTTATATGTAAGGGTAGAGGGTGAATCAGGGCAAGCCATAAATGAGTGTCCCCCCTTCCACTTAATTTGTTCCGATGCTCCCACAATTTCCCTTAAGGAGGTAACTTATGCTTTAAGCAGGGTAGCTTTATCCAAGGCTCCAGGGTTAGATAACATCCCTGGTGACCTCTTCCGCAATGAACCTACTAATTGGGCTCCTTACCTGTGGATCCTGTTCAATGGCTTTTTGCGGAGAATGTCGATTCCTCCTATCTGGGTGTGGGCGGAAATCATACTGATTCATAAAAATGGTTCACCACTCCTCCCTATGAACTATCGTCCCATCAGCTTCATAGATGTCAGCCAAAAGATATATGCCTGAGTGCTGCTGGGGCGACTCCAGTGTTGGATGGAGGAGTACACTATTCTTAGCCCTTTTCAATCTGGGTTTAGAGCAAGGATATCCACAATAGATCAAATCTTCAGGTTACAACTATTACATTAGAAGACAGTGTACATAGAGGGTGGCATCCTCTATCTGATCTTTGTGGGCTTAAAATCAGCATTTGATTTGGTGCCCAGGGACAAATCATGGGCTATTTTATAGAACTTGGGGGCCCCTCCGTATCTCTGTTACCAGCTGAAAGGACTCCACAAATGTAATTTGCCCAATTTAGGTATGGTAAAAACGGTGAGCTCACTGATTCCATACCTATAGATAGAAGTGTACGCCAAGGCTGGGTGTTGGCCCAACACTTTTTTGCCTTTTTAATAATGGCATAGTGGAGGCTTCGATTGCGGGGAGGGATATAGACACCCCTAGGCTGTCGAATCATAAGGTACAAGCCTTGATGTTCTCCAATGATACCCTCCTGCTGTCAAAGTCACCTATGGGAATTCAGAGGGCCTGAGACACTTTCCATATTTTCTGAAAAATAGGGTGTTAGAGATCCACTTGCTGAAAACCAAATACATGGTATTTAATGCAGGTAATGAAGTTCGATCAAATCCCCGTCTAGACGGGAAACCACTAGATAGTGTGACTGTTATTGAATATATGGGAATCACGCTGACTGAAAAAATAGACTGGGGTGCACAAATTAGGAAGGCAAGTTTAAAGCTGACCCAGAAAACGGGGGCATTAGCAAAGGTAAACAGGAATTGTTTCCACAAAACTGTTGGACCGGTGGTGGAAATCTATAAAGCACAAGCCTGGGCTTAGCTTTGTGAGGGGCAGAAATCTGGGGCCACCAGCCACCTGACTTTCTATCTAAAATTGAGAACTCCTTTCCCAGGCAATTGTTGGGTCTCCCCATAAGCTCCACACTTACACCAATTTGCATGGACCTTGGGATCAGACCAATTGCAGAGGATGTTGCTCTTAGACCCCTTCTATTCTGGCGACGACTTTGGAGCACCCCAGAACTGGCTGCATATAGAGAAAAGCTGAACGAAGTGTTGAGCCTACAGGGTGTGAGTAAAATACTATGGCTGGCCTTTAATAAAAATACTTTGGTGGCCTTAGGAAGGGGTGGTCTGTGATTTAATGCGGAAGAACATTGCTTGATAACAGCTAGGAAGGTTTTGATAGAGAGCTACAGGGAGTTCAAACTCACCTGAATGCAGGGGAGTACTGTGACTGGCTCACTGACTGCAGTGTTTTTAGAAATAAAAAATCGATACAGATCAGAGCCTGCCCTTGACGATATCCAGCCAGCCCTTGCCAAAAAGCTTCATTTGCATTTCCGGCATGGGGTACTTCTATTACGTGCTTATACAAACATCTGGGGGAACATTCACTTTGGGATGGCGGGCATGTAATATTGCAGCTGAGATGGATTATCATGTACTATTCTTTTGTCAAGAGTATAAGAAGGAGAGACACCAATGGTTATTGCAGCAATGCAGAAACATGGGAACCAAACACTGCACACAGGTTTTTTAGGATATTGAAATATGACACTAGTATGCCTATTGCATTTTCAGTCTCACGTTTTTTATTTTCCATGTAGTGTGTACGTCGAGCTATCTTAAAGTTGGGTCCCACCTGACTAGGTTATTTTATTTCATTATTGGTCTTGGTGTTTTTGTAAGCTGTTATCTTGTAATGTTTTTATTGTGCAACTCAGTACCTTCTACCTATTTATTGCTCCTGAACTTCTATTTTTTTTGATAATCAATTTTATTAGCATTTGGGTAAAAACAAAATTTCACACGGACAGCAGAAACATGCACAATGTATCCAAGGCCATTAGCAGTTAGAGCGGTGACATATGCCTTAGTACAGGGTCCCAGAGAAGACGATTTCATAAATGTAGCAAGATAAACAAGGGCATACACAATGATTAAAACAACAGGTTGAGCCATTTAACCCAGATCTTTCAAACATTTCAGGACATCCCCGGGCCTCAAAGAGATGTTCCTCCTGGGTCACGCACCAATCCACCCCTCTTCGCCATTTCCGTACAGTAGGGGGTTTGGCCAGAGACCAGGCCGCTGCAATGTCTCGCTTGGCCACCGCAATCGCAGTACCCAGGTATTTCTATTTTTAACGGAATGTTATGAAATAATACTGGAATGCACAAGCACTTTTTCAAGCTATTTGTATTTAGAGCAATGAAAGCTTTACCTGGAAAAGTGCTGTAGTTTCTATTTGTGCTTTTATGGTTAATGGCCAAAATAAAGATCTTTTGACTGACAACATATATGGTGGCTGCTTTGTTATGTGATCGTTATAAAAGTACCTTTTGTCAGGGTTTTACTAATAAAAAACATTAAATGTTCTAAACTCTTGTGTAACCGTTTTCTCTTTTACCCTCCTGACAGAATGGGCCTTAAAACATACCTCCAAGAATGTTAAAAGGAAAGAAAACATTGGACATTTAAAATACGTAATGGCTCTGAATAACATTTGGAAACCGTATTGTAAAAGGCCCTGTTAAAGGACATATAAGTAGTGCATGATCTCTGAATGACGGGCGGATAGTCTTATGGAATCCATTTCATGCCCTCAAAGTACATATTAATGAGCTGTAAGTTCTCTTTGCTTGTTCATTCAACAAGCAGTATCTATTGTGTGAAAAATCCTTTCAATCATATATATAGGAATGATCAGAGGAGTACGACGGTCCCTTTTCACGCCGAATTCAAACTCATGAGGCAATCATGGCTGAGAGGGGGAAAAAACAATCCTCTGGAGAGCGTAAAAGGAGGACCAGATGAGCAGGGGGCGGCTGTAAAAGGAAGAGGGACAGAAAGAGTCCCGAGTTAGACGAGCCGCAACAAAAAAAACTATTGAATCAGGATGAAGGGGATGTGACCAACTTGACCGTGGTCAATCTCACAGTCAGGACACTGACCGAAACAGAAATAGAACTTTTGAGTTTGGGCTTAACATTCTGCCCCAGCACAAATCTGGAATACACGCAGACAAGGATCGACCTCTTCTGCTTTACAGGGAAGCTTAAGCTCCATGAGTATTTTAAGTTGAGACCGCATACAAAGGAGATGACCAAACAAGGAGCAAGACTCACAGCAACGGATGCGTTGAGCTGTAGAGATTTATCTGGGTTGGAGGCCATGGAGGATTTAAGAACTGAACAGGACTCCAACCTGAATACGAATATGGACATGGCACAAAGTGCATTGCTGCAGGGAGTGGAGCAGGAAAGGGAAGAGAGCCATTTCAAGCCGCTATCTGTCTTCATCCCACAATCTCCTTGGGATGCTATCAATGTCTTCACTGAAGCAATGACCAGGGATCTGGTGAAATATAGAAAGGCTACTAACCCCAATGTTCAGAAAATTACTGAGTGTCAAAGGAAGGCACTACAAGATCTTGCGAATGATAGCACCATTTTAGTGAAACCGTCAGACATGGGGGGTATTGTAGTCCTCCTGAGTAGAGACTATTATCGACAAGAAGCGATCAGGCAGCTGTCTGATGAAAAATACTATATGGCCACCAACAGTGAGATGTACAATCAAAGTATTAAGGAGTATGATGGTTTAATACGGAAATGGTACGATCTCGCAATGCTGGGCAGGAATGAACATCTTTTCCTGCGCAGCAGTAACCCTATGACTCCTACTTTTTATCACCTCCCAAAACTGCATAAGAACAGCATATGCCCTCCGGGTCGGCCGATTGTCTCTTCGATTAATGGTCTCACGGAGAATATGTCCAGATTTGTGGATAGTGTATTGTTCCCGTTTGTAATCAAACTTATGTCATATATCCAGGACACTAAAGACTTTTTTTAGGCAGAATTATGGATATAACTTGGAATGCAGATTATTTGTTGATAGTAATGGACATCACCAGCCTGTACACGAATATAGATCACCAACATGGTTTGAATGCGGTCAAGTATTATCTAGACCGGCGTCAACTGCACTATGCGCAACATAACATTATGGTTCTTGAACTCGTAGAATTCTGCTGAACGCACAATATATTCCTATTTGAAGACCAACTGTACAGACAAGTATCTGGGACGGCGATGGGCACCTGCTTTGCCCCCAGCTATGCGAACTTGTTCGTAGGCTGGTGGGAGGAGCAAGTGCCCAGGAGCTGTAGTATTGGACAGGAGAGCGGGAAGGCTGTATATTGGTACCGCTACATAGATGACCTATTCATTGTGTTGCAAGGGGCAATGAATATGGCAGTGAAATATATTGAGATCTTGAATGACAATGAGTATAATCTGCACCTCTCAGGTTCCATTAGTCCAGTGGCAGTCAACTATTTGGACCTAAAGGTGTTCATTGATAGCGATCAGATCCACACATCATTATACAGAAAAGAAACTGCTGGAAATTCCATTCTATTTGCCAGCGGTAGCCACCCACCCCAGTTGGTCAGAAGCATCCCCTACGGGGAATTGTTAAGACTCCGAAGGAACAGCTCGCAGGACCAGGATTTTGAGGCGGCTGCCTCTGACTGCCTGGCGCTATTCAGCCTCAGAGGTAACAATGAGATGCAGCTGCAAAATACCCTAAGTAAAGTGAGGAGAATCCCAAGAGTAGAACTCTTGAGGAAGAGACAGCTGAACAGGGAAATCAGTAAGGAAGGCAAATTTAGGATGGCGACCCCATATTCATCAGGAGCGAATCGACTGAGAGCTATGATGAGGAATACCTGGCACATTCTCTTCACGGAGAATGTGCTGAAAGATGATTTACCGCCGCACCCCTTGGTGACCTTTAGCAGGGCTAGGTCATTAAGGGATGCGCTGGTGAAAAGCCACCTAGAGAAACCAAGTGTTAAGGCAAATACCCTGGAGGAAATCAGTGGTTTCTATCCCTGCGGCCGCTGCAAGGCCTGTGCAGCAAGCAAAATGGTCCTGAATTATGATATACAGGACACAGGGAGGTCAATGAAAATACTAAAATTCACAACCTGCATTACTACTTATGCAGTTTACTGTTTGGTCTGCCCATGTGGCTTGCGCTACATTGGGAGCACGATCAATCAATTGAAGATGAGGATATCAGAGCATCTCCGGGCCATCGATAAGGCAGATCCTGCGTATCAGGTAGCCCGGCACTTTGCTGAACATCACAGTAAAGATAGAAGCAAACTGCAATTCTTCCGACTAGACTGTGTACCGTACAATGCAAGGGGAGGGGACCGATTAAGGCGGCTGAGGAGGCTTGAATCGAGGTATATTATCGATCTGACGACCAAACATCCCAGAGGTCTAAATAGTGGTGAGGAGATGGCAGTGCACCTGGGAAAATGAATTTTCTATGGTTTGCTTTTGCATGATTTTGCTGTATAAATTATGAAGTTCTGATTTTGATCATTATGCAAATATAATTTCTGTCCTTCTGCAAGGAGGTTTTTATAATGAAAATGATTTGAGGAAAAAAAAAGACTTCTGCTCTATGTATAATTGAACTTAAGAAACTGTGTTACATATCTTTTTCAGATTAACTGAACATTGTTGAGTTAGATAAATTGATAATGAATTAGATTAATTATTGTTAGTCCTGCTGTTTGTAATGGAAGCTTTGGCTAGGTAAATGTACTTACAAGGGATAATTGCCGATCCACGGCAAGATTGTGTGGTATGTTCCCTATATATCTCTGTTTATCATTTGCATCTTTAAAAACCGATATATGGTTTGATAATTGGTAATGTATTTATATGTTGCATTGCTCCTTCAAAGATGGCGTCTTAATCTGACATGAATGGTTTAGTCCCTTGTTGGTTGCCATTGCATTTGTAAAGCTTTATTAATAGTCACGAGTCAAGTGTCATTGACACTGACGAACACTAAACGCCGAAACGCGTTTGTTGTATGCAGTGAGGATTCCCATCAATGTCTTGTATTGATCAATATTCTCATCTGGTAATCCTACCAGGGTATTGTGTCTCTTGATCATTGAGACAACCAGCATACCCCATTGGTCGGCCTGGGTTGACAACCCACAATCACTCAGTTTTACCACATGGTGTTGATACATGATCGCAGTGTAAACAAATAGCAGCGAGATGGCCATCTCGCAGCTATTTGTTTACACTGCGATCATTGTGATGCACTGTTCTTGGTTTTAAACAGGAAGGGGCTTACGTCCAATAAATAGTTTTTGTTAAGTTCCCTATCCTTTTAGATCACCACTTATATGTTTTATGCACTGCACTTTCCCATCATATCAACACCATGTGGCAAAACTGAGTGATTGTGGGTTGTCACCCCAGGCCGACCAATGGGGTATGCTGGTTGTCTCAATGATCAAGAGACACAATACCCTGGTAGGATTACCAGATGAGAATATTGACCAATACATCTAAGAAATCACTAAAGGATTTCTAGCCTAGACCCCTACGTTTCTTTGTTGTATGTGTTAGTTCCCCATGGGAATAATACTTAGGCAAGGTCTTTAAACATCCCTCTAGCCCTCAACCATCGTATTGTTATTAGTTAAAAATGTATGGTCATATGTACAGGACACCTCAGATTTTATCAGGAAATTGGACAATGTTGTTTGGAATTCCAACTGTTTGCTCATGACACTTGACGTATGCTCGTTATATACATCTATCAAACACAGCGGCGCGTTAAAAGCAGTACAGCATTATTTAAATAAACAACCAATTAATTTTTCATCGCATAATAAAATGTTGCTGTCCATGATCCAGATCTGCGTGGAACAAAATTATTTTTTGTTCAACAACCAGATATATCAACAGATCTGGGGTGTCGCCATGGGGGCCTGCTTTTTCCCAAGTCTAGCATGTTTGCACATGGGACTGTGGGAGGAGCATGTCCTCAGGGGACACCTTCTTACTAGCATGTAAAATCATGTACCTATTTATCTTTGTTACATAGATGATCTGTTTGTAATATGGCAAGGATCTAGAGAGGAGGCCCAGAGTTTTGTGGAAGAATTAAACAACAACAATTTGAATTTAAAATTCACTTCCACAATAGACAGGAATTCAGTCATGTTTTTAGATACTGAAGTATACGTCACAAATGCAGGTCTGGCTACTAGGCTACATAGAAAACCTACTACGGGGAACACCGTTTTGCACGCTACTAGTCAACATCCTCAACATCTTATAAGTAGTATCCCCTTTGGGGAAATGCTCCGAATTAAAAGAGTTTGTAGTACAGACCTTGAATGCCATATAGCACAGGAAGAGAGCAAGAAAAGGTTCTTGTCCGGAGGATATTCGGACAGAATTATCCAGAGGGCAATCAACCGATCCACTGCAATAACTAGGGAAGAGGTGCTGGCTGTTAAAATTAAACCCATAATAACAACAGAAAAGTTAAGAATCTTCCCTAGGGTAATTACAACATACAACAAACAACACAAGGAAATTAGAAAGATTTTTTTTTATAGAAATTGGAATCTGGTGACAGAGGATCCTGTCTTAGGTAGATACATAACAAAGAAACCAGATTTTACTTTTAGAAAATCAATTTCCTAGGCGGATAAATTAGTAAGCAATATTCTTGAGGCACCTAAACCTAATACATGGATGGGTTTGAGTGGTGGATTTAAGAAGTGTAGCACTTGCAAAGCATGTAATTATGGATGCAGCAAGACGCACTACACAGTCCCATTCAAAGATACAGCAGTTCCTAATAAAAAACGCCTGACCTGCAAAACTGACTATGCAGTCTATGTGTTGCAGTGTCCGTGTGGGTTGAGGTATGTGGGGAGTACTCGACTGCCTGCCCACAAATGGATACTGCAACACATAAGAGCTCTCAAGGAAAAAGATCAGGCTTACCCGGTAGCTCGTCATTTTGAGAATGTTCACAACAGCAATCCTGCAAGTTTACAATACTATGTCATAGATTGTATCATGCCCTTAAAGAGAGGAGGCAATAGAGAAGCATTATTGTGCCTTCTGGAAACCAGGTATATTTTTGAATTGGACAGTAAGACCCCAGGGGGTCTTAACGCAAGTGAAGATCTGTATACGTGTCTACAGTATTATACCATATGAAAAGCTATGGTTTCCAATAGTATCAGAAGTCATTATATTATTAGACATAAGAGCTAAGTACACTGTATTCGTCATTTCATTTCATAAACTATAAGAACTAATGATCTCTACATATTGTATGATAAAAGAAAATACCCCGCCTTCTCCCTTTCCCCATGATTTTATATATGCACAACCATTTAACAAAACTTTGCACAGCACTTGCACTTTGGGATTGTTTTTACTGATAGAGACAATATTAAATGTGCATAAACAATAGAAATGATGTAAGTTAATAATAAGATATAAAACCCACTTGGGTTGCACTACCATTTTAAATGTATTTTTACCCTGAAACTGTTTTGTATACAGATGATTTTAGACTTATATATGTCAATATATTTTATCGTCTATATTGCGTAATTTGCAAATGTTTGCTGCTATGTTTATAGCACCAAAATGAAGTTATATGAATTTAAGACACTATGTCTTTTATGTTTACTTCTGCACAAAGATACGTTTGTGACGCACAATATATTTACAGTTTTTTCATAGGGTTAAAATACCAGGAAGTGAATTAATTACCTCCACCCTTTGTTGTATACATTATAGGTATCCTCATCAGTTTTGGCAGCACATCATGTGATCAAGCTTCTGGCTAGAGGCGAAACGGGTCATGCAGACATGCTGGGTTTTCATTTCTTGAAATGAAATAAAACACTGAATTTTTGCACCAGAACGGGCTCTGCTTTTTAGTCCTTTGTTACCTTACCTTACAAAGACGAGTTGGGGACGCGTTGGCGTCGGACGAAGAAATTGGAATAATACTGAGGATTTGCACCACTTTCTTTAGAGACTCGCTTCTGTAATTAAAGCCCAGGTGGTCAAGATATCTTACCTGCATCCCACTTGCTCCCTAGATATGTCAGGTTGACTGTGATCTAGGGAGATGGTTAATGTTTCGGTCTACATATTATTGTATTTATGCATAACAGTAGAAGTGGCTAGTCAAGTTCCTTGTTAGCCACTCCAATGTAAATTCCATCATTTCTGCTTCCTCATGTACATAGCAATCAATTGATTTTGTATATATGTATTTAATAATTCTATATGTGTGATCTTTTTAGCACTTTTTTTACACAGGGTGTTTTTACTATATTTTTTTACATGATGAAGTATTTATACCAGTATCAAATGTTTTAATATATGCTTTTAATGTGACATATGTAAGGTAAATATTTTCCTTCATTGTCATAACCAGCATTTATGCATTACATACACAGGCTACTATCACCATGCACTTCTTGCACTTTTTCCTCTCCATCTTATCGCATTTTTGCACATAATATAATCACTCCACGAATTACAGACTGTGGATCAATGATTCTTGTAATTTGCACTTCCAAATTTACCTGCTTCCCTATTGTGTACAGGTCGCTATTTTGCACATGGCATAATGTTTCTAAAGGGATTTATCCTTGAATATTTATTGAAACGACATAAGATAGATGGTTTTTATTTGAAACTGTTTTTTAAATATTTCCATCATGCTGAGTTATTTTTCACTGTAAAGTAACTTATTTTGTGTATTTGCACATGTCTTTAGCGATACCTTAGAGTGTTTTCTCTATTGCTATGATCATGTGACAAAAGAATATCGTTGGGTCATTGCATGTGAACAAGGGCTTTGTGAGCCCGAAACGCGTCTTGCCCTCTAGCTACCAACCTTTCCTGCAATAAAGACCAACCTGTGAATTGTGAGTTGTGGTCCGTTTCCTGTTTGCTTCGCTAGTCCTGGGTTGCGCTGGGATTGGAAGTGGCGTTCCTTGGAGTCTGCGCACATATATATATATATATATATATATATATATATATATATATATATATATATATATATATATATATATATATATAATATATATATATATATATATATATATTCACTTAAAAATGTTGATCTGTGAGCAAGGGCGGACGTGTCAGATTTGGTGACTCTCTTTTAAATAAATCTTTGCCGATAACGCGTTTGAATTTGCGTAGTCTTTCGTGTCCCCGCTTTTCTGGTGTGTAGATACTAAACTGTGTGAAAGTCTTTATTGCTTTGTCTTAATTGCTATGTTAAAGTATGTTAAAGACTATATTTGTTATTGGTTTCTTAACTGAGTATTTGTATGGGTAAATGAATGTCTATGTGGTTTGGTGGGGGGTGTGTGATTGCCAAAAAATGTGTGAATAGTTCATTCAGTAGGTATATGAGGTTAAGACTACATGTTATAACAGTTGTTTCAGTGAGTGTATATGTTTATGGGTGTGGTGGTGAGGAAATATTTCTCTCAATGGTACATCTCCATTAAACTTAAAAAAAGGCAGTGTATGTGACAGTTATATCTAATTAAGTATGCCTAAGACTTAGTGATTGTATGAGTCACTATATGGATAACTGTATACTTGTAATAGTGGTTTTATAACACACTAAGTGTGAGTTACTATCTATATAAATAGATGAAGTGGTGTTTGTATAAGTGTGAAGGTGAGTAAATGTAAGTATAATCAATTGTTTGCATAAGTCAGAAGGATGTCTTTATAAGTGAATACAATGTGTGCTGGTGTGTAATGTTGAAATAGGCGTATAAGTGTATTTGATAGTGTTCTGTTGATTATTCACTGCATATAACACTGAATCTATAGGTAAGTGATTAGATGTGTGTATAGTTCCATGAATAACTGAGTGGGTGTTTAGAAATTTCTATTGGTGTGTCAGTGGTTTTAAATATGGCACTTTCTATTTTACAGTGAGTGATGAAAGATTATACTAGTGTGTTATGAGGTGTATTTGATAGTCACATCGATGATGTCATCAGTGGTGTCATTTGAGATGTCATCAGTGATGTCATGAGTGATGTCACTGATCATGTCATGACTGATGTAATATGTGACATCATCAGCAGTGGTTTGTGGGCGGGCAAGTTATAGTGAGAACAACTAACTATAACGGGGGAATTTCAATGGTTTTGTATGAGTAAAATGTCCAGCTAACTACAACTGGTGTAAAACCTATGTTTTTTTCTGTGGATTTCTAAGGTTTTTTAAATGCTAATTTCTAACTATAACGTACGTCAAACCTATGGTTATTTCATTGAATTTCAAAGGTTTTTTAAATGCTAATTTCTTACTATAACATGCGTGAATCCTATGGTTTTTTCAGTGAATTTGCAAGTTTTTTAAATGCTAATATCTAACTATATCTGTCCTGAAACATATGGTTGTTTCAGTGAATTTCGAAAGTTTTCAAAATTGAAATTTCTGTATCCATTTTTATATTTTTTTACATATTTATTTTTCACAAACTGTCTTAGCATATTATAATAGATTGACTGTATCCAGTAATATGCAATGGCACACCTAATTTTTATGATTTGGTTAAAGTTGAACAGTATAGTCTACATCTTCAATCAAAATATAAACACAATTTGTTATTTAACTTTTTTTTGTGTTTTTTTTCAATGTGCGTGCAACGGGCGCACACCTCGCGATTGTATTTTTTAAAAAAAATGATTTTTTTTTGCCCTTCGGGGTCCTCCAGGGACCCCTAAGAATGCCTAGAGGGTCAGGGAATCTCTACCCTACCCCTTTTCATTTTCTCTACTTTTATTTTTGACTCACTTCAGCCTCGAGGGTGCGTGCACCGTGCGGGAGCATCGTGATTTTTTTTTTAAAATGTTTTTTTAAGCCCTTCGGGGTCCTTCAGGGACCCCATGAGAAGGCCTAGGGGGTCAGGGAGTCTCGGGTAAAACGTCATTCATATGTGACGGTCTCGCAACGTGAGTGCACCCGTGCGGGCACGTAAAGTCATGTGACTTGAAAACATCATTTTTGATTGGTTTATAGTAGTTTCTTTTCCAGAATCTTCAAAAACCCCACCCACTTCCCTCACTATCTCTTTGACTTTCTTGGGAGAAGAACCTTTACTGTTTTGTTCCAGCTTTGGAATTTTCTTCCAGGATTTGGAGTGGAAATATGGCAGAGCGACAGCAGCCACAGGATTCCTCCTCTTCTAAATCAGATGTGAACCCACGTGCCAAGAAGACGAAGACATCCTTCATATGGAAGTTCTTCAGCTATCCTGAGGGGCAGAAAAAAGTGAATGCTCCAAAGGTAACATGCACTATTTGTGGGAGTGTACTGTCGAGGGGAAACCCACAGAAGAAATACTCCTTCAGCATTCACACCATGTTGCGGCATGTGAAAAATGTGCACCCTCACCAATATGCACAGGCTTCCACAAGAGCCCTTGCAAGACAACTTCCACCTGCTGTCCCAGCACCTCATCAGGAGCACCATCTGCATCTCCATCAACATCAGCTTTAGATGGCCGCCCACTTTTGGGCAATGTACATATTAAATGTACCTTTTGCAATGAAATACTATGCTACGGAGAGCAGAGTGTCAATCTAATAGAAAATAAGATTAGGCAGCATCAATGCTCATGAAAATAATATTTGTTTAATTTTATTTAGTTTGTTCCTGTTGAACAGTTTTTTGTTTCCTGTTTATTTTTTATACAAAAAACACAAAAAATAAAACTGTTAAAAAAAACAGCAAAAAAAGACAAAAAACTGTTCTTTTCAGAACTAACTTCGCTTCTCCAGGAAGAGCTGTATTTCTTATGTACTGTCATCTTTTTTTGAATGAATGTGTAGTGTATAAATGAATGACTGAAATGAGTGAAGGGGAGGAAGGGACTGAGAGAATGAGTGAGGAAAGGGGAGTATGATGAGTGAGGAAAGGGGAGTCAAAGAGTGACTGAAACAAGGAGACTAAGGGTAGGGGAGGTAGTTAAGGGGAGTGAAACAGTAAGGGAATGGCAGTAAGGGAAGGAGAGTGAGGGAGAGTGAGGGAAAGAGATCGTAAAAGAGAAGGGGGTGAGATACAGACAGGAGGAACTGTAATGGGGAAGGGGAGTGACAGAGCGTTAAGGGCAGTGACAGTTATTGAAGGGGTATGAGGGTGAGGGAAGGAGAATTAAGGAGAAGAAATAAAATTAAGAGAGAAGTAAAGTGAGTGAGGGAGAGTGGGGGAATGGTAGAAAGACAGAAGAAAGAAGATTAAGGGTAAGGGAGAGAGAGAGAGCGGGAAAGAGTGACAGAGAGGGACACCAAGCGACTGAGAGGGAGTGAGGCAGTTAGAGTGAATAAGACAGAGGGAGAATGGTAGAGAAACATAGAGGAAAAAAAAAGAGAGGGAGGGAGTGAACAAAACTGAGTAAGTGAGATGGAGTGAGGGAGTGATGAAAGAGGAGTGAAGGAAGGGAGTGAGGTAAGGGGAGTGAGGGAAAAATACTGAGGAAGAGTGAAAGGCAGTAACAATGAGAGAAAGGGTTTGAGGGTGACGAAAGGGGAATGACAGAAAAGGAAGGAGATTGAAAGAGTGGAAAAGGGACTGAGGGATAAAGTAGGAGTGAAGGCAACAGAAAGGGAAAGAGAGGAAGGGTGAGTAAGAGAGAGAGAGGGAGAGAGTCAGAGAGAAAGAGAAGGAGAACAAGTGACTGACAGGGAGTGAAGTGGTTAGACTGAGTGAGACAGAGGGAGAGAGGGAGAGAGAAATGGAGTGAAGGCGAGTGAGGGACTAAAAGAATGAGAGTTAGCAAAAGTGAACGAGGAAAGGGGAATAAGGGAAAGGTATTGACGGATGGAGTGAGTAAAAGACAGTGAGGGGGAGTGAGGGAATGGAAGCAGGAGAAAGGAAATGGGACTAATGCATAGTGAGGAGAACATGAAGTGGGGGAAGAGGACTCAGATTGAATGAAGGGCAGTGACAGTGAGGAAAAGGATATAAGAGTGAGGGAAAGGGAGTAATTGAAAAATAAGTTTATTAAGAGAAAGGAAAAAGAAGTGAGAGAGAAGTATTTATGGAAAGAGAGAGAAAAGAAAAGGAAGAGTAGTGAAGAGAGAGGGAGACAGTGAAAGAGACAAACAGAAGGAGAGTGAGGGAGTGTGAAGGAGTAAAACAGTTATAGTGACTGAGACAGAGGAAGAGATTTAGAGATGGATGGAGGAAAGGGGAGTGAGGGAGTGAATAAAGGAAGGGGACTGAACGAAAGGGAGTGAGGGAGTGAGAGAAGTGGAGTGAGTGAAGGTGAGTGAGAGATGATGCTACGGAAAGAGAGTAAGGGGGAGTGAGAAGAGACTGAGCGATACAGCAACACAAGGGTAGTGATGGAAGAAGATAGGAAAGAGAAGTGAGGGACATACAGGGGAAAGAGAGAGTTGGACAAGGCGAGTGAGGGTGAAGAGAGAGTACTGATAGTGACAGAAAGACTGTAAAGGTGAATGAAGGGCAGTAATGAGAATGAGAAAAAGATGAGTAGAGGGAGGGGAGTAAGAGAGAGATTAAAGAATGGGAAAGAAAGAAAGAGTGACGAAAAAGTATTTTTTGTTTGTCATACTTACCTTATAAATAAAGACAATCTAATAGTATTTTTTTTATAAATATAGTATCTGTGGAAGACAAGAACAAAATTGAGTTATAATATATATTTCATAATACAAAAGAAAGAAGAAGTGAAAAAACTGAAAGGGAAAGAAAGGAAGGGTGAGGGAGAAAGACAGAGGGAGAGAGTGAGAGAGAAAGAGAGGTAGAGCGAGTGACTGACAGGAAATGAAGTGATTAGACTGAGAAGGCCTAGGGGGTCAGGGAGTCTCTAACCTACCCCTTTTTCACGTTCTCCACTTTTGTTTTTGGCTCTCTTCTACCTCGGAGTGACAAAATGGCGGCCATAGGGTGCTCTTTGGGGTCCTTTTGGGACCCCCTGAGAAGACCTAGGGGATCAGGAAATCACTAACCTACCCCCTTTTCACGTTCTCCACTTTTGTTTTGAGCTCTTTTCTGCATCGAGGGTGCGTGCACCGTGCTGCACCTCGCGATTTTTTAAAACAAAATGAATTTTTTGGGGGGGCCTTCGGGGTCCTTCAGGGACCCCCTGAGTAGGCCTAGGGGGTCAGGAAGTCTCTACCCTGCCCCCTTTTCACGTTTTCCACTTTTGTTTTTGGCTCTCGTCTGCCTTCGACACAAAATGGCGGCCAACACTTTCTGGTTTCCTCGGATTAGAATGTTGACAGACGTCTAACAACAAATCAGAATTCAGCTCGCGCACACCCGATTCGCGCACCGTGCGCGCACCATGCGTGTTTATAGATATATATATTTTTTCTTCTAATTTTCTCAGGAACTACTGGAAGGATTTACACCATTTAAGAAAAAGGGTGATCTGCGATTCAGACTCTACCATTTTGCCAAATGTGGTGTAATTCCGTTCAGCGGTTCGGGCTGTAGCCGTGTCTAAAGGTCCTATGGAAATTAACATGGGGAAAACACGTTTTGGGACCCCCTTTTTTCTCATCCCCCACTTCACGAATCTACCCGAGACTTTCAGGGAAGAAGCGGAGCAGAATGGGCCATCTTCTTTGAGAAATTCGCGAAGATTCGTCCGCCGGCGCCAAAGTTATTCCCAATAGAATGTTGTAGATTTCCTCTGGAAACTAGGTCCTAACTGTAACTACCTACCCTGCCCCCTTTTTGTGTTCTACACGTTTGTTTTTCTGCTTTCTTGTGCCTCGGTCTACTGAGCACAAGATGGCTGCCAACACTTCCTGGTTTGGAGTGTTAACAGCCAATGTGCATGCAGCTTTCTCGAAAAGGTACGCGCATGGTACGCGTACCGTACGCGTACGTATGCGCACCGTGCGCGCACGGTACGTGCACCCTGCGATTTCCCCCCCCAAAAAAATTGGGGGGCCTTCCGGGTCCTTGTGGGACCCCCTAAGCATGCCTAGGGGGGTCAGGGTGCTTCTACTCTGTCCCCTTTTTGAGCTCTACACATTTGTTTTTCTGCTTTCTTGTGCCTCAGTCTACCAAAGCCAATCAGCATGCAGCTCGTGCACGCGAAGGTCCGCGCACCTTACGCGTGCACGTACGCCGACCCGTGCGTGTACGGTAGGCGCTCATAGATATATACAATGTTTTTCTTTTGATTTTCTCAGGAACTACTGGAGGGATTTGCACCATTTAAGCACAACGGCGATCTGCAAACCGAACTCTACCTCTCTGCCAAATTTGGTGTAATTCCGTTCAGCCGATCGGGCTGTAGCCGAGTCTAATCGTCCTATGGAAAATAACATGGGGAAAACACGTTTTTGGACCCCCCTTTTTTCTCAGCCCCCACTTGACGAATCTTCCTGAGACTTTCAGGGAAGGAGCGGAGCGGGCCGTCTTCTTTGAGAAATTCGCGAAGATTCAACAACCGGCACCAAAGTCATTCCCAATAGAATGTTGCGGATTTCCTATGGAAACTAGGTCCTAACTATAACTACCTACTGGCGACCGCCAGTAGGTAATATACATATATATGTATATATATATATATATATATATATATATATATATATATATATATATATATACAAAATTGAAGGAATAAGCAAGTGGTGCAGCAGGCAGCAGCGGAGTACTGCAATCCACTTGTATGTTACATTTGCCAAACGAACTTGATGAACGGCAGCTCACTTGAGGATACCGAAACACTACAAGTACCATGGGCCACGGGGGTAGCCACGCCCATGGCGGCGGAAGTTATCAGATTTAAAGTGGTGCAAAGAACATTGCCGTTTATTCTGTGTTCATAGCCAGCAGCCCCAGATGAAGTGAGGAGATCACAAAACGCGTCGGGCAGAATGGGTGATTCTGTGCAGACTTGGCTGTTCCCCTGCATCGCTTCGTTCAATTTACATTAAAGAGTGGCGGATACTTACCTGGGGCCCGATTCACAGAATGAACTTAAGACTCAATCCTAAATTTACTACTATTTTGGTATTCACAGAATGCACTTACTACTTTTGGCATTCACAGAATGCACTTACTACTTTTGGCATTCACAGAATGAACTTACTACTTTTGGTATTCACAGAAGTTAGGATTCTGTCTTAAGTTTGTCTTAAGACAGACTTAAGACAGACTTAAGACAAACTTAAGACAGACTTAAGACAGACTTAAGACAAAATCCTAACTTCTGTGAATACCAAAAGTAGTAAGTTCATTCTGTGAATACCAAAAGTAGTAAGTGCATTCTGTAAATGCCAAAAGTAGTAAGTGCATTCTGTGAATACCAAAATAGTAGTAAGGTTAGGATTGAGTCTTAAGTTCATTCTGTGAATCAGGCCCATTGTGTTGTGGCTTCTTCCTCAGCAGGCAAACTTTGTGGTTTGATATATATATATATATCTATATATATGTATGTGTATATATATATAGTGCTTCTGGACACTTGGAAGGTGAGGGTGGAGTCACTCTTTGCGCAGGCAGCAGCATCTGAAGAAGGCAGGAGCCGAAATGCATTATGCCTAGCTGTAATTGATTGAATACATTTCTTCCAAAGTTACCCCCTGAGTGGCCTTTCTCCTATTCTTCACGGAGTGGGACCAGTTCTGATATTGTACGGGCCAGTCAGAGGCTCGTGAGAGGTCCCGTTACTAGAAGAGGCTGGAAACTTTACTGACTTTCGCTGCTTGCAGCGACCACACGCTTTCAAGGGATTGAATTTTTCCAGCTCACCCTGAGGTGCACGCCAGCATTTCTGTAACTACTGCGCAGAGCAGCTTGTAACCTACAAGGAGACGGAGTCACTGTGCTACTATCTCGATGTTCCAGCAGGCGCACACACACCCGAGGTTGAACGTTGAAGGGGACCGGAGGAAGATATTTCTTCACCTGATGCAAAAACTCCTTATTGAACACTCCGCACCTTTTCCAGAATTCAAAACCTTTAATTTCTACGAGGATTGTGATTTGCAGCAACTGCCTACGAACACTTACCCAGTCGAACAGCACTCTGGGAGCTGTAGTTGTGAGAGAGCTGCAGTCGAGTTCTACCATGTGACCTGGGGTCAGCGGATTTCCGCCAAAAGGCAGTGCTTCTGGACACTTGGAAGGTGAGGGTGGAGTCACTCTTTGCGCAGGCAGCAGCATCTGAAGAAGGCAGGAGCCGAAATGCATTATGCGTAGCTGTAATTGATTGAATAAATTTCTTCCAAAGTTACCCCCTGAGTGGCCTTTCTCCTATTCTTCACGGAGTGGGACCAGTTCTGATATATATATATATATATATATATATATATATTACCTACTGGCGGTCGCCAGTAGGTATATATAGTTAGGATTTTTTCTCTATGGGATTTTTGAAAATTCTATGTCTAATAACTTTGGCGTTTGTGGACGGAATTGGCTGAAATTTTCAGGAAAATGGAACATTTTGTTTCTGAGCAGCCCCTGACAATTTGGGGGGGTTTCATCAAGGGGGGGCCGAGAAAAAAGGGGGGTCCCAAAACGCATTTTTCCCATGTTAATTTCCATAGGGCGGTTGGCCTCACTTTTAGCTCGAACGGCTGAATGGATTTGCACGAAACTTGGCAAAATTGTAGGGACTGTTAGCCTGATGTGCCTTTTCTAGGTCTCAATATATGTGCTCCAGTGGATTTTGAGTAATTTAGGTTCAAAAAAATATATATATCTGGGCGGAGCCTAACCACACATCTGATCTGATTGGCTGTCAGCACTTCATCCAAGAAGTGTTGGCAGCCATCTTGGGACCAATATACATGATAGCACCTCATTAAAAAGCATTGTAGTTAATAGAGGGTTTTAGGACTTTAGTTACATTATAAATCATTTGTTGATGGTACCATACTCGTTTTAGGAATTGTGGTGGGTTCTAAGGTGATTTTACCATGTGAAAAAACCTTCTGCTGTGATATCATGAATATTGTTTGAAAGAAAACTAATATCTCATGATTTTCCCACAGTGGTTTGGAAGGGGATCTATAAGCTAAACTGAAAGCATATTTTCTGTAAATTCACATTATCTTTCTCAGTCATGTGAAAATGAAGTCTGACATTCTCAGTAAAACATGTACATCCAACAAGGACAGAGACTGTCAGTTGATTCCTTTGTGTTCTACTGCAGCCTCCTAGAGTGTTCTAAAGAACAACTAGAGCGCTAACAGTCCTACTTATTACAAAGGTATGGCACACCTGAAGTCATCTTGATTGGAATAAAGTGGTAACTCTTAAAACATTTAATTTAAAAAGAAACAACATGAAGGGGTATATTTTGCCATAGAAAGTATGATTAGTGCTGCAGAATGAAAAATTAGGGCACATTTTGAGTGACTTCTCAAATCCTTTTCTATTTCATTAAAACATTCTGACATGCAGTCTCCCAAAATGGCCACCAGAGACAAAAGAGCCCAAATGTAGCCCAAATATCACCCAGATGTAGCCCAAGTATAGCCCAATGACAGAATGTCCCAGAGTGTTCTAAAGAACAACTAGAGCGCTAACAGTCCTACTTATTACAAAGGTATGGCACACCTGAAGCCATCTTGATTGGAATAAAGTGGTAACTCTTAAAACATTTAATTTAAAAAGAAACAACATGAGGGGGTATATTTTGCCATAGAAAGTATGATTAGTGCTGCAGAATGAAAAATTAGGGCACATTTTGAGTGACTTCTCAAATCCTTTTCTATTTCATTAAAACATTCTGACATGCAGTCTCCCAAAATGGCCACCAGAGACAAAAGAGCCCAAATGTAGCCCAAATATCACCCAGATGTAGCCCAAGTATAGCCCAATGACAGAATGTCCCAGAGTGTTCTAAAGAACAACTAGAGCGCTAACAGTCCTACTTATTACAAAGGTATAGCACACCTGGAGCCATCGTGATGGGAATAAAGTGGTAACTCTTAAGACATTTAATTTAAAAAGGAACAAAATGAGGGGGTATATTATGCAATAGAAGGTATTATTAGTGCTGCAGAAAGAAAAATTAGGGCACATTTTGAGTGACTTTTCAAATCCTCTTCTATTTCATTAAAAAATTCTGACATGCAGTCTCCCAAAATGGCCACCAGAGACAAAAGAGCCCAAATGTAGCCCAAATATCACCCAGATGTAGCCCAAGTATAGCCCAATGACAGAATGTCCCAGAGTGTTCTAAAGAACAACTAGAGCGCTAACAGTCCTACTTATTACAAAGGTATGGCACACCTGAAGCCATCTTGATTGGAATAAAGTGGTAACTCTTAAAACATTTAATTTAAAAAGGAACAAAATGAGGGGGTATATTTTGCCATATGAATTATGATTAGTGCTGCAGAAAGAAAAATTAGGGCACATTTTGAGTGACTTCTCAAACCCTCTTCAATTTCATTAAAAAATTCTGACATAGTCTCGCAAGATGGCCACCAGAGACAAAAGAGCCTAAATGTAGCCCAAATATCACCCAGATGTACCCCAAGTATAGCCCAATGACAGAATGTCCCAGAGTGTTCTAAAGAACAACTAGAGCGCTAACAGTCTTACTTATGACAAAAGTATGGCACACCAGAAGCCATCTTGATTGGAATGAAGTGGTAAGTCTGAAAACACTCAATTTAAAAAGGAACAACATGAGGGGGTTAATTTTGCCATAGAAAGTATGATTAGTGCTTCAGAAAGAAAAATTAGGGATCAATTTGAGTGACTTCTCAAATCCTCTTCTATTTCATTAAAAAAATTCTGACATGCAGACTGAAACATGCACTTTGAATACCAGCAGCAGACGTCCCTGGTGAGCAGTAGCTTTACTACAGTGATCTAATGTGCAACTAGAGTGCTAACATTCAGAATTTATGGCAAATGTGTGACACATCTGAATGCCTTCTTGATGGAACCAAAGTAAACAAGCATTGAAAATGCAATAGATCTCGCCCTCATTTAAGTTAAAGCCATTCTGTTTGTAATGAGGTGGCTTTTTAGCTTTGCTTTTATTAGTGTTTTTTCAACTTTCATGTAAATAACGCACCGTTTTCACCAAATCGACTTTGCCCAAGCACACCCTTCCCTTCGGCCAACAAATCCCAAAAATTCGGCACACCTGCCGATCCACTCTCCCTACAGCTCACCCAAGCCCCGTCCCTCTAGCGCAACTGGAACATCCCAAATTCACCTTCTCCATGCGCACCAAAAACTCCCATTGAATAACATGACAATTCGCTACTCCGCACAAAAATTGCTCTTTAAAGCACTTCCACTGCTCCGATCCGCTTCAAACTTGGCTGGACACTAGTTCCAGCGATTCCCTAACATCTCACCAAAAATCAGCTCAATCCATCCACTGGAACGGGGACGAATTTCAACCCGAATACGCGCCCCCCGCAAACACAAAAAAAAGCCATAAAACGGCCAAATCTCGACCAAAAACCGCCAAAATCCCTCAAAACCTTGCCAACACCAATACGCACGAAACTGAACCGGCCCCTCAGCCCTAGGCTCCGGGAACCCTACTTAATTGACCCAAAAGCCCTAAAAAAGCAACATAATACACACGAAAACGCCCTAACAACCCTAAAATGCATATAAGTATATGTATGCATGCATTTATGTTTGTATTTATATGTAGATATACAGATGATATATGTTTATATATGTATGTATATATATATATTCACTGAAAAAACCATAGGCTATAGACCATATATAGTTAGGAATTAGCATTTACAAAACCTTGAAAATTCACTGAAAAAACCGTAGGTTATAGACCATATATAGTTAGGAATTAGCATTTACAAAACCTTGAAAATTCACTGAAAAAACCATAGGTTATAGACCATATATAGTTAGGAATTCGCATTTACAAAACCTTATTTTACTCACACAAAACCATTGAAATTCCATATATAGTTAGTTGCACTAACTATATATCGCGCACCCGCAATCCACTGCTGATGATGTCATATATTACATCATTCATGACATGGTCAGTGACATCACTGATTACATCACTGATGACATCTCAAATGACATCACTGATGACATCACTGATGACAACATCCAGTGACTGTATGTTTCTGTAAAGTTAAAATATGTCTTACATATTGAAGAATGAGTGGATGTATAAGTGTCTGGATGAAGGATTTAGTAGGTGCATGACTGACTGTATGAGTGAGTGATTAAATGTGTCTCACTGAGTGCATGGGTTAGTGACTAAACTGTCTTAATTTGTGCATCATTATGTCTGTTGTTCTGTAAACTGTTGCATGTGTTGATAAGTAGCTATATGAGTAACTATATGGGTTATTGATTGGTTGCCCAAGTATTTGTATGGGATACTGAGTGTGTGTGTGGGTGGCTGGGAGGTGTATGACTCTGTGCATAGATGTGTGAGCAGTTGATTCACTAGATGTATGGTTTCAAAAGTGCATGTGGAAACAGCTGTATGGGCGGTTGACTGTGTGCATGAGTGTATTGGTGAGTGAATGGATATCTCAGTGCTACATGTCAAAGTAAGTACATATGTAAAACACAGTACATGTGAGAGTTGACATATATAAATAACTGTGCATAAGAGCCAGTGAATGTGTGAGTGGCTGTATGGATCATTGTGAACTTGTATCAGGGATTGTATAAGAGAGTTAATATGTGTTAGTATATGTTTGAATAAGTAAAGTTTGTATAACTGTATAGTTGAGGAAATGGAGGTGTGATTGATTCTTTGATTGACTGACTAGGTGTGTGAGTAACTCCATGGATGAGTGACAGTCTGTGAGTGTCTGTTTACACTGATTGTATCTAAGGTTATATTAGAGTCTGAAGAGGTTCATCGTATTATCACATGAATGATATCATCAGTGATGTGATCAGTAATGTCAAATGAGATGTCATCAGTGATGTCATCAGTGATGTCATTTGAGATGTCATCAGTGATGTCATTTGAGATGTCATCAGTGATGTCATCAGTGATGTCACTGACCATGTCATGAATGATGTAATATATGACATCATCAGCAGTGGATTGCGGGTGCGCGATATATAGTTAGTGCAACTAACTATATATGGAATTTCAATGGTTTTGTGTGAGTAAAATAAGGTTTTGTAAATGCGAATTCCTAACTATATATGGTCTATAACCTATGGTTTTTTCAGTGAATATATATATATATATATATATATATATATATATATATTTATATCCAAACCGCAAAACAGTGCTACGCACTGTAGTCGCCATTCCCCTTCCTCTTGAGACGGTGGTCCACAGCGAGGAGGCGAACCTCTAAACACCAACACACGTAAAGGCTTTCAAAGCAGTTGTTTATTTAGCAAAGATGGGCCAACTCTACTCGTGTGCTGACATATATTTTTATATATATATATTTTTTGGGGGCGGTACAAAGGACGCAGCAGTCCGAAGTTGAATTTGCAAATATTATTCTTGGCAACACTCCACCAACGCGTTTCAGTCCTCACTCAGCTTTGCTCACGGTTAGTGAGTCCTTTCTCTATTGCACTTTATATACCCACTTTAGCCTTGATGTGGCATTGTGGGAATTGTAGTGCATCAAAAATTTGAAAAAAGCTTTATTCACAATATTTACAAAGAAAGACTTTCACTATTGGCAGATTGTTTCAGAATGAAGTTTGCCCTTTCTTTCTATATAATTTCATTATTACCTGGACAGCAACACTGTCACTCGGGCGCTATCGGACCATTACCTTTTTCCACAAAGTGATCTCTTAAAGTCCGGTGCGCTCTACAGCGGGTGCTCAACGTAGGTGCTGGATCTTGGCCTCTAATTACATTTTTGGTGCTGCAAAGGACGTGTAACTCCGGAGTTGAATTTACAAATTTTATTCTTGGCAACACTCAGGTAACGCGTTTTAGCCCTCACACAGCTTTGCTCACTGTTAGTGAGTCCTTTCTCTATTACACTTTATATACCCACTTTAGCCTTGATGTGGCATTGTGGGAATTGTAGTGCATCAAACATTTTATTCACACTATTTACCATGAACGACTTTCACTATTGTCAGATTGTTTCATAATAAAGTTTGCACTTTCTTTCCATATCAGTTACATTATTACTTGGACAGCAGCACTGATTGTAATCAATTTGACTCCTTAATGCATCACTGGTTAAAATTTTTTGATAGTATCAGTATCTCATGGGTTTAGTACCCCATTCCTTTTCTATACAGCACATACTTTGTGAATGATGTTAGCAATTCATGTTACGCCAAACGGAATCTTGCTACATTATCAGACTCAGGACGAAGACTCCAAGGGGGATCAATAATGATGAAGAACTTTTAGTACATCTGGAATACGATCTTGAATAAGACATTAAGCTATGGCTATTAATTGTCTGCAATTCTTTGAATTGGGTACTAAACCATGCATTCTTGAATTATTAGCATAGGAGATCTGATTGGCTGCCACCAAATCAACAAGGGTATGGCAGAAGCCATCTGAGGACTCAGGACTCCGTCCTGAGTCCTAAAAAGAGGTTTATGGGAAGACATAAGGAGACAGAGTAGGGATGTAGCATTGTTTCCACTTTTCATTAGGAACTGTTCATTTTTTGGACAACATAAAGTTGGTATGGTGCGAGAGTGCTTCAGTGCACCCTCTCAGGATATGTTGACCTATAGTCCTGCTAGCTCACAGTTCCACCATAAGTATCCCGAAACCTAGTAAGGTAGTGAATGATCTGGGCAACATCCGAACATGACAACTCTGACCCCCAATGATTTGTGGTAACAGATCTAGAACCTTTGCGCTTAGTCTCTAGTGGTCTCTCAGAGAAATATACAACAAATACACAAAGGTGACTTTTTAATATTTATTGAGCCATCAACATTCATGTATAAAATATAAGTTTTGCAATGATTATTAGACAGAAGCATACAAATGTGATTAGGGATATAAGAACAGTGAAAAGGATGAACGATTCCACTATCGTTCTAAAACAGTGTATATATGCTGGCATATAAGTACTGTGTATAGTGTACGACTACTTATGCATTCCCTAACTAAGATGGCTAGTGTGGATGTTCTGACAAGAATCCCCTACTGGATGATCTAAAGCCCCATTACCTGAAAGCAGGGTATGTGGGTCCACAAGGCAATCATAAATATGACCAAATGTAAATACCATTGATTTGCCCCCAAAATCGTTTTTTGAATACCATTTTAGAAACACAGCGCAGGACCTATGTACAAGCATTCAATTTCACTACTGAAACCTCACTGTTTCACAAAATGCAAATCCCCTATCTTGCAAATATACATAGCAAGCATCATCCCTTCGATCTTGAAATGGTACATCCATTGCTGAGCACGAAAATTAAAATCACAGTCTTGACAATCAGGAACAGGACCAGCTAAAACCTCCAAAATAGCATTCGAGCACGGAGTGAATAAATGATGGATGGACTCAAAAACTGTCTGGAAGATGCTAACCAAGCCAGAGCCTGCACCTTAAAAAAAAGTGGGCTCCCCTGTGGTATGAGACATGCTAAAAATGCAGTTTACCAATTCTTGAAATTGCTGTGGGAAATTAGTGCGGAGTAGGGACTGTATTTCAGAAGATGACCTTGCAACTTGAAGTTCAAATGTCTCACATCTTTCTAAAACACTAAGGCTTTCAGTTTGCTCAGGGTATCAAAATGCATGTTTGAAAGCTTTTTTTAAGGCCACAGTGGCACCTCCTTAACTGTACAAGCATGTGGAAACAGTACTTGTGTACAACAAGTGACAATGGATGAAACAGTGACAAGATAGGTGATGCCCAGTCACATCCTGTGGCAACCTTGATCATTCCGCATCAAATAACTCCCATTCGAGAGTAATCTGAAAGCCGGGTGAATCATGGCCACTGGGGAACCTTTCATGTAGCAAGGTAAGCCCCTTGGAGCGAAAACAACCTTGCACAACAAAGAACCAATTAAAGCATTCTAGCAGCTGGATTCAATGAGAAAACCATCAGTTTCCTCATTCTGACTCCGGTATCAGAAAGGTAACTCCCAATACTCATGTACATACCCTTCCCCTAACTGCCCACTTGATGGCATTCTAGTTAGTGTTGGAACTTAAAGTCGAACTCAGGAGAGTAATGAACTCAAGGATTTTCCAATCCACTGAAGGCGTTTCAGCAACAGTGAACAGTAGCCTCTCTAACTTCTATTTGTGTAACATATTGTATGTTGCATTTTTTGTGTGCCGTTGGTATTTGTTGTTTCTTCAGTTGGTAAGTTGAAAATAGGCTTGTGGCATTGATATGTTGCCTTGGTATACAACCAGAATTGAGTGTGTGAAGTATCCAAATCAATAGCAGTATAGATCTAATTTGTGATTGCCCATCTTGTGATATGGGCATGTTGTGTTGTATGATGTAAATTGCTGATGGCTCTTTTAACCCAGGGAATACATTCTAGAGGACTGCAAGCAAGCTGCAACAACACCAATCTGCAACATTCTCAACGACCAGCCAGATTGGTGATAAGATCCCAAAACAGGTGTTAAGGTGCGTTAGCAGCAGGAAATTAACACCTGCTCTGACCTGGTGTAAAGTAGGACGACAGCCTGCACCAGAAAAGGGAGCCCAGGCCAGAGCCACACATAAAGGGCAACAGATGGCATGGGCCACTGATCATGTAGCTCAGAGCCCCAACAGGGCCACAACACCCACCGCCACCACCCCCAGGACCCCCCCCCCCCCCCCCGGACATCCCCTTCTCCCAGACAAAGACATGTCACATCAACTTCACGAAATCATGTACAAAATATTATGCCTGATGTCCCACAATCACAACAGGTAACATGCATGTGTTGTCACAAAAATGAGCATCACACATTCACCTTTGAATTACCAAACTGAACATTTTTGTAAAAAAAAATTGAAACTACAATTTTGAAGACTCATGGGAGGTCTCCACGGGACAATCTGTATGTCACAACCTGTAAGACAAAAATCTAGATATCTAGATAAGGTGTGTCATGTGCACATCAAAGGACAGAGAGATGGATATAGAGGGAGAGAGAGAGAGAGGGAGAAAGATAGAAAGAGAGGGAGAGAGAGAGGGAGAAAGACGGAAAGAGAGGGAGAGAGAGAGAAGGAGAAAGAGGGAAAAAGAGGGAGAGAGAGAAAGACAGAAAGAGAGGGAGAGAGACACAGTGAAAAGAAGAGAAGGATAGGGATATAGAGTGTTGACACCGCGCACCCAGGTCTCACTGCTCACCTGCTGGCATGGGTGTGTCTCAAACTATGTGCCGGTATGCACTGCAGTTCACCAGGTCCCTCATCTGAAACAGATCTCTCATTTGAGTCCAGATACATGAATGGCAGAGTACATACAATTGCACACACGATCATCACCTGTCCACCCCTGCGCACCCAGGCAGCTGAGCCCCAGCCCCTTCCTCCTCCCAGTGGTGCATTCCTGCACCTGCACACCCAGGCCAGACTGCTTACCTTCCACCACCAGCATGTCTCCAAGAGGGCCCATCACGTGCTGGTGCAAAACACAAGCCCGGGGCCCGCGAACATTGCATCATGCAACCCTCTCTGCAGGCCACCAGGTCTCACACTTGATTTTGAGTCTTGATTTTGCTGTGGCAGAGGACATTTCCGTGCACACGGCATCATCGCAGGCTGCACAGCCTCTCAGTACTATTAGGTGCCACTAACTCTGTGACCCCGGAGGCAAAGCCACGTGGCGGTAGGCCCGCACTGCCTGCTGGCTCAGGCCTACACTGCGGTCAGCAGGGCTCACAACAATTGACATCAGTCAAGACCACCAGGACAGGGCATCATCGCAGGCTGCACACCCGCCCAGCACTCAAGGTGCCCCTACCTCATTGCACCAAAAGTCTCCCCCCTGTGGCGGTGTTCCTGTGCCAGCCGCAGTGCATTTGGTGCCACCAAAACTATACGCCAAAAGTCATGGATCATCTATGATTGAGTATCGTAGTGCGGATGCCATCATGTCACCTACGGGGCTGGGGAATGTGTTGTTGCAGGGCCCTAGGTCCTCATGCAGAAATAATAACCAGACAGATACACCCAAAGAAACAGTGGAAATGGGGTCAAGCACGTGCACCTCCGGGCTTTTTATTGGCAGGGTCGCATGTCCGGTGACACATATGCTGGATGGGTGTGGTGTGGGTGTAAACCAGCCATGAGAGAGTAGCTGTGACATGCTGACAGCTAGACCTGTGATCAGCAGATCACTACAGGGAAGACCTCCAACATGTAGCGTTGTCGTCCGCCTCGTTAAGCCTAAGCAGAGTGGGCTGGCCTGGCGTATACCAGTCCAGCGTAATGGTTTGAACAATAACCCCGGGGCTCTGGGCGTGGTTCCGTATCGGCGGGACAAGGAAGTAACTAATGCATGTGTCCCTGTTGTTGTGTCGGCCCCACCCAGACCGCATTTGGCAATGTGTCAACCTGTGAACCAAGTCCAACGACATGAGCAACATGAACATAAGGGGGACTCAATGACCCTACATTCATCCATATATCCACACTTGAAAGACCATGGACATGACACATCTGTGTGATTTTGAATGTTTATTGCACATTCAGTGGAGTGTTGCAGATGGAGCAGTACAGGGCCAGGCAAACCCCACTTTACAATGTTGGCCCGTTGAGGGCCAGCCAGAGACCTTCAGGGAATGACTAGTCCAAAGGAAGAGGAAGAGTTCAGACTACAGTCTGATTGCTGTGTCATTGGCAATCAAACAGGATATGGCAGTCCATTTCGAGGTCCAAGGTAAGTGTTGCAGAGTGTATCAGGGGAAAGTGGAAAGTGATGATGCAGAAGGCAGAACCAAGCAGAAACCAGCCATATTGTTGAGAAGAATGCTACTGCGTCGTTCGTACAATGAAGGTAGATTCATCTATCTGCATCTTCGTCCTCTGCTGTTTCCTGTGCCTCACATGTGGGTGGTGGTGGTCTGTCTCCAACACTGTGTGGCAGTGGTACATCAGTGGCCGGAGGTAGAATGTCTGCGGCACTGTGTGGCAATGACACTTCAGGGGGAGGAGATGTGTATGTAGTGGTAGCAGCAGCATGCATCGGCGCCAGGCCTTGTGGCAGCAATGCCGTAAGGCTGGTCTTGAGGTCATTGAGGAACCCAGCTACCTCTTGCTGGTGTGCAGCTATGGCAGCCGCTCTTTCCGCCTGCGTCCGCTCCATGGTCTCCATTAACCTCCGCATGTGTCCCAACTCCTGTGTAACATCGCCAGAGCCACTCTGACTGGACAGCTGTTCTAGTCTCAGAGTCAGGGCTCCAGTGATGTCAGCCATGTATCGTTGGAGAGCATGGAACGGACAGTGGGTGTCCGTTAGGGACTGTGAGTGGTCCCTGGTGGGACTTACACACCCACGTATGGCATCTAGTTTGACTGCCATGTGGTCAAACCCCACCGCATCTGTTCAGCCAGATTCTACTGGCACCCCAACACACAGCGTTGGAAGGCCATGAGTTCTTTTTGGGGGTCCTGGGTGGCAGCTGTGGTGGGGGGTGCTGCCTGCTGTGTGGTCTGTGCAGGGGGTGGGGTCTCCACATAGCAGCTTGACTGCCCTGCTCCTGGAGGTGGGCTTCAGAGGCTCTCCACGATCTGTTGGAGGGCGTCGGAGTCGAAGTTGTTGTGGTCCTCTTAGTCATCAGAGAAGAGAGGTTTGGGCTGCTCTGTGTTAGGAAATCTTATCAAGCATGTGTTATCTGTCAACATCCTTGTGGTTTGTCTGTAAATCACGTTTCTGTGTTTGCCTAAGAAACTACCAATGTTATTCCTAGAGCCAAAGGTATGTAGGAATTTGCCAATGTTTTTTCATTTCTATAGATGCATCATGATACGGATGTTGTGATTGACTTGTGCATAGATTTGTTTGGCCACACATTGCCAAGGGAATGTTTCAGAAGTTGCATGGCATCACTGGTCACGTGTGAAAACAAACATGTATTTGACGCACGCAACAACGCCCTCGTATTGGGTATAAATATCCACACCTAAATTGGTACAGTGCTTGGCTTTGGGTTTCCTTCGTCGGAGCTGCTGCCAGTGAAAGCGTCTCCGTTGTCAAGGAGATCATGTCGCCATTCCAGAAAACCTTGCCTTCAGACAGTTGGCTCTGAAATTGGACTCCTTTAGCTACTAGGACCGGATTCCTTCAACAGCTGACATCGCCCTGAGAAACGGACCTCAGTTAGTTGATTCTTTTATTTTTAACTAAAATACTGAGTTTGAGTTCCAGAATGACTTTGAAACTTAACGAGTGACTTAAAAGATATTATTTAGCCTTTTTGTGATCATCTTAACATTTGGTGAACCATTCTGTTTTCGCTACCCTTCAGTCAAGTGCGATTCAGACTTTTGGTGGTAGCAGTCCTATGCCCACATGCTTCAAGGTAAATTGCATTCGCAAACGGTGCGAATCGCAAAATTTCCCTGTTTGCGAATGCAGTTTCCTTTTTTGGGATGCATCATTTTTTTTATTTTTTCGCAATTTAAGGAATCGCAATTATGTTGCGATTTCTTAAATTGCAATTGCATTTAAGAAATCGCAATTTGTGATTTCTTAAATGCAATGCATGAATATTTTTTTTTGCGAATTCGCAAATAGGAAGAGGTAAATTACCATGAAGTTGAACTTCATGGTAATTTTCTAAAACTTTCTAAAATGCACAAAAGTGCATTTTTGAAAGTTTCATTTTACACACACACATGCCCTTGGGGCATGTGTGTGTGAAAAATGTTCTTAAAGTTAAATTTCAGGGGTGCAGGGGGTGGGTCCTTGGGACCCCCCTCTGCACCTTTGAAATAGCATTCTCATTTTGCGATTCCTTAATTGCGAATTGCAAAATGAGAATGGCTTCCCATTCATTCCTATGGGCCTAGGAATCAATAAGAAGGGATTCCTTAATTGCGATTAGCAAATTGTGAACCGCAATTAAGAAAAATTAAGGAATCGCAAAAAATATTGCGATTTCTTAATGCATAGCATTTTGCGATTTCTTAATTGCGATTCCTTAATTTTCTCAATTAAGAAATCGCAAAATGTAACAATGATGCATGTGGGTGCTAGTCCTTAAAAAAAAGGCCAGTGCAAGACATTGACAAGAGACTTATTTGAACTTACTATTTATGTGGCAGAACATTGGGAAATCCGCTGATATAGCAGTTATAGTTACAAGGGTACAGTGCTCTTTCACACATGTGTAACATTCAGTTCCATAAGGTATGACATGTTAGATTATCGTGTTGCTTTTGTGTTCTTTCTTAGAATCAATATTTTTGCATAGGTTAAATATAGGTAATCAAGCCCTGAATATTTAAAAAAATAGAGAGGTGTACCCTGTGTTTCAGCAGTACCACTATTAAGGTAATTCCTTGTTACATTGTGTTTCATAGTAATAGGGGGGATTCAAGTCTATGAGCTTTCACTTGCTAATCTTGACCTTCTACTTCCAGACTGTAGAACAATGCAACAACTGCTTTTATGAACACAGATCCTGGCTGGCCCAGGTGGTAGATGGTTGCAGTATCTTTAGTGTATTCTCTTCTCTTCTCTCTCTTGTCGTCCCAAGTCCCTGCCCTCTGGGAACATCTGCCGTAAATCCTGTTTGTATCGGAATTGTTCTGAGAGGACTGGGGGTCTCGCATCACCCCTGCAAACAACCCTGGAATTCAAGTGAGTGGTTGGTGTCTCATCTGACACTCTGCAGGAGGTGTTGGACTTTCCTCTGCAATGTGAAGGGGAGATACAATTTAACAGTGTGTTCACATGTATGCTGTTGCATTGTACATGTTTACACACAGACTGCACAACATGGTACATTGTGACTGTTTGGGAGGAGATGCCTATTTGATGTGGGACAGTCAACATTTGACGACATCACAGATGTGTGTTTGCACTTGTACATTATCAACTCACATTTCCCTGCAATGCCAAATGTGATTGGCCAGGTTCCACACACATGTTGTACCAGTTGTGTTCTGTGTTCTGTTGTGTACATGTTATGGTTTGTACCACATTGTTGTCAATGTTGATGTGTTCTGCATGTTATGTGTGTGTGCTGCATTTCGGGGAAGTCGCACCTGCAGCTCTGATTCTGCTGCCCCTTCTCCCTAACATGCGGTTTGCCTTTGACGTCTATGCTTGTACAGTGCTGGGATTTTGCATACTTGGGTACATTGGTCTCTTGGTGGGAGTTGGGGGTCTGGGGCATGGTTTGTCCGCAGATGTGCTCTAATTAATTGTGCATGTGGACCATTGTGCCCATCTCCCCCGTCACCTTGGTGCTGTTGTGTTAGGTCATGTTGAGCCGTGTCCAGTCCCTCAACTCCTGCCACTGTCTCCCCACTGATGACTGTGGTCACCATTTCCTCCATAACATCCAGCTCCTCCTGTGGCGCTGGACTCCCACCTCCAGTCTGCATTGCTGCCTTTCGATTGTTTGCGAGTTTCTGCTTGGTTTTGTGCTTCACATCATTCCAGCGCCTCTTGACTTCTTCCATTGTCCTCTTCTGAACTCCGACTGCATTCACCTTGTCCATGATGGACTGCCATATTCCATTTTTTGTTGCCAATGACACAGTGGAGGTGAGGAACAGTAGTTGATGGTGTTCTAACTCCTCCTTTATCAGGATCCTGTATTCCTGTTGACTGAACCTTTTCTTCCTACTCTTCTTCTCCTTGGCCTTACCTGACCCCGAGGTCCCAGGCTAGTCCTCCGGGGGGCTCGTGGGGTTCTGATTGTCCTCTGTAGATGCTCCGGCAACATCCAATGTGCTTTTCTGTTGTTTGGCTTTTGTTTGTATGTTTTTATTTTACTTTTATGGTGATTTTTCCCACCTGACGTGTGATAATTGCAGGCCTGTCGCTGGTTTTCGCAGATTTTTGTATCACGATTGGCCTCATCGCAACTTTATTTGTGTTTGTGTTTTGCATTTATGCGGCGCCGCGTTGACTTTATTGCAGACATTTGATGCGTTATTGTGAGCCTATCGCATGATATTGCCGTGTTTAGAATACAACGTTAACACTACGTTATTTTCCCGCAATAGACTCTGATTTGGAGAGTTGCCTTAAGCTAATTTTGCATTAATTATCACATGTTCTTGAGAATATCCCCCTTTGATGTTCCTGAGTTTCCACAACAGGGGACCAGCTCTCCTTGGGCCCTTGGAGACAAGTTACTTCAGGACACAGCACACAGAAAAGTCCCTTGTACTCTCCTTAGTCCAATCAGCAATCTGCAGGCCTGCCCCAGAACACACACCAAGGGCAGTCCTTCTCTTCAGTCTCTTCAGCTGTTCTTCTGTTGCTGAGGTTCCTCTTGATCACAAAGTAGTCTCAATCTTTTCTCAGTCTTGAGTTCAGGGGTTTCAGCTCTCACATTTATACCCCTAAATGCCTTTGAAGTCTTTGTTTTCACGGAGTTCTGAGCCCGCTCCAAACCAGACCTGGGTGTCTTCCTGCCAGTGCACACCTTCTTTCTTTGATAGTGAGGGTCTGGGCCCCAGCCGCTCAGCAGGAGGTGGAGCCATTCTTTTGTGGCAGCAGCACAGCCCTCTTCGCATCAAAGGGGCTACTCCTCCCACCACACCAAATGCAGGCCAACCTGTTGCTGTCCTACCTACTCTTCCCTGTGGTCAGAAAACTTCCCATACCCTGTCAAATCCAAACCCAGAGAGTCAATACACTAACACTACCAGGCAGAGGCCCGCAGGATGGTTAGGACAAGAAACCAGCCACTTCTAAAAAAAGATTCCTAAACACACAATTCCAAAGCCATATTCACAAAAAGATGTGTTATTAAATTCTGAGTTCAGGAACACTAAACTCCATCCCTCCATCCTATGCCTTTGGGAAGATATGCTGGAAGCATGTGACACAGCATTCCCCATTCTGTCCTTTGGGCAATATGGACTTGCAATAGTGAAAAACGAATTGCATTATTTCACTGTCAGGACATGGTACACACCTCAGTGCTTGTCTAACCTTTCACATACACTGCACCCTGCCCAGGGGGGGGGTACCTTGGACCTAATATAGGGGTGTCTGGTGTGCATAAAAAGGGAAGGGTAAGACCTCGCAAGTGGGTGCACTTGTCATGACAACTAGGCAACTAAAAACTGCACAGAGGCACTGCAGTGGCAGGCCTGAGATCTCTTTTTAGGGCTACTTGTGTAGGTGGCACAATTAGTGCTTCTGGCCCATTAGTTGCATTTTCAATTCCAGCCCTGGCACTCATAGTGCACATTACTAGGAACTTTACTAGTAAGACAAACACTCCAATTATGGACAACAAATTACCATAATACTTTATACAGGGACCACTTGCACTTTGACACTGATCAGCAGTGGCAAAGTGCCCAAAGCATCTAAGTCTGCAACACAATCTCAGAAAAAGGTCTAGGAGGAAGGCAACAAGTTTAAGGAACTTTAGCCAAAGAGGGCCAAGTCCAAGAGGAAAAATTTAGAACTGGAGGCACTCGTTGAAATACAGAAAGCTATAGCTGCAGCTCCAACCCTGGGTAATTTTGACTTCAAAATGAGGACTATCTTGATAACAGATGAGAGCACTAAGGGGTTAGGGGCCATTCTTATGCATATTGTGGATAACTCGTAACAAGTGCTAGAATTTGCATCAAGAGCACTTAAAGGGGCAGAGACAAATTATTCCACCATCGAAAGAAGGGCTCTGGCCTGCCATTGGGCTGTCTTACACTTGAAATACTTTTTGTGTGGCCTACTTTTTACCCAAGCACAGATCACAAACCTTTAATGCCCAGCTTGTCTACTAAATGTATTAAAAACACAACACTACGCATCTCAAAATGGGTGTTGGGGCAAGAAGGGTAGAACTACAGAACAGAATATATTGCTTGACTTATGAATGTAGCAGCAGATTACCTCTCAAGAATGCCCATTGAGAAACATCAAAATAATGAAGATCATCAAATGAATCCGATCATAGAAGTAGTGTTTGCAGGCATCAGTAGCGAAGAATGAGAGACAGGAACTGAGGAGGATGAAACTTTACCCAGAGTGATAGATACAATTATACATGGTTGGCGTGAAAAACAGTATGGGTTAACAGATGAAGTATGCAGTTTTTAGGGTGTCATAAAAAACTCAACATTGAGGACAAACTTTAAAAAAGTGGAGACAAATTTGTACAACCCAGAAAGTTATGGGACAAATAAGCTGTAGATTTCATAGGTCCCCTCAAACACTCTACATGGCATGGAAGGTACATGATAGGGCTAATAGATTACCACTCCCAATGGAAAGTGACCAAAGTGGTACAATCCATTACCACTAAAATAATGATTGATTTACTCATGGACACATTTTGTATGAAGAGCAAACCTAACACTTTATTTACAGACAATGTTGTACAACTAAACTCAGAAGACATGAAAGAGTTCCAGAAAAGCCAGTCTGTAACTCATTTTACCACTGCTTTGTGTTCCTCGAGAGGCAGCTGGTTAGAAGAGATAACCAAAAGAATGGTTAAGGATAACTTACAATTAGCCATTGTATTAGGGATATCACCAGACAAACCTTTGCAATACTGGCTATGGTCTTACCATACTATGCCCATTGCGGTCACATGAGTTTCTCCCGTCACATACCTAAAAGGAAGAGTCCCTGGCAACAAACATAAGCCCTGTTGGTTGGGGGCAAGAAAACATATATGGGTCCCAATATATAAGATGGGTGAACGCATAAAACAACACCAAGAGAAATATTGTGCCCACTATAATAAGAAACCGAGTTAACATGGGAGGAAGTGGGAAATCGGAGACAGAGTAGCAATTTGCTCCCTGAATTCCATAGACTTAAAGACAGTCATTTTTTTAACCTAACAGAATGGCCCAGGAGGGTAAACATGCTATTGTCCTGGATGATGGAAAAACGTGGAGTATGGACAGACAGTCCCGGTGTCCAACCACAGTCACATATGAATCAAAAGATCGAGCAAAGTTCAAATAAATGGATCATCTCCTTCCTCGCCGGAAGGACACAGAGAGTCCGCCTCCCCCCGTTCAGATCAGAAGCCACCGAAGTCACCTGCGGCGTTCCTCAAGGGTCCTCGCTCAGCCCCACCCTCTTCAATGTCTACATGAGCCCCCTTGCGGCCATCGCACGCCAACACAACCTCAACATCATCTCCTACGCCGACGACACCCAGCTGATCCTCTCCCTCACCAACGACCCCGCCACCGCCAGAGCCAACCTACACGAAGGGATGACAGACGTAGCCATGTGGATGATGAACAGCCGCCTGAAACTGAACTCAGAAGAGACAGAAGTTCTCATCCTGGGCTCCTCGCCCTCCGCCTGGGACGACTCCTGGTGTCCCCCCGCCCTGGGCAGCACACCCAAACCAACAGACCACGCACGCAACCTGGGCTTCATCCTGGACTCCTCCCTCTCCATGACCAGACAAGTCAACGCCGCCTCCTCGTCGTGCTTCAACATCCTGCGCATGCTACGTAAGATCTTCCGGGGGATCCCCACCGAGACCAGGAAGACGGTCACACAGGCCCTCGTCACCAGCCGACTGGACTACGGCAACTGCCTCTACGCCGGAACCACTGCCAAACTCCAGAAGAGACTCCAGCGGATCTAGAACGCCTCAGCAAGACTCATCCTCGACATCCCCCGACACAGCCACATCTCCGGACACCTGAGAGACCTGCACTGGCTCCCGGTCAACAAGAGAATCACCTTCCGGCTCCTCACCCACGCACACAAAGCCTTACACAACCAAGGCCCAAGATACCTCAACAGCTGCCTCAACTTCTACAATCCCACACGCCAGCTTCGATCGACCGGCCACGCCCTCGCCGCCGTCCCCCGCATCCGAAGAGCCACCACAGGAGGAAGGTCCTTCTCCTACCTGGCCACCAAGACTTGGAACTCCCTCCCGACACACCTCCGCCTGACCCAAGACCACCTTGCCTTCAGGAAACAGCTCAAGACCTGGCTGTTCGAGCAGTAGCGGACCCCCCCCTCCCCAAGCGCCTTGAGACCCTCCGGGTGAGTAGTGCGCTATATAAATTTTTTGATTGATTGAAAGGCCTTGTCAAGGGCAAGAGGGTCTTTACATCCAAAAGGAATAGGAGTAATCCTGCATGGTTCAAAGAAGACAACATGGTATAATCTTTTATTGAATTGGGAGTCTCATTTTCATTCTTTTTTTCAAATTAGGATTGTAAAAGTCTTTTAACTCTTCTTTGGTCACTGCGACAGAATGTTCTGAACCTGCCTTAGTATGTCTAATTTTCTCATGTTGTAAAGAGGGACGTGCGTTGTAATGCATCCTCTTTTTAGTAATGCCTATTTTAGTGCTCATTTACCAATGTATAACTGTTATCACATTTTCCCTTGGCCCTTTCTTCCCCTTGTTAGTACCCTCTCCCATTTTCACCTACCCTGTGTACTAATCTCTAATGGAATGTTCTGGGGCTCTCTTTGGCATTTTGAGTGCAGTGCCAGTTCAATGTGAAGTGATTTGGAGGGGTTAGAAAATAAATAAACATCTTCAACTGACTGCTGCATTTGTCGTCTTGTCTTTATAACACCACCCTCTTTATCGAATAACGGACCAGGACATGGAATTCCAATGTAGGGCCACTTATCTCAATCACGCTGCGGGAAATCAGTCCCATGCGAAGGGTCCAATGCTAGACACCTCGTGCCAGGAAATCTGGGATACCAAGATTAATCGGTTCACATGGTTAGAGGGGAAGGGGTAACCCCTGATTGTATATAAATGTACACTTTACTCCTTATGTTTCAGAAGCAAAGGGACCATGCTGTTGGCCAATAATGAGGGATGCAACATAATATCATATGTTCCGGACATGCAATGGGACTCCTCCACACTGATAGATATATTCTTAAAATGTGGTGAACTTACCTACACCCAGCTCATCCCCGGATGGCGGGTACTCCCTCGTGACCATAACCACCTCAACCCTGGTCATCCATCGGGAAGATCTGCCTGAGTTGTCTCAACATTTGTTAGAGGAGAAAACAACTGTGTTGCATCAGGCTCAAAAGAGAAGAACTGCAGATTACCTTGGCTGACCTCAGTACAAGAAAATTCCAGAATAATTTAGACCGTTCACAGAGACTCAAGTAAACGCCAGAGTTTCAAGAACCTTCTTCACCATGCATGCAAAGGCCAACGCATGCTGGTTACAAATACACAGGTGAAAAATGATGTGAATGATCAACAATACTAAGCTCAGCCTAAAGCCTAATATTTAAGAACGGAGGGCAATCCACCTTATGGTGATGTAACATTGGTATGTGTTGGACTTGATGACCATGATGGAAGGGTGGTGTGTGCAAAGATTGGTGCTTCCTTTTGTAATTTTATTCCTGGAAATGACATGGCATGCCATTACATTAGCTTGTGCCATCTAAGAACTGCATCGTCTGCAAGCCGGCATGAAGAGGGAGTGAGGTGTCCCGGAGCAAGACTGGTTGCAAAATATCTTTTTGTTGATCTCCCTAGTGGTGTCCATACTATTCATGTCAATGATGCCAGTTTTCATGAATATACTTCTGTTATGTGGTTTCCTACAAGTAGGGGGTCCCTGCTGTAAAAACACAGTCCTTAAATTAGGTAGCATGCACATAGCTAGGGAAAAATAACAGACACTACAGAAACACACACAAACACTTTTGAATAATATAATTGTCATGTCATATGAGGAGTATAAAGTAGTTAAAGATTTGACTAGAGGGGAGAGTGGTAGAATGGGTAAATACGATGTTACTGCATACCATCATGTGTGCAGGCCCAACAACAGCAAACCAATAAATGCAATGCCAATTTGTGCCATAACCTGTGGCCATATGACAATGCTCATACATATAATTTCAGAGCATGTCATCATCTATGCCTGTACAACAGCGATGATAACGGCGGTAGCAAAATCAATGTATGCCATAATTTACCCACAAAGCCACCGAAAACACCAGTTTCCCATCCGTAGGTGCTCTACAAATTGCACCGTGGCTCCTGCTGCATTGAGAGAGCCCCGTAGCTGGAGATAAGGGCGGACTATAGGCCCCAATAGTCTTGCAACAGGAGCCGCTGATGCCAGGAGTTTCATGGCTGGAGGCCGGTGCTCACACTGCATCGGTTGTGGTTGGGCCAACCTCCGTGGTTGGATCCTCGAGTATATGTCAAAAATGGTGAGTGCATCCCTCATATAATATTTACATGACTTATATGACTTTTAGGGGCCTGATTGGGATCTCATTCTAGCAAAGACCTGTATAGGACCTCCCCGATTTTTTAACACCCACAAGAGTTAAGGAATACAAAACATGAGGAAACAAAAGTGTGCTAGGTTTTACCATCAAGCTCACCCCTAAGGCCCACCTGATTTGACCGAATGTTACATTGGGCAATTGGGGTAATCTTTGCAGAAATCGAACTCACTGAGCGGAGATTATCACTGGAAGGAAGGGGACCCCACCTGAGTACAAATGCAGCAACCTGTTATTAGTCCACTGGTTTGTTGGAACCAGTGGGGTCCCCAACACTAACTTGACCTAACCCTGCTTTTCTTGTCAAGCCATCGATAACAAGCCTCAAATGCAAGAGACCTAAACCTGCTCAAAACAATGAGATTCACCAAGCTTCTAAGAAACAAAAACATGCTACCAGAACCAAGGCACTAGTGCAGTGATCTCCTTCTATGTGTCAACCTACGCCCATGGATAGTGTTACATAGACATTGGGAAGCACAGGCCCAAATGAATCAATGAATGGATCAACAAAGCCCATCTGGGTGGTTGAACGTATGGGTGAACTATTTGAAAAAATCTGAGAAGTGATAAAGAAGGAACTTTCACCTATGAAGGTAAAATTAATTAAGCTGGAAGCACTGGTTAACTCTCATTTGTTGTTGGCCCACACCCATTGCCACAGAGAAGCTCAACAACTGTCCAGCACTTTAGCAAAAAAGGAGTGATACTCTAGCTTTAAAGGACATTTCAATGGATGTGAATAAAACTACCAGTCTCTCTGTGAATCCCAGCAAAAAAAGCATGAGATTGTACTTTGCAACCGGTTTTCTTGGATAAAACAGATATAACGTCAGCTGACTACAGGCCAAAAGAAACCTGGGACTTACCTGTGATTGACCTGCCCCTGCATGTGGTGGTACTGGTGAGAGTACCTGGTCTCTGACCCGACCAGTCTGAATCTTTTTCTGAACTCAAGAACAAATGTTTAAATTGATTGGACTCGAATAAAAAAAAGTCCCTTGACACAGGGGGACAATGTTTTCTTCACTCGCAGGGTGACGTGGATAGGGAAAGGATTGAAAGATAAAGAGGGTGACTGTACAGTCATTAACTTTAGGGAATCTGGAATGGTCCATAAATTGTTGTTTGATGATTCCTGAAAGGGAACGGGATGCATGGGGGCTACAAGATTGGTTCTTCTTACCCTGAGATATTTATTTAAACCTCCTAATAGAGTACCCTTGAATCATTTTCAATCGACGGGCCAAAACATGTTTGGTATTTTATTTATTTTGGAAGTTTTATATAGCGCTGCTGGACCCAAGAGTATCAGAGTGCTTTATAAGGTAGGTAGACATATTAAGAAATAATAAACAATTTACAATGTGCAGAAAAATTCACAAAGGTAAAACATTGAATTAAATGCTAGAGGGGGACAGAGAAACAACGGGATAATAAGAGGGATAAAGGGGAGTTGACATTAGGGAGAGAAAGGGGTGTAGAGAAGGGGAGAGAGAGAATGGAAGGAGGGAGAGGGGGTGGGTAACAAGTGAATCATAATGGGGCGGCAATAAGCAGGGTCAGAGTCAAAAACATTAGGAACCCCAGTGCTTGTTGAGGAGAAGTACTTTGAGTCTTTTTTTGAAGAGAGGGTAAGAGGGGTTGCAGCGAAGGTCTTTGGGGAGAGAATTCCAAATCGCTGGAGCAGTACCAGAGAATGCACGAGATTGGGTCTTTTAACCGTTTAGTTTAGGAGGGATCGGCATAAGGGAGTTATTGCTCCTCAGGGACCTAGAGCATCCTGCTTTTTGAAGTTTGCTTGAAAGGTAAGAAGGGGTGTTTTGGTGAAGGGCTTTGTGCGTGATACAAGCAATCTTATACGTGGATCATCCTTCAATTGGAAGCCAGTTTAGTTTTTTGAGGACAGAGGAGATATGGTCAAATTTCTTACAATCAGAAATGAGTCTGGTGGCAAGGTTGAGAACTGATTTGATCGGCGCAAGGTCGACTTTAGGGGTTCCAGCAAGAGTGACATTGCCATAGTCAATCTTGGAAAGGACAAGTGATTGTACAACGATTTTGAAGTCATCAGCTGGAATAAAAGGTTTAATTTATTTAAGGTGGTGAAGGGTCAAAAGAGCACTTTTGGCTGCATTTTTAATGTGGGGGATGAGATTAAGGTTTTGGTCGATGCTTATGCCTAGTAAATTGACTGAATTAGAGGTGGAGAGGGTGCAATTAAGTGATATCATAAATCCAGAGTTGAATGGGAAGGGGTTATTTTTGGGAGTGCACAGGATGATTTCAGTTTTTTTAGGATTAAGTTTGAGATGGTTGAGATGGAACCAAGTTTGGACTTTCATCAGAGTGTCATTAAGGTGAAGGATGTGCTTGTGGGATTTAATCTTGTACTAAAGTTGAGTATCATCGACATAGAGGTGATAACTGATTTTGGCTTATTTGGGGACGCCGAGTGAGATAGGTTGAGGTTTGGAGAGGCAGTGACCAAGCTTAATTTGTTGAAATCTATTTTGGAGGAACGAGGAAAACCATTTAAGTACAGTGCCTTCAATTCCAAAGCGATCTTTGAGGGTACTAAGAAGGGTGGGATGGTTGACAGAATCAAATGGAGCCGAAAAATCAAGGAGGATTAGTAGAGAGGATTCGACCTTTGTCTAGAGAGCGATGAAATATTGAGTATAGCAGTTTCGGTACTGCATCCCTTTCTAAAGTCAGATTGGAAAATGTCGAGGAGATTGAAGGAGCTGATATGGTTATCTAATTGGGATAGGACACATTTTTCAAGGGCTTTAGAGAGGAAGGGAAGGTTAGAGATAGGGCACAGATTTTTAAGGTCATTAGGGTCAGCAGAGGGGTTTTTAAGAATGGGGGAGATTTGCCCTAGCTGAAGGGAGTCAGGAACACATCCAGTGGAAAGTGAGGAGTTGATTATGTTGGTCTAAATTGGGGCTATGATCAATTTAAGATCTTGAACTAAATGGGAGGGAAGAGGGTCTTTGGAGTGTGGGGATGGTTTGAGTTTAAAAATGATGTTAATGATAGTGGTTTCAGAAATTGGACTAAATTCACTCCATGCAGCCTTGTTTTTCAAAAGGAGCCCTGTCCGAGATGAATTGAGATGAGGGAGGGCAGGATGGGTTGAGAGGAGTCAAGATGTGGTGGAGGGGAGGGTGAAAGTGAGTTAGGTATGTTAGGGAGGATGCATTGGTTAAGGGGGGGTTGGCAAGAGAGAGGGTAGAAGAGAAGGATAGTTTGATGTTGTTGATTTTATTCATAAAGAAGCTGGCGATTTCTTCGCATCTATCCACAGAGGCTGCTAAGATTGGAGGGCCGGAGGTAGTTTGTTTTTTAACGATATTTAAGAGTACTCTGGGGCGGTTTATAGCCTGGATATGTTTTTGTATTGGGCTTTGGTAGTTCTCAGGAGAGCAAGGTTATCAGAGGAGGGTTGGCTCATCCAGGCACGTTCAGATTGTCTGAGGGTCCGCCTTTCATAGTTAAGTTCGGCATTGAACCAGGACTTGGGAGGGATGTGTTTTTTGTGTTTTAAGTTTGATTGGGGCAGTTAGGTTGAGGGCTTCACGAATGGAATTATTGTAATGGTCAGTAAGGTCGTTAGTGTTAAGGGAGGGAGGGGGCAGAAGTAAGTGAGTTTTGATTGTAGATTCCAGTGCACCAGGTAGAATGAGGTGAAGGCTGCAAGTAGGTTTCATAGGTAAAGTGATCACAGTGGAGGGGCGTGTAGTAGGGCTTTTCAGGGTGAAGAGGATAAGGTAGTGATCAGACCAGTCTACAGGGAGTATATTGGAGAGAGAGGCCAGATCCTTGCTCGTCAAAATCGCATCAAGGGTGGCACCTTTCGAGTGAGTCAGAGCAAGCCAAAGTTGGGTCAAGTCAGTGATGTCTAGGGCTTCTTTAAATAAGGTGACAGCGAGGTCATCAGTTTTGTTCCAGTGAATGTTGCAATCTCCGAGGAAAAGATTTTTGGAATGGGAGAGAGATGCTTGAATGATAAGCTCAGTCATCTCTTCCATAAAGAGGAGGCGATTTCCCTGGGGGTGGTAAATAGTGTGTAGCCAAGTTGTGGGGAAGCCAGGACGTGTGAGGTCGGTGCAAAGGTATTCAAAAGATGTGGGGTCTTGGAGCTGAACAAGTGAGATGTCAAGTTCATCTTTAAAGATTAGGGCCAGGCCTCCTCCTATTTGATCGATTCTATCTTTCTTAATGATAGAGTAGCCTGGTGGAATTAGCAAGTCGAGGATAGGGGTAGAGTGGGCTTTGAGCCAGGTTTCAGTAAGGAATGCGATGTCAATGTTTTCGTTCAGAATGGTTTCAGCAATCTCAATTACGTGTCAGGAGGCAGATCTGCAGTTTATCAACATACAGCAGAGGGGAGAGGGGACAGGTTATGGGATGGGGTGACAGGGGGGATAACTTTAAGTAGTTCGGGGGGTCTAGGAGAGGTCAGAAGAGGGGGGGTCTGTTCGTTCCTAAGAGAACTGGGATAGTGGATTGACTAGTAGGGGGGATAGTGGATGAGGCAGAGGCGGGAGAGACAGGCCTGAGTATTTAGGGGGGTCTAGGAGAGGTCAGAAGCGGGGGGAGTCTGTTCGTTCCTATGAGAACTGGAATTGTGGATTGACTAGTAGGGGGGATAGTGGATAAGGCAGGGCGGGAGATATACGGGGGTTCGTAGACATGTTAGCTCCGGAGGTTATAGAGCAAATATCACTTTGAGGAGGGAAGATCGTATTGACCTTGTCGGGTGGGGCGCTTAAGGAGGGTTCAGTGTGTTTAGATCTGATAGTGTGGTTACCAGGGAGGGGGCGAGTGTCGGTATTGGTGATACGATTAGGAGGTCTATAAGTGGGTGGATTGAGATGAGTGTCGATGAGGGATGGTCCGGTGTGTTGTGAGGTGGTCGATGTGTGGACAAGATCTGAGGAGGGGGATTTAACAAGGCGTGAGATATTGTTTCTGAGAGGAGAATTCTAAAACGAGGGATGAAATGAGAAGTTCGACCTTAAGGAGTGATTGAGTAGGAATTGATGGGAAAAGTGTATCAGTAGTTGTCAGGAGCTTGTTACGGTAAGGGTTATCGAAGGGTGGGATGTTCAGGGGGGTACGGGGGAATCCTGGAGTAGGGCTGAGGGGGAATAGAAATGGGGGGAGTATCATTTTTGGGCGTAGGGGGTATGCAGGATATAGATTTACGAGTGGCATTCAATTTAGGAGAACATAAAGTAGAATGAGGTGGAGAGACAGTAGGGGTTGGCATATCTGGTGTATTGTGGGATGTTATGCTGAATGAAGGAGTGTGTGAAGATGGTGTCGGTGGGGGATGTGGGGGGCTGTAGGGGAGGTGAGGGAGATGGTTAATCGAGGGGGGAGAGTATGAAGTGCCGCAGAGGATGAGGTGGAGTGGGAGTAAGAGGGAGGGAGGAGAATAGAAGAGAGAAAGTTAATAGAATGGGGGATATAAGGGGGTAATTGGGGCAGGCAGGGGGCATCACTGAGGCGTTGTATGGGGTGGAGGAAAGGGGGGATTGTTCAGGAGGAATCAACAGGAGCGGAGCGTTTATCCGAGCATAGGGAATTCAGGGTTAAAGAGGTAGCCTGAGTAGGCGTGGGGGCATCAAGGGAGTTTGGCAGCTTGGAGGAGTCAATAGGTGGGGTAGGAGAGTCATGGGTGGAGGGGGAAGAAAGGGGGATGTGTACATTGTAGTACTGGGAGACATTAAAGGGTTGGAAGATGTTAGGGGACAGGGAGACAAGGGTGTCGTAACAAGGTATAATGTTGAGAGCGAGGGAGGTAAGTAGAGATTGAGAGAAATCAACTTGATTGGGTGAAGAGGAGTGTGCGATGGTGAGAGGGGATAAAGGATGAAGAGGGTGAAGGGAATCAATGTTGGTAAGGGAGATGGGGTCAGGGGATGTTAAATGCTGTTGTTGGGTTAGGGGTAGCATGTGGGGTGTACAAGAGCGGGTAAGTAGGTTAGGGAGAGGAGACGAGATAGGGGGTAGGGGAGATGATGAAGAGGAGCCGAGGGATGGGGTAAATCCGAGGGAGGCGACAGGGGGCAAGGGTTAGGATGGATGGAGATGGGTTTAGGCATTCAGGAGGAGAGATGGACGGATTGAGGGATTGTGTGAGTGATTGGGAAAGTGAGCTGAAGTAGGATTCAAAGATGTGTAGGTGATTTTCAGATGTCTGGATGAGAATGTTTCCAGATTTGAAGATGGAGATATCAATTTCACCCGGAAAGGAAGGGGAGGGAGTAGTAGAGAGTTTAAGACCATATGGGATATTGCGGGAATTCGTGATGGGGAGGTGACGGAGGAATAAGCTTTTCCATTTCAATGTGCATTTGGTGAAGAAGATGTAGTTGGTGATAATGGAGGAGTTAAGACTATTATGGTGATCAGCAAATTAGGTTTCTGGGTGGAGACAGAGAAGTTTATGTTTGAAGTTCTTCTTACCATGTTTGGAGAGATGGGAGGGGTAGAGGATAGACCAAGAGTTATAGCTGAGTTTAGAAATGGGTGAAGCTGAGATAGTGGGTGGAAGTGGGCGGGGAGGCATGATTAGGGGATCAGGGAGAGAAAGTAGGATATTCCCTGGTGTGCAACTCTCTCTGAAAAAAAGACAGACTTTGGTCTGTTTCAACCTTACTCTTTGTCCCATCAAAAAAGTATCCCCACTCACAATTCAAAGAAACAGGATAACCTTAAATCAGGGTATCTGTTCATGCAATGCTAGTACATATTCAGATAGGGATGGGAAACCCACCTTCAAAAGAGCAACCAGAATGAGTATAATCAATTATATGATGGTTGACGTTAGGCTCTGGCACCATGTATTGGACATGGTTGTTATCAATAGAATAGAAAGTGACCATAACCCATTTAAACTTACTCTTGGTTTAACTAGGTCTAAATATCAAGTTACAGATATCCAACGATTGGATGCTAGATGTCAAACCTCACATAGCAAGCGAAGAATTAAATGGTGTTATGTGAGTTGCTCAGAAAAAACTATGGGCTAGATGTAGGCGGGCAAATACAGGTCAGTAACAGCCGAAAATCAGTAAATTTCCCGTTACCGACCGGTACTTAGCCCTTTGCGATGTAAGAGGCTGGATTTAAGGATTCAGTAATTTACTGATTCGTTATTTTAAGTACTGATTCCTTAATTTAAGGAATCAGTAAATTACAGAATCCTTAAATCCTTTGTAGGGAGCACTCAACTGAGTGCATTTTTGGTTTAAGGATTCGTTATTTACCACCAACTACAAGTTGGTGGTAAATAACGAATACCTTTAAAAAATAAATGTTATGCTTTTTTAAAACGTGCCATGTGGCAGACATACATGCCCTTAGGGCATGTATGTGCGCCACAGGAGTGCAACAGGGTGTCAATTCAAGGGTGCAACAGGGTGTCAATGTGACACCCTGCCACCCTTGAATATGCTCCCCATATTACCGATTCAGTATTTACTGAATCGGTAATAGTGAATGGCTTCCCATTCATTCCTATGGGTCTCCAGGCCCATTGGAATGAATGGGAAGGTATTCCTTATTACCGATTCGGTATTTACCGAATCGGTAATGATGAATATTACCGAATCGGTAATATTTACCGATTTTTTACCTACATTCTATTTACAGATTCTTAAATACTGAATCGGTTAAATTCGGTATTTAGGAATCGGTAAATAGAAATTACCTACATCTAGCCCTATGAGGTGTATTTAAACCCTAGTCGAAGAGAATTCGGAGCATATGCCAACTTTGATCTTGATTTGAACCATGTAACTTGCCTTAAAGCAATAAGAAAATTCACCTTAAACTCTATGAGGACCTTTGAAATTACTTTTATAAAGATATGGGAATGAGGGCAAAAAAAAGGGATGTTCCCTCGTGGTTCAACAAGCAATTTCGTCTGGCGGAAAAAGGTCTGATGCGATCACTCAAGTACAAGAACAGAGCGGAGATCCAAATAAGTAGATCAGGATATAAGAAAATCATCAAACATGCCAAAAGAGAGTGGGATATCGAGAATTGGGAGCTCCTACTGCCTGCAACTAGTGGTAAAACATCATACCACTTTTTGGAACATCGTTGCTACAGGCAACGCTGAACGGGAGCCAAGCCTCGGAGTATATAGCAGCAGAGGTATGGGTCTTCGACTTTGCCAGCTTATACTCACCTCAACAAGGCAGTGATCCCCTCTTGGAGAGTACAAGGGCACAACATTTTGACTTAAAGGTTTCTATCAGTCCCGAGGTGTTTCCCCTGTTTTTTTTCAAACATATTTGGATTGGCATTTCAAACTATTAACAATTCTGCAGACAATTACAAATACACGCGTATATCATACCATGGCATACCTTATATTAGGCAAGGAGAATTCAAGAAGAAAAACAATAACATTCCATTATATCCGTTCAATTATTAAATGCTGACATCCATTATTAGGATTCACATAATTCTCAAGGCTACCATGTATTTAACGTTCAGTTCTCTATATGCCTTTAATAATATTCTTACTTTTATTTGACCCAAGAGTTGGGGCATCGTCAGGAATGGAATCCGTTGAGGTTTCTTTTTTAACTAACGAAAACTACATACAAATCAACATTGGGGTGTGTGCACCAAATTAGACATTGCTGCTTTACCATATAACAATCTAAAATAAAGATGTAATGGGCGTCAGGATGGGGGACAAGGGGGCGAGGAGACCCCCAAGTCTCATCTGCCATTTCCGCTCATAACCTATGGTTGGTTTACCACCTCTCCACATGAATTCATATTTTGAGAGAGGAGGGGGATGGGTAGGAGGGGCCGCAAGCTTAGTGGTTCTCATCGCCCTAGTTGTGCTGGGGTTCATTCTCCTGGACAGTCCTGTCACTATTGTCTGGTGCCTGCCCCGGGAGATCTCTCAATTATTCAACATATCCCTTCACTTTTCTGCCAAGAGATGGCGTTTTTGAAGTATGGCATTCTCTCTGACTAAGGCCCTGCTCAATGCCCCTGCCCAGTGTGTGACATCTCACCTCCAAAGGCCTTCTGAAAGTCTCAGGGCTGTCTTCCAGGACATTGCTATTCGCCTTTTTGCTAGTATTAGGGCCAAATCAATAAATCTGTTGCCGACCTTTCTCTTGCAAGGTCTGGGGAAAAGACCTAAAATGCACCACAATGTCGCATTAACTTGTGTTATAACCTTGTCCCAAAAGAGTTGTAACCCCGCGCAGCCCCAGGTCATATATAAAAAGTCTGCATCATTCTGTGTACACCTTGGGCATGTACGTGATTACCCACGAATGTCATCTGTATTCTATGCGGGGTCACATACGTCATGTGGACGTAGTCAAACTGAATTTCCTTCAGTCTGGTATTCCGTGAGATCTTTTTATGTGAGGACAGGGTGCTTCCGCCATTCCGAATAATTTAGCTCCCTACCCAATGTCATATCCCAGCATCTCCGTAAGTTCTGTAAAGGGACAAGAGTGGCTTCTGTCAATGATACATAAAACTATTTCACTTGGTGGCCTGCTGCTCCTAATGTGAGCAATGAATGAAGAACCGGATGAGTTTCCATTTCCACTTGTCCCCGTCCCCACTACTTTCCAAAGGTTCGAGCCAGTTCCTCGTACTATGAAAATTGCCCCAGTGGAAGTCCATTTCCCTCCACCAGTTCCTCAAATGGCACCAGGTTCTTTTCCTGATAGCAATCCCTGACTGTCTCCACCCCAATTTCCAACCATGACGACAATTGATCTATTGTAAAGAGTTTCTTAGGGTTACCATGAGGTAAACCCACCAATGGTATCGCTGGTGCATATCGCGGTCACCCAAGGCATTTTAACCATGTATCCCCTCGAACTCTGCAGTGCAGCTGTTTGCAATGTGGATCTATACAGGATTGTGACAGTAGGGTTTAAAGTTTGGGCCAATAGGAGGGGAGAATGTGCGTCCACTGCCATTGTGAAGGTCCCTTTTGGATTTACCCCTTCCACCTACTGTGCCAGCCATTGCAACTGCGCTGCTAGGAAATATAATCCAAAATTAGGAACTCCCAGTTCACCCTCCTGCATGGGGCACTGCAGTGTCTGTAATGAGGCACTCCGTCTTTCATTACAGCAAATCAGGTCTTGCATCAATGAATCCAGCTGAAGGAACCAGCTTGCTGGTACTGTGATCGGGAGGTTAATTAAATAATAAAGGAGACGTAGCAACATGACCATTTTGGACAGGTAGATTCTGCTCATGGAGGTTAGGCGCAGTGAGCTCCAAAAGGGAACACTTACTTTAAATGATCTAACGGTTCTACCTAGGTTTCCTTCTTTAAGGTCCTCAAATAAATGGAATATGTGACTCCAAGTATTTAAAAGTATAAGGCACACAGTTGAGGTCCGCTGGAAGATTCCAGGGGCACGGGAGTACTCCCCCCACCGGGAACAGGTAAGTCTTGCCTTTGTTGACCCTTGCGCCCGACAGTTTCTCAAATTGTCGTAGTAGTGTTAGCGCCATGTCAGAGCCTCGCTCTCTTGTCTTCTAAGTATAATAGCAAGTCACCTGCATAGAGGGATATATGTAATCTAACATCCACCCTTATCCCCAGTCCCTCTCCCCCCTACGGAACAGGGCAGCCAACGGTTCCCCAGCCAAGGCGAAAAGTAGAGGGGACATTGGGCAGCCCTGCCTCAAAATTTCTCATATTGATAAGACACAAGTGTTCCTATTTTTCCATACACGGTTGGACATTTATACAATAGCTGGACCTATTTAACCCAACCGTCCCCAAAGCCTATATGTCTCATCACTGAGAATAGGTTTTCTCATCTGATGGAAATGAAGGCTTTTTCTAGATCACTGGACAAAATGGCAGCTCGTGTAAGATCACTAGCCCCCGGGTGGTGTAAAACTGAAAAAATCTGCACAGATTAAAAACGGTGTTCCGGGCTGGAATGATCCAATTTTGGTGCTTGTGGATCATCGTTGACATAAGGGGAAGTAGGCCCTGTGCCAATACCTTACTCAAAATCTTAAAATCCAAGTTTAACATGGAAAGGGGTCTACAATTTTCAACTATTGCACCCGGGGTGGTGGACTTAGGGAGTGGGATCACTAGTGCATTTCTTGTGGAAGGAGGTAGACAGCCCAATTTCAAATAGTCGGCATATAAAGTCTCCAGACCGGGGCCAGGTTAGAGACATATTTTGCATACAACTCTGCAGGGAGCCCATCCGGTCGTAGTATTTTCCCTGTAATCATATCCGTAATACCTCCCTTTATCTCTTTTGTGTCACCAGTCCTGTCAAGGCTTCCTGCGCTTCTCTATTCAAACCCTGGGTCATAAAGAGGGCAAGAAAATCTCCTATCTCTTCTGGCTCTGCTGGGGCTGGTGCTCTACATAGGACTTTGTAATATTCCCTGAACAGGAAGTTTATCTCCTCAGGGTCATGTAGGGGTATTGCCACATCGGATGGCATCTGCGTAATTGGGCCCCACGCGATTCAAGTTGGATCAACCAGGCCAACAAGCATCCTGGTCTCCCCTCCTCCTGCACTTTAATAAGGTACGATGTATAATTGTGGCATCTCAACCTTTCAAGCGCCTCATCATAAAGGGACCACGTCTCTTGTACGTTGGTCTTGTAGGCAGGGTCTGCTCCCAGGGCCATATCTAATTCATGCAGGTTGCCCCGCAATTTCTCCAACTCCCTGTGCAACACTTTTTGTACTCCTATCGAACTTCCCAGACAATGTCCTCTCACTACCACCGTAGACGCCACCCACTCTGTTAGCACCGAGGATGCCGTATTCATATTTATTGGAAAGTAGGAGTCAATGAGGGTGCTAAGAGACTCCCGGAAGGGGGCATCTTCAAACATGGAGGTGTTAAGTCTCCATAGTGGAATCAATGGGCGCGTCCCCAGCAGTTGGTAAGTCAACAAGAGTGGACTATGGTTCGATAGTGTGCGTCCTAGATATTCTGTGTGCGTGATAGAATTGTCAATGTGAGCAGAGCAGAGAAAAACATTGATTCGTGTGTGGAGGCAATGCATGGGGGAGTAAAATGAGTAATCCCTATCATCTCCACTGTTTCCACCAATCTCAAAATTCAGCCACTATGCGGTAAGCCGGGGTGCCCTGCAAAGGTGGAAGTGAGCGATCTAAGCTGGTATGTGAAACACAGTTAAAGTCACCACGTAGTATCATGAAATCAATGGTCAGGCGGCCATGCTGGCCGACATGTCCTGGAAAAAAAAAGCCTGGCCTTAGTTGGGAGCATAAATACTACTAGCATCATGTCTTTCCTATATAATTTTCCACTTACTAGCACATATCTGCCCTCCCGGTCTATATGTGTGTATTCTGGTTCAAAGAGGACTCTTGCTCGCACCCATATCTGCACTCCCCTGGTGTATGCTGAGTAGGAAGTGGCAAAACGTTGGCCCCTCCATCTCCTGCGCAGTTTTTTCACTTCCCCTTGAGCAAGGTGTGTTTCTTTTAGCAAGGCAATCTTTATACCCCTGTGTCTCAAATACCTATGGATATTATGCTGTTTTGTCATGGAACCCATCCCCCTTATGTTCCAAGTAAGAAGTTTTAATGTGCCATATGTGGGTGCCATGTTTGATTTCTATTAACCAATCCTATCGCCTGTTGCTCCCCCACCCACCGACACAAACAATGCCACCCCTTTCATAATGACTAAAAATAATTAAACTTAAAACCCCTTTAACAACAACAAACTCTGATTCCCAGAGCAGGTTAGCAATGACCTCCACCCAAACTGTAGGTAAAACATTAGTTACTATACTTGGGAACACCGCCTGTCAAAGGGTGATCCTGGTGGGTAGGGGAGGCTTTGCTTTTCAAATATGGAAAGGTAAACTGGTCCATGCTGGCCCACCCTGGCTCAAGTGACTGTGAGTCTCATCGTTTAATTCTCCAGGCACCTCCAGGCTCGGGGGAAAGTTAAACTGGTCCCAACATTTACCGCTCTCAAATAATGTTGTTGGCTGTTCCAGGTGTCACTATTGGGAGGATGACAGTATCATTGTGGAAGGAGTCTGAATTGGAGCCCTCTGTTCCCTTCCTTGAGGTAGATTCTTCTTCTGATGGCACTCCCGTTGACTGCATTAACTTTGCCACACCCTGCAGTGCCGCCACTCTTTCTTTTTCAGTTTGTGGTGGGTTTTGTTTTTTCGGTAGGCCGTTCCTCTGCCTCCATCTCAAACGCTTCTGTGACCCTAATGCTTGTCATTCTTCCAGGCGGCCTGCCTTAGGGAATGGTTTTCCAGCTTTATAGGTCTCTAACCATTCCCAGGCTTGGTCGGTATCTTCACAGAAGTGTGTCTGTCCATCAACCATTGTGCGCAGTATAGCTGAGAACATCAGGGAGTATTGGAGGCCCTCCTCACACAGTTCATTTTTGACTTCCTGAAAGGAGGTTCTCTGCCACTGTATTTCCATTGTATAATCGGGGAATATGGACACTTGACAGTTTTCTTCCCCAAATAGGCCTCTTGCTTTGGCCCTCTGCAACAGTTAATCTCTGTCTCTATAGTGGAGCATCCGGGCTATCACTGATCAGGAGTGGCACGCTGGTGGACGTGCTGGCACTCGGTGAGCCCTTTCGAGGGTATAAGTGTGGATAGACCCTCCGGTGCGATAACTGAACGTAGCCAGGTTTCAAGGAACTCTACCATGTCTCTTCCCTCCACTCCTTCGAGAAGGCCCACTGCCCATATGTTGTTCCTTCTGTTGCGGCCTGCCATATCTTCGGCCCTATGTTCCAGTGTGCGGACTCTGTCAGCAAGCTCAATGACCTGAAGTGTCAGAGTTTGCTGAGCTGGAAGGATGTCTGCAATTGTATTGTAAATTCTGGTGTTCGGCCCTCAGTAGCCCCAGCCCCACCAACACTCTACTAATGTCTTGGTGGAGCATCACCTTAGTATAGGCGATTGCTTCCAGAATTTTTGTGAGCTTCAATTGCACCAGGTCTGTCTCAGGTGGTTGGTTTCTTTTTCCCTGGCCAGCCTCCATTACGCCGGCATCTTGTTCTGACAGGGTCCCCACCGTCTTCACCCTTGCCTTGCCCGTTGTTCCTCTAAGGTTTATCCAGCAGGGTATTTCGGGGCTATATGTGCAAGGTAACCCCACGAGGGCTGATGCAGCATGAGTAAAGTCCATCCTGCAACACTGAAGGAGCAGAGGTCTACTAGCTCTTTTGTCTACAGCTTCGGACGCACCACACTCCAAGATCTTACCACTGGCCTTCACAGCATGTGCCACTACACTTCCAGCATCGCACTCAGCTCTTATGTCAGTGGCCTGACTCAGTACACCTGAGGGCTCGTGTGACTACACTGTGCCACTAATCGTCTCTTGATCATGTTCAGTTGCCGGGGCCTTCACACCTCGCCGCCTCGCCGCCTACTTCTACCTCTCTCGTGGCTCAACTGTGCCTTACTTCCTGTCCAAACCACCGATCAGCACTCTCCATCAGCCCTGGAGACACCTGGGGGCCGTCTAGCTCTTTCTCTCCGGGCTGGTCTCTACCCACGATCTAGGGGTTCACCTCCATCTTGGCTCTCCGTCAATCTGAGTTGTTGCCTCTCAGTTCCTCTGGGCTTTAGTCTTCCACTGCTTGCTGGAGCCCCCAAAGGCACTCTTAGATCTCCCCCATGCTGGGCCCAGCACCTCCAACTGTAGATATCTCGATCTGCCTGGGTTGAGGCAGGATTTTTATTGGTCCAGCGTAGAGCAGCTCGCTCACTTGTCTGCCATTGTTCACAGCCAAGCCACACCCCCAGGAGTTCCCCTTGTTACATTTGAAGAAGTAGAGCATGCAATTGGGAAGGCAGTTCCCCGTCAAAGTCCTGGGTCTCGACAACATTTCAGCTGACCTGTAAATGAAAATCTGGGCCTTTTCTCTAAGCCTGGTGGTTAATGCCATTTAGAAGAGAAGGAGGATTCCACACTAATGGGCTTGGAGACAGAAAAATTCCAGTGTATAAAAAGGCTCTCCTTTGGACCCTGCAAATTATAGGTCTATTAGCCTAATTGACACTACCCAGAAATTATTTAGTAGGGTTATTCTTTTCCGACTTCAGCAATGGTTAGACGAAAATAAGTTTTTATGTCCCTTTTAGGAGGGCTTTCACTCTAGTGCCTCAACCATGGATCAAACTTTTAGGCTCCAGCTAATACATTGGAAGACCTTCTGGAAAGGTGGCAAACTCAATGGAGCAGTTGATGGTGTGGCAGAGTCAATGGAGGCGCCGCCTCTGTGAAGATGTGGTTAGGGCAGGGGTCTGAGGTATGAGTAGATGCTCTTCATGATCGTGAGGGTGTCGTCAGAGAAAAGGGTTGGTCCAGTTGGGCAAGGTCTGCTGGGTTCTGGAGCAATTGGGTACGGTGGTTGCGGGTAGGGTTGGTGGGTTTTGGGTTGTTAAGCTGATGTAGATCTCCTTGATCTTACAGTGGGATAAGGTGGCAAGGTTGTTGCAGAGGTCCTGAAACAGGGGAATGCCTGCTGTCTCTGTGGTGGGTTTGGCGAATTCCTTGACCACGTCGAAGAGTTCTTTGCTGTTTTGTGCATTGCCATGGATTGGTTCCTGTATGGCTGCTTTCTTTGTTGTTTTGATGAGGCGGTTATCTGCAGTGATGGTCGTTTTGAAGACTGAGTTGTCTACCATGATCTTGGTGCTCCTCCATCTTTTCTTGAGCCGTTTGCAAGTTGTCTGGACTCCTAGAGGGTGGGTAGAACCAGCTGGTTTTCCAGCTGGCTGTCTAGGTAATAGTGGATCATAATGGACTGTTCATCAATGTATTTACAAAATGCCCATGCCTACGATGTATATATATTGTACCACAGTACCATCACTGAGCAGTTTGAGAATGGCAGATATAAGATTGACCCGCTCATTGGTAAGGAAAGGAAAACGTTTCCATATACCAGCTAAATTGTAAGGGATAGGTTTATTTCCAGATCTTCTCTCATGTGCACATAGTGGCAGTATGTTGCTTAAACATATAGCCAATGAAGTCCTATTTTGTGAATCCCTCTCTGATTCTGCAATGGAACATGGAAAAACTTAACAATGAGAAGGACTCGCCATGAATGGACAGAATCGCCATGTCTGCAATGTCACAGACGCCAACTGACAAATTATGTGGTCCATTATTATTTTTAATCAAACAATAAACAAATAAATCTCAGAAATGTTTGAGTGGTGTGTATGTGCAAAAATGTGGCAAGTCAGGAATAGCAGAAAAGTTCTAACTAAAGTAAATGTGGTAGAACAAATCTTGTAATTCCAAGCATATGGGTCACACATGGCAGTATGTCTGTAGACTGATTAAAGTATTAGGAGCACAAATCTAAAAATAACATCCAAACTCAATGTCTGTTATGCACTGAAGGTGTAATATCAAATTATGAAATAAATCTGTTCACTAGACACATATGTGATACTCAAGAGCGAAGTGCTGCTATTTTCTAGGTATCATACCAAAGTCAAAATATACACATAAATGATGAGCCACATTAACATCCTACATAAATGGTATACATGACTAATTTCTTGCTTCAAGTTTCCTACATTTGTTGGTTCTCAGTTGATCAAAGTATTAGTGACACAATTAATAAATATGTTTAAAAGATGTTATACTCTAGGGAATACCCTAGGTGAAAATGTAACCACGATAAGGTATCACAGTGTACTTACAATTAAAAACGAAACCTTCTCTTGCTAAAGAAATGGTGTGAGAATTAAGGGAGGGCCAAGTACTCCGCTCCGCCAGCGGAGTGTGCGGAGATTTGCCCCCTCCGCGCTCTGCTGGGAAAGCAGAGTATAGGGCAAATGTCTGACTACGCAGTGGAGCGGAGTTAGCCAGCCCCCCTGCAATAGGCTCCCCGCCTCCATCCCCCAAATACAAAACATTTACAAATTAATTTGAAAACACACTTACCTGTACTGCGGTGTGCCTGCACGAGCATGCGCCGTTCTCGCAAGATGTACGTCCCACGTAGGAGAGAGACGGCGAGGAGGAGGACAGCCTGTGGACGCCTCAGGACGGGTAAGTGTGTTTTTCTTTCTTTTTAAATTAATTTGTACATGTTTTTTTCGGGGGTGGAGGCCGGTGGAGTGGAGTTCCACAGAGCTTTTTCACAACTCCGTGGACCTCCACAGTCTCACTATGCCAGCTCTGCTCAGGGTTAATAAAATCAATGCATGTAAGTACATATATACAAACAATAACTAGACATAATATTGACTTCAAAATATAGAATAGCCATAATATCGACTGCAAAATATGGAATGGACAAAATATCGAATGGACACAATATAGTGGTGAAAAATATCGAATTGAAGATAAGTAACATAATATCGATTTTTAAAATATAGAAAGTCAAAATATTTAAGTATATAATATAGGTTATAAAATATATCGAATTTCTAATCATATCACATTTTTTAAAGTGTTTTATTTGTTAGTATATGTGTGAAAAGTGTATATTATTTTGGTAATTTATTTTAAGTAATGAATTTTATGTTATTTAATTTTTGCTTAGTGTAATTCTGTAGCGGGTTGTGGGTTTATAGGGGAATAGGGTGGGAACTAATTTAATTATATTAAATTAAATATTAATTCTTAGAAATTACTAATTATTTTAAATTTAATTTTTGCGTTTTAGTTCTGGAGCGGGTTGGGGTTTTATAGGTGAATAGGATGGGAAGTAATTTAATTGTAATTACCTAAATATTTTTATTTATTTATTGGTATTCATTTTGAATTGATTTTGAATTAATTTTGAATTGGTAATTAATTTTTATTAACTGAGTAAATGATAATTATGTTAATTTTATTATAATTTTTTCCATAGTGGGTTGTGGGTTTATAGGGGAATAGGGTGGAAAGTAATTTATTTGTAATTAATTACATATTAAAAATACTTTTTGTGCATTGATAATTAATTAACTGTTAATTAATTATTATTTGGTATTAATTTTTATTAATGTTTAGTTTTTGTTATTGAGAATTAATTCGTTGTTAATTGATTATAAATAGGAAATTAATTGTAATAACTAATATGTATTTGTATTTCTAATTAATTAATTATTACGTAATATTAAATTGGTAATTAATCTTAATTAATTTTTTATTGGTATTGATATTTAATTTATTTTTATTATTATATTGAATCATTACTTTCCCTACTGTTAAACTCACTAGAGTGGGAATAGTAATTTTTACCCCTAGGCTATCCAATGCTTTCCCTACTGTTGCACTCTCTGGAGCGGGAATAGTACTTTTTACACTCCCGCTAGCCAACGCTTTCCCTACTGTTGTTCTCTCTGGAGTGGGAATAGTAATTTTTACCCCTACACTATCCAACGCTTTGCCTACGGTTGCACTCTCTGGAGTGGGAATAGTACTATTTACCTCTACGCTATCCAACGCTTTCCCTATTGTTGCACTCCCTGGAGTGGGAATAATAATTTTTACCCCTACGCTATCCAACCCTTTCCCTACTGTTGCCCTCACTGGAGCAGTAATAGTATATTTTACCCTCCCTCTATCCTACGGTAAAAATATTGTATTTTTGTATTAATATTACATTAATATATATAAATGTATTAAAAAATCAAATTGTATGGTATTTTTAAGTAGGTTTTAGTTAATTATATTCATTATTTCATTACTTTAAATTATTTTTAAGACATTTAAAAAAATTCGATATTTTGACAAACTATATTTTTTAACAATATTTTTGATTCGATATCTTTGTACTTACCTGTTTGTAGATAGGAATTCAATATTTTTGCCTTCTATATTTTGTCACCGATATTTTGGTCTGTATATATTTTCTTGATTGATATTATGTCAGTGATCCATACAAACATTGAAAAATCACATACATACATGTTTATTTAGAAGGCGGTGCATACATATCTGAAGGACAATATTACTTTTTTCAACATAATTTGGTCACAAAGGAAAAAGGGCTACATTGCAATACCTGTGTGTCAATCTTAGTTCAGCACAACAACTTTCCATGCAAAAATCATAGGCTGATGTATAGAGAATTCCAACTTATAGTCACCTTTTTAATTTAATTTAATTTAATTTCATTTATTAGCATTTAATAACCAAAGCAATAACATAAAACCTAAGACATATCAGTTTGGAATTTTTAGAATGTCTATGATGTTACCTTCATACATAATAAACATAGTTAGATATGTAGAAGTAAAAACAAATAATTGATTGAATGGTGTTTTTACTCATTTCAGGTGACCAAGGGTATGGTCTGCAGGCATGGACCATGATCCCCAATAAAAATCCCCAGACAGGTAGGCAGAAAAAATATAATTCGGCTCTGAGCAAAACTGGAAATATAGTAGAGTGCATGTTTAGGGTTCTAAAGTTCAGTTTTAGATACCTTCAAGTCGTAAACTCCGTACTCGCCTCCTATGGTTTGCAACGATCATTTTAATACTGCACAACGTTTGAAGACATATATACTATGGGACTATGAGTTTGCAACCCCACCTGAACATGCAGAGGGTGATGAATCTGAATCAGATATTGAGCATACAGTGGCAGGTTGTGTGAGACATGATCAAATAGTTGCTGATTTTTTTCATAACATTTGTCAAAACATTTGTCACTCATCCATGATTTGTGAAGTAAAAATAAAACCATTTTCACACACTGAAATATCTTCACATTTGCATCTTTTTATTGTCTTAATAATATTGCTGACCAAATCACTGAGAAAGCCATCAAAATCTATGAAGACGTATCAGGCAGAAATGTAACTTACCAAGTTGATTTGTACAGACAATATTTGGAAATACATAATTAGGTATGTGTGACATTAGATCCACTATCAACAAATACTGAATGAAATAGCCCTATTTATGAACCAATATAAATACAGCACCCTCAATGTATACATTCTTAAAAATGTAATCCCATCACATCACCATGACTGTTCAGCTGTCTGTGCTTTAACATACAAGTACCATTTGCAACATTTAACTTAACGATGCAAAATGAATGTGTTATGAATTTTACTTTGTCAAAGGGTGACATGCATCTATAATGAGTGCCCATGTGGACTATCAAACATATGACACACATTGAAAATCATGTCTCACTCAGATAGTGATATGCGACAACAGGCTTTGTACTGGAGTGATTGTCACAAAGTTGCGAGATGACAAGGCCTATCATCTAAGGAGTAAAGTAAATGTCTGTGGCTCTATCTGTACCTATTCATGTTGAAGGCAATCTTGTAACGGATGCCACACTAAGGAATGAGAGCAATGTATACTGCAAAATCTATATTAGAGGTGGAGTACTCATCGTATTTACTTAAAAAGTACCACTACATATTTAACTTTTAAATGCAGTAATAATCATTGCAAACAAATGGAAAATGTATTGTGCAAAGTTAAACATACATCATGTTCTGCATACAAAACTGACTCACAATCAATGCCAATTGTATACTTTTGATCACACTGAACTTTAAATGTTGAGACACAAGCACTGGTATGACATATAATCTGAGTGATGAGAGAGTTTGGAATACTGGAATGGTGCTTTTGTTAAAAAATGCGGTACCTAATTGGTTTATTATCAGCTTTGGAGTTTGGGTGCGGGGTGTTTTTTGTCTTTACTCTTTATTATGGGTCTGAAAATTATTTCTTTTAACGTAAATGGCCTAAACAATAAGAAAAAAATTAGAGCAATAGAATTATGGGCCAAAACGCAACAACCTGATGTGATTCTATTACAAGAGACCCATGTACCTAGGTTAAAATTGAGGAATTCTCTATGTTTAAAAGCTGGGCTTCTTGTAGAGTATTCTCTTCATGTTCAGAGTCACAGAGGGGAGTGGCGTTATTTGTTAGTAAAAAATTAGAGGCCCAGTTGGGTCAAGTGGAACAAGGGGGGTTGGGCCATTGGTGCTGGGCCACCTGTGTGATCCCAAATAGAACTAATCCTGTTACGTTAGTGAGTTTTTATGCCCACATATTTATTGCCCACTGGGGCACCCACATTTATACCAAAACTTTCAGGTGGTTGCAACGTTTACCCTTCCTGGTGTGAAGGGTCCCATATGATGACAAGGGTGGTATCGGTCAATAACTGATGGGTATTATTCACATCTGGAAAGTATCCTGTTGACCTTTTATCACGTCTGTATATAAATCTTTTCAAATATATTTTTTTCCTAGCACTACTCTTCGTGTGTCAGATGCATCGTTAGCTGACAGATTGTGTTCTTTTGACATACAGTTACCTTTTGTTTGCTGAAAACTGTTCTTTCTGGGGGTTGTAGCTGTGCAAGGTCGTTACACATCCACTCGGAACCCTCCTATCATTGTTATGTTCATCTCCTTCAATAGTGCCCACTAAAGGCTTTATCTCCAAACTGACTTCCTCAGCCATTTGTTGCTGGACACCTACCACTCACTGTTGGAATATAACTTGGGGATGCTCAGAGTCCTAAGTTGTTATATGACATGTGGATGTTCCATGTCCACTCAGAGTTGGTTCATCTGGTTTGTCCTCTCTTGCCAAATCCGGAGGAGATACTTCAACTGTGACCAGGAGCTGTTGGAAAGTATCTTCATCAATGGAGGGTGGGATGGTATCATCAACAAATTGAACATTACAGACACGTTGATTTCCAAGAGATATTGTATTCCGTCTGAAAATAAATAGGGGTATGTTACAAAGATACCACGATTCAATATGACATAAGTGACTTCTGTTACATTCAAACAATATTTTTCTTCACTTTCAAGTGCACAGGGATATGTAGAACATATGTCTCATCAAGTAAATATGCCCAAGTTGTACAATTGTTACTTTTCACATGGCACTACATGTAGATTGATCCAACACCCGCATTATTCACTAGGGGGCATATTTCTGTTATTTTTACAAAAAACAAAGCAGCTAGCAAACTTAGGGGCTCATTAGGATTGCGGTTTTCCTGCATCCTCCGGGCCAGCGGAAGCCACAGCCGGCCCGGAGGATGCGGGAAAACCACTGCTGAGCCTCAATAGACCCATCGCCATATTAGGATGGAGGTGGGTCTTGAAATCTGTCCGCAGCTTTTCTGCCACGGTCGCCTTCTGACCACGGCGGAAAACCTTTAACATGGCTGTCGGTGTCTATCAGACACCGCCAGCCATATTATGATGGTGTAAAATGTATGCTTTTCCGTGGCTGCTTTTCCGCCGTGGAAAAGCATACGGACCTTCACTTCGGGGGCCCTTTGCGGGCCTAATTTACACAGAAAGTATCCAGGAGTCAAAAATAAACTCTAATCACAAACGACCATTAACATGACAAAAAGGAGGAATGTGAATTAAATTATGCGGTGACACCACATGATACCATGTAACCCAATTCACATGAGACACATTCTCAGGGTGAGAATTTTCCCGTCAGTTGTCAATCTGTTCCACCACTTTTACATCACATGGGTTCTCCTTACCCAGGAGTTGGTGTGCACACAGTCACAAGAGTTGGAAAAAAGGACTATGGGAGTAAGAAGACCTTGCGTTTTCATCTAATGAGTGGTGTCAGTGTGGTATGACAACTGAAACAAGCATTTACAATGCAAAGGTTTCGCCTTTGGAAAAGTTAGACCTATTGGCATTGTAAATGACAACATTTGTATTTATGTGTTGGTTTTGAAAACAGATAAATAAATGGCATTATCATTCACATTGCCATTAGCTTAATCTCTGCAGTCACTCTGCACTCCCTAGCACTGCAGGCAATATTTGTGGTGCTATCAGGGAAATCAACATTAAAAACATACCAGCTAGATCATAAAATAGGCAACAAAACATTCCAGACACTGACCTGTCATGACTAGCACTTCTTGCACTGCCAGATTGCCCTAAACCAGTCCAAATCTGAACCAATCCTTTGTTCTCTAAGCAGCTTAGTCACCACCAGCTCACCTTCTCTCATTACGCAATCCCTCCGTTGCTGGCTTGGGGGCATGGGTGCTATTATATCATTTATATCAGATCATTGGAATTATGTGGCAGGGGAGCATCACTATATGCAGCTGATTTGACTACATTTTACAGTAAGAGAGGCCAAATTATGCGACAAATTGCAGTACATTGTTTTATAGTATTACTTCATTATTTTGACATTTTAACACATAGTAATACTGTTTAGGAAAAGATTATGTGGCAAATGCGGTAAATCCATAGTTCTGGGTAAACAGCTATGGTGGGAGAATCGCGTAATTCCAGTGGACCGCTTTATGTCCCAGGCTCCTGTCATGTTCTAATGCAACGTCGTGCGACATATGTGGTAGTCCAAGAAACAGTGAAGAGGTAACAAAAGCACTCTGACTGAAGGCCCTTAACTTTCTTCTTCCAGGTACTAACTACACTACACACGGTCCCTCTCATGCCAACTATCTAGTGATTTCACTCATGAATCAGGGTTCAGGGAGCAGCGGTGGGAGTGCCTATTTGTAAAGGCAAATAAATAACAGCTGCAAAACAACAACTGAAATGTATTGCAGAAACAGGCTCTGTCTGTATTCGTCCATGAGCCACATAGATCTCACGCAAGCCTTCGCCAAGGGAATTCGGCCGAGAACCAAGACCCGGGCAGAGGCACTCTTGAGAGATTTAACTGTGGAGAACGGCCCTCCCTATATGGAGACACTTTTCTTTAGGAACATGTCGGAAACATTCATCTGACTGGCAAACATGTACGCACGCTTCCTTCTCAGCTCGCCGATAACATCTCAGGTCTCCCGAGGCAAACATACTGTAATACATATTCCACAGAACAGCTGTGCCTAAAAAAAACTCGAGGTCAATGAATGATTAGGTCTGCAAAATGCACGAGCAACTTCGCCCAAACGAATTAATATTTCAAATGTGGGTACTGGTTCTGGGAGCCCTACCGCTTTTGATATGTATGTTTAGATGTCTGTTTCGAACACCAAACTTCCTTTTTCCCCCTTTTCTGTGCTGCAAAAAAACACAGCCACCCACCTGCAGCAGCGTGGCGTGCGGTTCGGTCTCGTCCAGCTGGTGCAGGTTGCCAATGAAGGGCCAGGGCGGCGGCCCGGGGGGCAGGTTGGGATCCCTCTTCTTCCAGGAGGCCAGAAACAGGAAGAGCGCCAGGGCCACCAGGGCTCCCGCCACCAGCAGGGATAGCATGGTCGCAGCGCAGCCTCCCTGACTGAGCTCGAGCACACACGGCACCTGTGAGCGAGGACTGCTGTCTCCCCTCCCCCTCGCCTCGGCAGCAGCACGTACACACGTGGCTAGGCAACCGACTATCTCTGTGGGCCATGATGCTATCTCAGCCATGCGGCCTGCTGTCTGATGGAACTTACTGGCTTTTCCCTTGATGTCGCACGGCAGCACTTTTGCGGAGAGGGGGAGGGGGAGCGACCTCCGCAGCAGCGGGAGGATGAGGCTGCGCGCTCCACATTGGCCTTGAAACAAAGGGCGCCTCCACCGCTGCCAAACGCAGCAACATGCGGGAACGAACCAGAGCGAGGTTCTGGGAAATGGAGATGCGGACCTTCGTGGGAGAAGGGATGTTTGAGGGAGAAGTTAAAATACTGAAATAAAACACAGTTGGCAAAAAAAAACAAGTCCTTTCTTTGTTACTCTCGTTTTTGTTCGTTTGTCTTTTTTTAAACAAACTAAGTAAAGTTATTTATGAATTCAATTCATTATGGCTGCTTCCATGTTACGATTCACAGGTAAACCTTTTACTTTCCTTCAATCGAAGTAGAGGGTATTATGGTGTATTGCATAGACTTATGGAATGCATTATGTTGACGGTAAAATAAGCCCAAACCTGATCGGTAGGCTCAGGCAAAAACAAGTCAAGTCCCGGGCCGGCAGCCAATCACAGCGCGGCCCGGGAATGACGTCACGGGGGTGTCCCGGGCCGGCAGCCAATCGCAGCGCGGCCCGGGACAAAGGGGCGGGGCTTAAAAAAAGCACCAGAAACGCCCCCGAATCGCGTTTTCGAGAGAAAGCGCGATTGACAGCCTCTGTCTCCCAATGGCTAGCCTCCATTTATGGAGCTAGCCAATGATAGACAGAGGCTGTCCAGACATCCCTACTGAAAACAAAAGTTTTCGATCTGGGAGGGGCTTTGCCCCTCGCCAGGTCGAAACCTAAAAAAGCAGTGCAAGTGAGTGATCAGTGAAAAGATAAAATTAGGTAAGACTGAGTAGAAGTGAAACGTTTAATGTTTTCACTCAGCTCCCCAAGCGTAAAAGCAATAGTGAGATAACAGATTTAACAAAATATCTGTTCAGCAAGCGGTCAACATGTTTCTGCATATAAGAGAAAGTGCCCATGCATTCTTCAGGACCTAGGTGTTGCTACTGCTGTCGAATATAGTGAGTAAAATAAAAAGGAATCCTATCACCTGATTTTCAGGTTCAGATGCTCCGCCACAATCTAAAAATAGTCATGTCAACAAGAAAAGAAAGTGAAAAGAGACAAACAATTTTATAAAAATACACTCATCAGTAGTGTTATATCTGTGATCATGTCATAACGTGTATCTCAACATGTTATCACTCACCCAATTCGTGTGGGGATAGCGCCTCACCTCACCTGGCTGCAGCTCAGGTATTGAGGAGCACTGCTCTGTCATGAAAAAATACATAAACACATAACCATTCCACCGTTTCTCCCATAAGGAAATAAAATCTACAACATTGACCAGAGTCAAAGACACTAAGGGCTCCATTATGATGTCGGGCGGATCGCCACCGCCATGGTGGCGGTGGCGATCCGCCCAACAGAAATGCCCGCCCGCCACCCTTTTCCCCCCCGCCACATTACAATGGCGGGGGGGACTGCAGCGGTGGCAAACACCGGCCGCCACTTTTCCGCCCCGGTCGCCTTGCGGCCGGGGCCGAAAAGGTTTCATATGGTGGCGGTGTCTATCAGACACCGCCAGCCATATTTGCATGTGTGGCCAAAGGTGCCTTTCCGCGGCGGCGATCCCGCCACGGAAAGGCAGGCGGTCGTTGCCATTGGGGCCCCTGCGGGCCCCCATGTTGAAGGCCGAGGTGGGGTACACAGGGGGGTACCTATGGTACCCCCCTTCATTTGCATATACAAAGCGGCAGGCACCGCGCGGTGCCTGCCGCTTTGCATTTTCAAATGTGAAAATGCATTTTTTGCATTGTGGCGGGCGGTGCAGAGTGCACCACCCGCCACAATGCTACAACTACAGGATGTGCCCGCCACTGTGGCGGGCACATCCTAATAGCCCCCACGGGACCCCCGCCCTTATGGCGGGTGGTCCCAATCACCGGTAGGATGACGGGCGGACAAAGTCCGCCCGTCATCCTAATGGGCCCCTAAGAGTGGTATATAGCGTCAGATTGCACATCTTGATCGCGTCTATGATCATGAACACACGGTCCTATTGCCTCAGACAATTGTTATACACGATCTCTACATTTCCATTCACTCCATCGTTATGGTGATACTGTGATTTTATAAGAATGTAACACTATCAGAGCCAAAGGGCGACTCCGCAGTGAACTCTATCACCATCGGGGAGGCGTCGTGTGAATTGCAGGCACACGAACGGATATTATCTCCCTTCTCGGAAATTATTAGCTCTTACAGGAGCTATGCACTTAACTTTTCACACCCGATACTGGTGAACAACAATAGCACTCAAGGGAACCATCAATGGGCCCGCCATGACGGTATGAATGAGACGCGAGCAGTTATCGCCTCACTTACGATAAATAAACTTCACTTGAGGGTTCGGGAACCATCAAAGTAAGAACCATAACGGTAAGACTGAAGAGCGAGCGGTAAATCGACTTCACTCGATACGAGAGCTCACTCTCACTCTCAGTGCATCGCGCACACAACAAACACGTTGGGACGAACCATTACAGCGCACACCTATCCGTCGGTGTCTCCAGGCGTTCCTTTGCGCTAGACTGGGGAGGCGCCGAACAGATAGAGCGCAGGCTATTTAATCGTTCGTCTTTCCTTGCGTGCACGTGATCGCGCAAGGGATGCTGGACCCTGTAGTCCGAGTAAATGGAAATAGCAGATTTCAATTGCGTTTTCAATTTATACAAGATGCCATTTATTACAGAGTAAGCTAAAATCAAATCGAACACTCTATTTATAGCAGATGAAATGATCCAACTTTTTAGAACACACCCTGAAATTATAGCTAGCACGTTAGTACCACGAATAACAAAGGGTGTATGTACCATCGGAAAAAAGGGGATACAATCAGTGGCCAAGCACAATATTTCTGGCAGATTGCAACAGTCTTAATCTCTTGATCACAGTCTAAGACGATCTCTCGCACAGTCACACCATGGGTACTAGTGAGAATATGTGCCACGTGGTTAAGACTTGGAATCAAGAGAATACACATTGTAACTGAGTGCAATATACTGACTGAAGAACAGTTTGGGTCATTCTCTTATGCTTACAAACAACAGAAACTACCCGGAACCACTGTTGTGGAGTGAAGCCATTTGGGGCTGTTGTTATTTCTACAACAGTACGTCCAATGTTAGTAAAAGCAACTCGTGTGTTTAATAAAGTTTACCTTTAGGTCGCTATTTTCCATGTAAATGATAAAAGATGATTGAATTCTCCTCGCAGAATGTATGTATTTGGAAGACTGTAAGTGTCAGAATATATAACAAAAGGTATATTGGTATTGCCATAAATTAAACAAGATGCATATGGTTGAATATTGTGATAACCTGTTATATTGATACTGGTATAACCATATGGGTGCAGGGTTCCATCATATCGACATTCAGGGTATCGGTTCGTTTAGGCCCTCCTTGTCGCTATTAAGCTTATAAACCCATTTCTGTTCTTTTTTAAACAAAAATTTGCTTACATCAGGGCAGTGGTCTGGGATGATTAGCTGTTCCAACACAGTCCATGTGAAATAATTGGGACTGTGTCCTACTTCTAAGAAGTGGGCTGTTAGACGTGTTGCCTGTTTTCGACACCGAACTGTACTTTTATGTTCACATATGCGAGTTCTTATTTTTCTTGTCGTCATGCCCACATATCTTTTCGGGCATGGACATGTGATGAGATAGATGGTATTCTCACTGTTGCAATTTGTGAATTTACGCTGTTTCCACGGTCGTCCTGTCCCTATATCAACCACGGTGGACTTGGTTGTTTGTGGACAAACCGAACAGTTTCCACAGGGATGATGTCCTTGTACAGGTGGGAGATCCCATAGGGTCCCCACCTGTCTGGTCAGTCTATTTTTAGGTCTGGTATGTACCAGCTGGTCTTTTATATTTTGACCTCTCTTAAAAGCAAAGAGTGGTAAGGGTAATGTATCCCCGCTGGTATTAAGAATAGACCAATATTTTTTTTATGATCTTTTGGACTTGATTAGATTTTGTGTGGAAAGTGTTCACAAAAGTCATCCTGTCAGACTTCTCTTTGGGGACCGTTATATCTAAAAGGGCGTCCCGGTTGTTGTTGGACGCCCTTTTCTTGGATTGAAGTATGATTTTATTTGGGTAATTTTTTTCCCGCAGTTGTTCCGACAGTGTGGCCGAATGGGCCTCGAACACCTCTTTAGTAGAGCAATTCCTTTTAAGACTAAGAAACTGGCCAAAGGGCAAGTTGTTTCTAAGTGCTCTTGGATGACAACTCTCATAATTAAGGAGTGCATTCCTTGCCATGGGCTTCCTGTTTTCTGAGATTAGGCGTTCTGTAGTGGATGATATCATAAGATCTAGGAAAGGTAAGTGGGTCTTACTACATTCAACCGTGAATTTTAAGTAGATGTTACAAGAATTCAACCATTGGTGAAAATCCATAAGATCTGTCTCTGAACCTTTCCAGACCACAAAGATGTCATCTATGTATCGCTTCCAGACTCGAAGCGATACATAGTAAGGGTAGTTGGTATTGAGCACCTTGGTCTGTTCAAATACATGAACGTAAAGATTAGCTAAACTAGGAGCAAAGACACTACCCATGCTCGTACCGAATTTGAAATAGTTCTCTTTCATTGCTAGCTCAGCTAAGTTCATGATAAAAGGGACCGGTGTTACAGATTGTAGGTCCTTCTCTTGTAGAATAGTGCCAATAACTTCCAAAGTCTCTGTCTGGGGAATTGATGTATAAAGAGATTCTACATCGAATGAGACGAGCAGATCAGTTGTAATGTCAATGCGGGCCCCCTGGGTGAAGGGGGGTTGGGGGAAGCACATGGGGGATACCTAGGGTACCCCCCCTGCATTTGCCTGAACAAAGCAGCAGACACCGCGCGGTGCCTGCCGCTTTGTGCATGCAAATGCACAACTTACATTTTTAACATTGAGGCGGGTGCTGCTTCAAGCAGCACCCACCGCAATGTTAAAGATACAGGATGTGACCGCCAGGGTGGCAGTCACATCCTAATTTGGACGGATGGACCACTACTGCCCCTGCGGACGGTCCCTCCTACTCTATGGTGTCCGACGGACTCAGGTCCGTCCGCCATCATAATCGGCCCCTTAATGCGCTGCCCTGAAAGTAAAAGAGAGAGCATGAATGGGCCACATTTTACATTATACTGTGCATTCTTACTCTCTGCTTACACTCACACAAAATGTGCTTCCTAGCACCGCCACATGCACCATTGCACCATGTTGCAAGTGGGCTTGCTTGCATTTGCTCTTCTCATCAGTTTGTGCCCCAGCATTAGCTGAGAGATGTCATGCACCATGTATTGTTAAACCTTACAAATTAATGCACTCGACTTTTCCTGCAGCACAACACACCAAGCTGACAAGCTGTACTGTCTTGCATGCTATTTGTGCATTTAGGCACCCTAGTGGTCATATTTTACTAACATGCACAAAACACTATGCAGCAAGCTACCTTGCTGCAGTGCATGAAAGGGTAAATGCATGTATGTGCCATAGACAGTCATCTTTAGACTCCACAATACCAGAATTCAAGGACTAGTTTTCAAGTGGATAGTCCACTTCATGGCTCCATGAAATCCATGAATTCAACATCATCTCATCCACCAATTAAACCCAGATGATCCTATCTCTCTCTGAAGACACCAACACCACCAAAAGTAAATTCTAAATGTTTATGATCAACATGACTAACTTGATGGGAGAAAACGACCTCGTACTCAACCTGATGAGAGTGAAGGGATGATATTCCGGACACATTTACTCACCCTGAGAATCCACATGGTGACCCACATAACTAGATCTGACCCCCTCACCTTCCAAATACCCTAGCAAACTGTACATCATCCTAAACACCAACTTCACCAAGAGACATCAAATCACACCGTCATCTCTGCCTGCTTCTTTCACATATTTTGGATCTAGTAGTTTTTCCATATGGCTCACTCCTTATACCTGAAAGACTGTCACCCAGGCCCTCATCACATGGAGACTGGACTATGGCAATGCCCTCTGCTACAGCATCTCCTCAAATCCGCTACCCAATATGTAAACCATCCAAAACACCACCCCCAGACTAGTACTAAACCTTTCTTGCTGCACACACATCACCTCAGAATAATACAATGCTTCCCCATTCAGAAACGCAGCCAGTTCAAGGGGCTTACCCATGCACTATACTACCCACCATCTACACTTCCACCACCAACCAAGAACCTCCGCTCTGCATCATTTGCTCTCCCACACACACCCCATATCCAAATAAGCAAGATAATATGTAGGGTGTTCTCTTACAAGGCAGCCTAAACCTGGAACAGCCTCCACCAGCACATCAGGAAAGCTACATCACTTATGGATTTACATAAGAAACTGTACACTTGGCTCTTTAACTGATCCTACTTGCAGAGAAGGCACCCACTCAATGTATGGATGCGCTCCTGGCTGACAAGTTGATGCTTTACAAAGCCATATTACATCACATTAAACTTTTGCCTGGCTAGCCCCAATGCATGCACACTTGCGTCATGGTGCAAGGGGGCCTTCATTGTCACAAGGCTGCAAGAATAGTTACTGCTCGAGGAAAGGACAGTTATGTGCAAGACAGTGTTACATATGGGGCATGCATGCCCTTTCCACCTAATGCAGATCAGCACAGCAAGGTGTCATGCTGCGTTCACTGTTTAAAGGTTTTCTAAGTATGGGCCATTGGTAACACTCACCCTTCACTTCCTGCTGGTTGTCTACATCAGCATTGTCTTGAACCTCCATTCTGGCTACTAACTCTGTTAGAATGATGGATACCACCTGGTCCTCCAATGGGTTCAATTCCTACTGGACATCAGGCCTCCTCCGGTACTAATGGCTGCCTTTAAGTTAATGGGCAGTTTTTCTTTGGTCCTGCATTTGTAGCCATGCCACCTCTTCTTACACTCCAATACTGTCCATCTTGTTTGCGTAATGCAGTTGCCCTTGTCCACTATAGATTGCCAGAAAGCCTCCTTCTTTGCTAATAGAAATTTGGAGGTGACTAAAAGTAGGTGTTCATTACCTCACTGCTAAGTATTTAGTTCTCCTGCAGATTGAAGGTTGACTTACTCTTCCTTTTCCCCGAGGATGTTGGCAGGTTTTCAGGGTTAGGGTTGTTGCCTCCTGGCATCCTGCGGATCCTGTTATGCTTCTAGATTCTGGGAGGTACTTTTTGTGTACATTGCATTACTTTGTTTGCTTTTTCAAGCGTATCCCCAGTCTAATGCACTCCTGCAAGACGCAATGCTGATTTGTGGCACGTAAAGGTGTTTTACAATACACTAATTACATTTGCATCACATAGGTAGTAGTTGCGGTATGGCACTTAATGCCATCATAAACAACCTTGCATCACAATGCGTGACGCATCTTCGGACCCTATGCCATGGTGCACCGTATTATAAAAACAGAGTATTCATTGCTCATAGAAAGGCTGCAACTCAGTGCATAGTATTTTGATGCAATGCAACGCAATGCATGATGTAAGATTGATAAAGAGACTTAGGGACCCGATTTAAGTTGCTCTTGCACCATGCACGGTGGTGCAAGAGTGATTCAAAACTTAAGTAAGAATTTTGAAGCCACGCAAACCCACTTTGCATGGCTCCAAAAACCTGGAGTACCGCAATGCTGTACAAATTACTGTGTTGCATTACTCTGCTCTGGGTAGGTGTTCCATAGGTGTTGCGTGGGTATTCCCACGAAACTCCCATGGTTTTGTACGCATTCCCAGATTTACAAGACCTTGTAAGCTTGGGAATGTGGCAAAAATATATATGCCTCCCCAGGAGATGAGAGATGCCTCCCCAGGAGGCATTCAGCAGCACACATCGAAAAAGTATAATGCCTCTTGGGATTGTTTTTGTGCCGCAAGATTACCTTTTCTGCAAAAAACAATACTGCATGCAACGCAGGCACCCTAGCATCATGGTGCAAGGGTGTCTCCATTGGAGCTAGGCAGCCCATTGTGTGCCAGTGCAAAGGGAAAGTCAGGAATACGTCATATGCCTTAAATATTGGGCATTCTAGTCCTTTCCCAGTGACGATGTGCAGCTCAACAGGGTGACTTGCTGTTTTGAACTCCGCCTCTATTTCATGATTATGCCCCTTAGTAACCTGCTTCTGTTTCTGGTTCAAGTGAATCCGAATATGTATGCTCACTAGTGCTCATTGATTTTATTTATCAATTTCCCTTCGTCAAGTGCTTCATCATTGGTTACCGATTTTGACACAGGTCACGTTCATGACCATGCTCCCTCATTGCAAATTGAGCACCACTCTTTATGTCCATGCAGTCCTTAAATGACAATAAATCCTGCTTTGTTCGCAGCCCTTTTTTATCCTCTGCGAAGGGTTTGCCAAAAAATGATGGGGCATATTACCAAGCAATAGCGATAATTATCGCTATTGCTTGGTTAGAGACAAAAATTTACCGCTGAGCTGCGGCGATTTTTATTGCAAATAAACCTTGGTATTACCAAGGTTTATCGCAAATGCGATAAAAATCGGCCGCAATGCATGAATATCGCTGAATAGTCAGCGATATTCATGCATTACCGAGCTAATGCTCTTAGCCATGTTATCCACCTCCCATTGGATAACATGGCTAAGAACTGCTCAGGGCAGGTGTTAGCTTTTGGAGATATTCGCGCTTAGCGCGAATATCTCCAAAAGTTGGTAATAGGAGATAGCGATGTTAGCGACTGTTTCCAGTCGCTAACATCTTGGCATGCCCACTTTGCATGTCATTAGTGATAAATATCACTGACATGCAAAGTGGGGCCCAAGATGGTCGCTATCTCCTACTAGCTGCCGCTAACTGGTGTTAGCGACAGCTAGGTAATAGGGAGATAATTTTATCTCCGCTTTCTTGGCTTTTAAAGCCAAAAAAGCGGAGATAAACCCCCTTGATAATATGCCCCGACATGCGGAAAGAGGCGATGAAAGAGGGGCCGGCCCTTTTGTGTGCATTCATCACCTACATGGAGCACTTAGCAACAACAATCTCACCTTCAGAAAGCAGCTATTCACTTGTGAAATCGGCGATTTCCATAGGTTTTGATGCATTTACACTTCGAGTTTTGTACACTCTGCAATTATGTTATGAGTATTGTAGGTCTAAGTGTGTGATTCTTCAAATTAGTTTTATCGTGATTTATTGGTCCATTTGTTAAACACATTATAGTTAATTTATGAAAGGTATAGGTTATACGTATAACATATTTACTAGCTAGGACTGTAAAAATAAAATAAGAAATGTAGAGACATATATGTATTATTAAGCGTGTGTGCATGACTTCACACAACACACAGAAGCTGACTTAAGCATGTCCACTGCTCCTGGCAGATTCAGCCTCGGGTACTTTGTGAAACACCAGAGGCCTCGATGATAACTAGTAGTTATGTTGAACTCCTTTGATTTCCAGAGCTATGCCCTTCAGCCATTCTTTAATTATTCAGGTGAATAAATGCATCCATACATTAAACTATTCAATTATTGATACTGCCTCTGCGTGGGGTGGTGGAAATGACATTATAATCTGCATCTTTAAGTTCTCTACTTTCTGACCACATACCTTCTAGTGAAAGGGTAACGCATAATCATCTGTTTATGCTTCAGGCAGAAAACACCGGCGGAATTCAATTGCATTAGGAGTGACAATACTATCAATATAAGAAATATGTTTCTTTTTAATAGTGGAATAGGAACATCATATACAAATCTATTGCAGGAGAAGTATGTTTCGCTTGAGAGGAATTTTTTGACCTACACCTCGAGCAAGCCTGAGAGTGTCCCATTCCATTTTCCTCACTCGAAAGGAAGGAGTCAGAAAGTGGAATATCAATTTGGGAAGGGTGACCCTCACTAGCTTACAAAGCACATTCTAGTTACGTCACAGCACAGTTCTAAGAGAAACTCTGCTTAAGCCCTGATGGCTATGGGAAAATAACAGACAATTTACCAGAGAAATATCTTGAATTCAAACACATATTAACCATTTTAAAGTTAAAACAACACAATATCCTTCATAAGCACATTTTGCAAAATAGAAATAAATAGTTAAAATTAGAAAAGTGTAATGGAAGATATGAAAACTTGAAGTGTTACAGCAAAATGGTCAACAAACGGTAATAGGTACAATGGGAATATAAAGATCCCATTTCCATCTCTCTGCCTTTTACTTGTTTTTCCTGTTATGTTATGAGATTGGTGTGCAATTCAAAGCGTCGGGACACTCTTCTGAGTAGCCGTACGCTATATAAAACCCGGTATAACATAACATAACATAACATAACATAACATAACATAACATAACATAACATAACATTTAGGTTAAGTGCATTGGCCCAAAAAAGATGCAGCTCTTGCACCAGAATAAAAAACAAGGAAATGTTAACTACAAATTGTTCTGCCTAACAGAGGCCAGGACTTCAGGAGCACGTCATTAATCTTCACACTGGTACACTTCAGTCCTTAAAAACTTCAAGGTGCTCTTCTGGCAGAATCTAATCTCAGGTCCAAGGGGAAGATATGTCTCCTTCTTCTTGCTTTGTTGCCCCAAAAGTGTCTTGATACCAGGAAAATAATTACTAGGGTCACTCCTGCAACCCTCAGGATCTCGAGGGTGCCTTCCAGTCACTAGTTTTCCATCTAGCCAGGATCCAATCCCAAGTGTGCATCTTCTAAGCAGGGAGAGCGTCTGTCTTTTGTGTCTATTTGGTATTGAATAATTGGTGCTGAGTAGGAGACATGCAGCACTGTTAACTATACACAATAGAAGTAATTTCTTTTTTGCAAGCTTAAGTCAGAAAGAACACACATAAAGAGACCTCCACAATGTGTCATGAAGTATCAAAACAGCATACTTATTTTAAATTAATCAAAAAATCATTTTTAAATCCTCAATATTCATAGGTTGCGCGCAAAAATGGGAAGATATTGTTAAGAAATGGTGAAGGGTGGTGAAAAGTGCAATTCAGAAAGATGAAGGAAGTAATAGGATATTCAAAACAACACTGGTAACTGAGACCAGACAAGGGATCTGTCCCCGTTGTCTCTCTAATTTACATGTATTCTGTAAACTGCGATGTGCATTCAATGTATTTCGTCTGGTATGGGGGAGGGGGAAAAATGTTACAGGTTATATTAAGGGCAAGTAGCGTCGACGTTTTGACTCGGCTGATGCACGGCGGGTACTTTGGGCCTCAACTGCGAGTCTTCATCAGGACAAGGGTTTGCAACCTAAACTTGGTACCAAGCCTGGCTACACAGGTATAAGATCCACCAATGGTCCTGGGGCCAGAGTCGCCTGAAGAACCAACGATCAGTTTCCTATCCTTGGAAAACCATCAACGAATCTGTGATTCATCAGTGATGCAACGACTTCCTGTTTACAAGTCGGCGATCATCCTGCTCGGCAACAATGTGGCGTCAGAATTGAAAATGTCATTTGGTGTAGTAAAAAACATTGTGTCGACTCCCTTAAACTATTGGAGCTTGTTAGTATGTTGACCGTAAATTGGGGAAAAATATGCCCTATTGCACAGTAGCTCACATGACTTCAGTTCAAGGCAGAGGATGTATATCAGTCCAGATTTCCTTATCTAAATTGTGAAGGCCAATGCGTACTTGTAATTTATTTCAATCTCTTTTTTTGGTGAGTTTAATCGGCGATACTCAAAGTGACAAGTCAATAGGTTCTAATCTTTTAAGCTCACACTTATTATTTACTCAGAAAACTCTTGTCTTGTGATCAAAGGTACTGCCTGCAATTTATGCTTCACTGGCACAGCTTTCGCTTTACATCTTATCTTGGGTGCCAATCCCTTTTATTCTCCCAGTTTTTCATGAAAACCTTTCTGAAACTCTTTCAACATACTCTCCAAAATATCTAGTGATCTCCTATTTAGCACTCATCTGTGTTGCACATATAATAACCAATCTGGTTTAATAATACAACATTTGTATGTCCAAACATTCTCTCTACTGCGACTTGGATAGGTTTTCCATGCTTAAGAAGAATACCTAATATAGCTTCATGTTGCAATTGTGTTTTGTGTTTCCCTAGTAATATAGACTTTTCCATCAATTTCCTTACCCATATACCTCAGAGATGCTCAAACATATCCTTCAAGATCACTTTGCTGAATATTGTAAGCTGTAGTGGTATTGCCAGGTAATTCTAAACCACAATTGCGTCAAAATGTACCCACTATATTATTCAATATTATAATTATGTTTGCTTCAGAGTCAAGCAATATAATATTACCAATAAATGAATATTTAGCTCCGATATAACTCGCCATCTAAAATTTGTTGTGGCTTCCAATTTTATGAATATCAGCTGATACAAGTAAATTGCCTACACTCTCAGAAAACAGTTAACTACCAAATTCTAGCAATTGTACACATCTTTCTTCAGGTACTCTTACATATCACTGAAAAATGTCCAGCAGTGCCATCCTCGTTAAATGTTTTGCCAATCGCAGGGAACATTCTGGAATTGGCTAGCTGTCAGAGAGACCCACATCTATAACAGGTGTTGATGAGTGACTTTATGCTGATGTCATAGGTCTGTTTCTCCTTGCTGTCAGCTTTTTTTCACATTCTTGACAGATGCAATCAGATCAATTAATCTCCTTTTCCGCCCCTCGAATAGATTGAATACTATGCACAATATCTACAGTCTCTGGTAAGAATGTATCTTAGACTGTAGTCTTTCTTGATTTGTTTGTCAAAGTATTTCATTACTAGTTGATCTCTTATGAGGGATTCTGTGAGCATGAGCTGCTAAATCCCCTAGAGAGGCAATATACCTGTTGACACTTTTACTAATACTTAGTTTTCTATAAAAGAGCCTGTGCCTCATGTACAATAGTCACTTCTATGGACCAGACTATTTTTCCAGCTTCTTCATACTCATACATATCTTCATCTTCTGCTTGTACCATTTCTGGTAATTGTGGAAAAACAGTGTTGTTCTTCCATGTCAAGGCAATTTTTCAATAAACACTGCTCCCTTCTAGCCTTGAATCTGTGACCTCAACTGCCATCAGATTCGCATTAAATGCATGATAACATTCTTACCAGAGTCTGGGTGGTTCCCCTCATACTTCCTCAGTCTGTCTCTCTAAACCTTCCAATTTACTTTCAGGATCCGCATTAGGTTTCTTAAGAAGTGGAGTGACAATACCTTCCTTCCAAATAGTGGGAAAGATACTGGATTAAATACCTTCTGCAAGAAATTGGCAATGAGATTTCAATGTGTTGTGATGTTTTGGGCAAGCAAGGATCAGAAGGAGATCTAAATGTTATGTTCAGCAATGAATCCTTAGCTTGCTGGGTGGAAATAAAGGAAAATACAGGGTTGATTATCAGGAGGGCAAGTAGTGGGGCTTTCAGGAAGAAAATCATTTTCCAAAGGCAGGTTGAAATCCAAGTAGATGTTAAGGATTTTATCCCAAAAGTAAAGTGCTAATCTGTCACAGAACTCTTGAGATGAATTAAGTGAGTGCTGAGTAGGAGGCTTTGACAATTCCTTCACTACTCTAAACAGCTACTTAGAACAATTGTTAGCAGACCTAATTTTCTCTGTGAAGAAGGACACTTTAGCCCACATGATGGTCAGTTTATAACTCAAAAGAACAGTTTTATGTTTTTCTTTTGCAATGAGGTATGGTTAAGCCTTCCATTTCCTCTCTTGCCTGTGGCATTTATCCCTAAGGGCTGGCATACAGCTTATACTTTCCCAAGTAAAACTATGTGTTTGTTGGACAACATAAATGTCAGAATGGTGAGAGATTGATTCTGTGCACCCCTCAGGATATGTTGTCCTATGGTCCAGCTACATCACAGTGCACCATCTGTACCCTTACCCCCAGGGTAACAAATGTGTGTGCAAGCTTAGAACATGACAATCCTGACTCCTCAAGGAAATCATGGTAACATATTAAGACCCCTTTTACTTAGTTACTAATGCATACCCAAAGAGATACACAAGAAATACACAGAAAAGCATTTCACTATTTATTGAAGCATTGGGATTCTTGAGTAAAAAGCATGCACTGCAATAATCAATAGAAGGAAACAGAATAATGGTATTAGCATTATGAGAATGATAAAAAAAGATGAATAGTTCAATCATTGTACTTATAACAGAGGACACATGCTTGCATACAAGTCCTGTTATATATTGTACTCATTCTTGCACATCCTAACCTATCATTTCAAGGGTGTGTGAATCTGCCAAATTCTTAATGGATGGTCAACCTCACCATTACCTCAGGGTAAGTGCAGGCACACTGCCCGTCCTGGTGTGCAGTTGGGCAGCATCTTTCGCAAGAGGTGACAACAATCATCGGAGCTGGAATTCCAGCTAGGACTGACCTCTCAGTGCCAGCAAAATGCTCCTCTATCTAAACATAGGCCTAATCTCGTATATATGTGTGACCTCGAGCTTTTGTTTGTATACAAATATATATATATGACATCAAGCCTTTGTTTAGATAGCGGAGCATTTTGCTGGCACTGAAAGGTCGATAAATATGTGTATATATATATATATATATATATATATATATATATATATATATATATATATATATATATATATATAAATTCAATTGTTCTCCTTGCAGAGAGGTTTGTTCCTCGTGCACTCCCGTGTGTCCAATAAAGTTCCAACCAATCTGGTTTTAAGTCGATTATAAGATTTTTATTCAGCAACCAGCAGCACCTTACGCGTTTCGGTCTCTACGGAGACCTTGCTCACAGGTTAACTGAGTCGACATTATTTTGACATGTAAATAAAGTGAAAAGAGTTTTTTTAGAAGTTACATCACTTCCTGTATCTCGCACAGGCCTTGTGGGACATGTAGTTTCAAATAACTGTTGTTTCCATACTCAATTCGATGCATTTGTACAATTTTGTTTCATTATTAGCACAAGTTGCAAACAATATTTAAACGGAAATTAAGCCCTCCAGTGGGCATTTCAAATTTCCAGCGTGTCCATGCCCAATATTAGCACACATTTATATACATTTGTGAAATTTAATTCCAAGAATTAAAGCAATTTGACCACTATGTTAAACAAAAAATAAAGCCCTCTAGTGGGCATGAACGCTCAGCACAAATTAAGCCCATCCATCTCTAAATCTTCGGTGCTAATTTCGTCATATCAAAGTTATTCTAACATGTCCTAGATGAGGGAAAAATAAAGAGTGAGGGTTTCGTGTAAGAACAATTAAGTGCAAATTAAAATGAGGCAGGGTAGGTATCAGTTGTTTCTGATAAATGTTTAGATACAGTTTTAATACAGTTTTAAAGGTGGCAATGTAGTTCTTCGTCCTGATTATGCCCATAGGGGCTCAGAGTTCGAAAGTTAATAATATGTTTGGATTCTTTTTGTCTCATCACTTTCTCACGGTCTCCACCTCTTTGATTAGGTCCAACACTTTCAATTCCATAGAAGATTAGAGCTTTCCAATCTCCTTTATGTTCCTTCTCCATATGTTTTGCCATGGCATTGCTGCAGTCCGAGTTAATAGTAGCTCGAACATGCTCCAAAATGCGAAGTTTCAGTTCTTTTTTGGTGCTTCCGATATACTTTAAGGAGCACGGACATTCTAAGGCATATATGACAAATTGTGTTTTGCAGTTGATTAGTTGCTCAATCATCCAAGTTTTTTTATTTGCCATCTTTATTTCCTTGGTTGTTTTGGCAATGCAGCAAACTTTACATCCAGAACATTTATAAAATCCTCTGGGTCAGATTCAGAAACAATGAATATGGAAGCATGTCCTCAGTCTCTTCCCTCGTATCAACAGAACCTAGCCTCAGTGGAGGGGAAGAAGAACAAAGAGAAGCCAGAGCAAGGAGTTATTTTTTAGACGATCTGAAATCAGCATTCAATCAAAGGACTTGGGAAAAAACAATGGGCCCCCCCAGAAATATAAACCAGAGAGGAAGAGGGAGAGGAAGGGGATGGGGAAGCACACCCCAAAACAAACCAGGAGAGGCAAGCGAAAATACGGCACAAGCTTCTGGCGTAGACCGCGTAGGAACCATGACACGCAACATGAGAAAAAAGTGGAATACCTAAACAAACATCAGGAAACTCCAGAGAAAGATCAAGAAATGGCATTATCAAATGTGTGCTAATATTGGGCATGGACACGCTGGAAATTTGAAATGCCCACTGGAGGGCTTAATTTCCGTTTAAATATTGTTTGCAACTTGTGCTAATCATGAAACAAAATTGTACAAATGCATCGAATTGAGTATGGAAACAACAGTTATTTGAAACTACATGTCCCACAAGGCCTGTGCGAGATACAGGAAGTGATGTAACTTCTAAAAAAACTCTTTTCACTTTATTTAAATGTCAAAATAATGTCGACTCAGTTAACCTGTGAGCAAGGTCTCCGTAGAGACCGAAACGCGTAAGGTGTTGCTGGTTGCTGAATAAAAACTTATAATCGACTTAAAACCAGTGTGGTTGGAACTTTATTGGACACACAGGAGTGCACGAGGAACAAACCTCTCTGCAAGGAGAAAAATTGAATTTATTTAATCGCAGCGGGTCCTGCTGCGCCTCGGGTGCACCGCCCCAGAGCACCCGGGAGCCTCCAACTTGGGCCAGATGGAATGCTTATATATATATATATATATATATATATATATATATATATATATATATATATATATATATATATATATAGCATGTGACTAAGGCCGCAGGGACGGTCGAAACGCGTCATGACTAACTGTTTATTGGGCAAATAAACTGTATGCTGCAACGAAGTTGGTCCAGGCCTTGTATTTCACCCGAGTGGTGGAGCGCTGAGAGGTATTGCAGAGATATATATATATATATATATATATATATATATATATATATATATATATATATATATATATATATATATATATATATATATTCACTGAAAAAACCATGGGTTATAGACCATATATAGTTAGGAATTAGCATTTACAAAACCTTATTTTACTCACACAAAACCATTGAAATTTCATATATAGTTAGTTGCACTAACTATATATCGCGCACCCGCAATCCACTGCTGATCATGTCACATATTACATCATTCATGACATGATCAGTGACATCACTGATGACATCACTGATGACATCACTGATGACATCTCAAATGACATCACTGATGACATCACTGATGACATTTCAAATGACATCACTGATGACATCACTGATGACAACATCCAGTGACTGTATGTTTCTGAAAAGTCAAAATATGTCTTACATATTGAAGAATGAGTGGATGTATAAGTGTCTGGATGACGGATTTAGTAGGTGCATGACTGACTGTATGAGTGAGTGATTAAATGTGTCTCACTGAGTGCATGGGTTAGTGACTAAACTGTCTTAATTTGTGCATCATTAAATCTGTTGTTTTGTAAACTGCTGCATGTGTTGATCAGTAGCTTTATGATTAAGTGTATGGGTTATTGATTGGTTGCCCAAGTATTTGTATGGGAGAGTGAGTGTGTGTGTGGGTGGCTGCGAGGTGTGTGAGTATGTGCATAAATGTGTGAGCAGTTGATTCACTAGATGTATGGGTTCAAAAGTGCATGTGGAAACAGCTGTATGGGCGGTTGACTGTGTGCATGAGTGTATTAGTGAGTGAATGGATATCTCAGTGCTACATGTCAAAGTAAGTACAAATGTAAAACACAGTACATGTGAGAGTTGAAATATATAAATAACTGTGCATAAGAGCCAGTGAATGTGTGAGTGGCTGTATGGATCATTGTGAACTTGTATCAGGGATTGTATAACAGAGTAAATATGTGTTAGTATATTTTTGAATAAGTAAGGTGTGTATAACTGTATAGTTGAGGAAATGGAAGTGTGATTGATTCTTTGCATGACTGACTAGGTGTGTGAGTAACTAAATGGATGAGTGACAGTCTGTGAGTGTCTGTTTACTCTGAGATTATATTAGAGTCTGAAGAGGTTCACCGTATTATCACATGAATGATGTCATCAGTGATGTGATCAGTAATGTCAAATGAGATGTCATCAGTGATGTCATTTGAGATGTCATCAGTGATGTCATTTGAGATGGCATCAGTGATGTCATCAGTGATGTCATCAGTGATGTCACTGATCATGTCATGAATGATGTAATATGTGACATGATCAGCAGTGGATTGCGGGTGCGCGATATATAGTTAGTGCAACTAACTATATATGAAATTTCAATGGTTTTGTGTGAGTAAAATAAGGTTTTGTAAATGCTAATTCCTAACCATATATGGTCCATAACCCATGGTTTTTTCAGTGAATTTTCAAGGTTTTGTAAATGCTAATTCCTAACTATATATGGTCTATAACCTATGGTTTTTTCAGTGAATTTCAATGGTTTTTTAATAGCAAATATCAAAAGCTTTAAAATGTCAAGTACATGGTAGGTAAAAACATTTTCGTCTTTATGCATGCTGATGTGCTTTGAACGCTTCCCCCCCCCTCTTTTCTTTTAGGAGTATTCTCTGTTTGCAGATAGTGAAGGGTAGGTAACGCAGGCCTTTGCCCTCTGTTTAGTCTTTGCAGATAGTGAAAAATCGTTAAAAAAACAAAAGGAATCAAGCAAAATCAGTAGGCCACTAATGGGATCTCTTTTTGACCTCGCTATAATAGAAACATTATGAACAACCCCTCATGAGAAATACGAAACTAGTGAGAGGAACTGAGCTAGAGACCATGATGGCTGCAAGACAGCTCGGCTCCGCCGCCCACCCCACCCAAAATAACGACAAACCCTATGCAAATATTATAAATATATACAACACACCAGCAAAGTAACAGGGTAAAACGTTTTATTAAATAACTATTTACATGGCAGCCTGCTGCAACATCGATCCAAACAAGCCTTTGTATTTGGGGCTCAAAATCAACAAGTAACAGGGTTAAACGTTTTATTAAATAACTATTACGATGGCTTCAGATTTTCAACATACGGTGTGGTGACGCGGACTGGGAGGGTGCGCTTGGCTCCTGCCCCCTCCCCAAGTCTTGTTGCCCTGGTGTGGCCTAAGATCGCCCCCGACATAGGCGGCCGGCTGCCGGGGTCAAGCGGAACTTTTTGCCTTTTGGTGACTCTTCCATTCTGGACCTTGTCCCACAATCCTTTCGACCTGAAGACACGTCCTGCGGTGCCCTAGTCCGACCATCACATATTCCTGCGCCAGGAGACGGCGTGGGGTGCACTAAAAGGGAGAGGCGGCGCGAACGAGCCTCCCCCACCTCCCCAGGTGGAGGTTTCTCAGCTACACCCCAGCGCTTCACTCGACCAGCTGACTTGCACCCGCTCTTGCGACACAGTGCCTTGCTCGGCCAGCTGAATTGCGCCTGCTCTTGCTATTACAGCGTCTCACCCGCCATCCAACGGAATTGCACCCAATCTTGCGGTACAGCGACAGGCGGCTGCCACTGAGCTCACGAAATGGCGGTCGGCTCCACAGACTTGGGCCTGGCCTGCAAGGATGGCTCTGGGCAACGCTGGAACTCGGACGCTTGACTGCTAGGGCATGGGCCCCATTCCCAAAAGCGTCCCCTCAGCCTTGAAGATTCTACAAAAGTCACCGGGGCCCCCGACTCCCGCAGACTTCCGGTGGGGAGCGACTGCCATGATTGCTCGCGGAATGGCCACAACGTAGCCACGGGGTGCTCTCATGCTGACGCCAGCTTCAGTCTGAAACATCCAGAAACACTGTAGACTACCAATTCGATCAGTTCCGGTGGAGCCCCAACGTGACCCGGTAGAGAAGAACTTGCCCTCCCCTCTTTGACTGATGGTTCTTGTTGCCTGTCCCTTCTGTTGTCATTTAACAGAACTTTTTGGACTGCTGAAAGGGGTTGTGTTCCGACCGCTGGTTGGTGGAGACATTTTGACTATATTCTGGACCTACGTTGTCGCGTAATGCGTCATATGACGCGCCGCGTTAGCGCACCCGGTAGTGCTCCGGTGCGCGAGGCGCGAAGCGCAGCTTCCCGGAAGCGATCCGGGGCGCGGCGCGGAGCGCGTAACATAAGCATAACAGGTCATGTGACTTGTTAATAAAACTTTTCATTGGTTCATTTCACTTTTGGGTTCCTAATTATGTAAGGCTAGGTCATGTGACCTAAAAATAACACTTTTCATTGGTTTAGAACTATTTTTTGTCCCAAATGATGAAAACCCCTCCTTATTTCCTCACTCTGATTTTCATCATTGTGAGAGGAAGACCTTTTTTTATCACTTAGCAATAGCAAGTGTTGTAGCTTCAACTGGAGCATCCCCACCACCACCACCTCCTCCTAGGAAGAGAGGACCACCTCCTCAGATCATCCTACAACAAGAGGAGGAAGAAGAGGAAGAGGAGCAAGGGACAGGGAGGTTTTTACCTGAACAGCCAAGGAGGTCCCATGGCAAAGAAAGTGACTGAGAGGGGGCGCTTGGCTCCTGCCCCCTCCCCAAGTCTCGCTCGGCCAGCTGAGTTGCGCCCACTGTTGCGGCCTACAACATGGAGAGGCCGGGGCGTTGACTAGGCAGAGCCTCCGGCCGCAACCACAGCGCCAACGATTGCTGCTGACGGAGGGGAGCCTTGTCGGTGAGAGCCACTGATCTGAAGAACAGCTAGCCTGCGGTGCCTCCCTGAAGAGCTTGACGGAGGCCCCCGAGAGGCAGTGTGGTGGCGCGGACTGGGAGGGGGCGCTTGGCTCCTGCCCCCTTCCCAAGTCTTGTTGCCCTAGTGTGGCCTGAGATCGCCCCCGATATAGGCGGCCGGCTCCCGGGGTCCGGCTGAACTTTTTTCCTCTTCCTTTCTGCATCTTGTCCCACAATCCGTTTGACCTGAAGACACGACCAGGACCCTGAATGTGTGCAGGGGGACGCTAATGATTGAATCAAGATGGCGGCTTCACACAAAGCTGACTCAAATGTTGCTGCTGATGCTATGCAGACAAAAACTGGTTTTCAGTTTGTACATTCTTCAGGATTTTTCCATCCAAGGCTGGTTGAGAGTTTGTAGAACAAGATCGCCCCCGACATAGGCGGCCGGCTCCCGGGGTCCGGCGGAACTTTTTGCCTTTTGGTGACTCTTCCATTCTGGACCTTGTCCCACAATCCGTTTGACCTGAAGACACGTCCTGTGGCCTGGTCCCTGAATGTGTGCAAGGGGACGGTATTGATTGAATCAAGATGGCGGCTTCACTCAAAGCTGACTCAAGTGTTGCTGCTGATGCTATGCAGACAAAAACTGGTTTTCAGTTTGTACATTCTTCAGAATTTTTCCATCCAAGGCTGGTTGAGAGTTTGTAGAACAATGGCTTCAGATTTTCAACATATGGTGTGGTGACGCGGACTGGGAGGGGGGCTTGGCTCCTACCCCCTCCCCAAGTCTTGTTGCCCTGGTGTGGCCTAAGATCGCCCCCGACATAGGCGGCCGGCTCCCGGGGTCCGGCGGAACTTTTTTCCTCTTCCTTTCTGCATCTTGTCCCACAATCCGTTTGACCTGAAGACACAACCAGGTCCCTGAATGTGTGCAATGGGACGCTAATGATTGAATCAAGATGGCGGCTTCACACAAAGCTGACTCAAGTGTTGCTTCTGATGCTATGCAGACAAAAACTGGTTTTCAGTTTGTACATTCTTCAGGATTTTTCCATCCAAGGCTGGTTGAGAGTTTGTAGAACAATAGCTTCAGATTTTCAACATACTACTCTTCAACATTCTTCATAAATGTAACAATGTGAGACTCACTAGGAGAACGCCCGTTTATCTTTCCTTTCAAAATGCTACCAACAATATTTTCTGAATGGAAGACACCGTCTCGTAGCATAAAGAGCTGCGTCAAGGGTGGTATTGCCCAGAATGTCTTGTTTTCTAGTGCTCGCAATGACAAAGCCAGAACTGCCGAAAGGGATTCTGGTCCTGCCGCTACTTATTTGAGACATTGAACTATACTCTGGACCTGCCTGGCCTCGACCAAAATGGCGCCAGTATGGGAGCTACTTGCAACTCCTTATGACGTTCTAGTTACTTAGCCTTGACGTTATGGGAGATGTATGCGGTCTTTCTGCACATGGCGGGCGGGGAAGGGTACTGACTGGGAATACGGAGAATCCTATTGATGTCAATTTTTCATTATTGATTATTGTATTAATAAAGCTTCGAAATAATGTTACCCATGATACTCGCCCATGGTGTGCGTATGGACGATTTTATTGTAACTGATCCTGTTATACTTTCAATTAAAAAATCAACCTTCACTGATCCTGCAACCGTTTGTCACGTTTAGTTTTTTCAATTAAATGGCTCGCTTGTTACATACTCCTATACCCCTGGCTTTTGAAAGACACTATCTTGTAGAATAAAGGGCTGCGTCAAGGGAGGTATTGCCCAGAATGTCTTGTTTTCTAGTGCTCGTAATGACAAAGCCAGAACTGCCGAAAGGGATTCTGGTCCTGCCGCTACTTATTGGAGACATTGAACTATACTCTGGACCTGCCTGGCCTCGACCAAAATGGCGGCAGTATGGGAGCGACTTGCAACTCCTTATGACGTTCTATTTACTTAGCCTTGACGTTATGGGGGATGTATGCAGTCTTTGTGCACATGGGGGGCGGGGAAGGGTACTGACTGGGAATACGGACAACCCTATTGATGTCGATTTTTCATTATTGTTTATTGTATGAATAAAGCTTCGAAGTAATGTTACCCATGCTACTTGCCCATTGTGTGCGTATGGACGATTTTATTGTAACTGATCCTGTTATACTTTCAATTAAAAAATCAACCTTCACTGATCCTGCAACCGTTTGTCACGTTTAGTTTTTTCAATTAAATGGCTCGCTTGTTACATACTCCTATACCCCTGGCTTTTGACCCTTTCCTACGCGCGGTCTGTACTACCGCCCTCTGGCGATCTATGTAATGAACAGACTACCATTGCCGAAACACAAGGGAATGCATCTCAGATGTACAGAAAGGCATCCCTTCAGGCTCGGTCCCACACACCCTTACAGTGAGAATCCCCTCCCCAATCACAATATAGGATCGTTATCAGATAGTAGGAACGCGTGTGGTGTGACGGATCTCATGGAGTGGGGGCCTTGATCTACTGTAACTCCTTTGAAGAGGGGTGATTCTTTACAGTTGGGACCATAAACTACATCCGCAGGGCTAGGTTATAGCCTGGGACCGGCCTGGACAATCGGACACAGAGGAAGAGGAGTGTCAGAGGGTGCGGTAGTGAATAGGGTGAAAGGGCGGGCACGGGGTGTGATTCTCAGGGAAGAGCAGCGCAGATGGGGGGAGGTTTATGGCCCATGCATGAGAGAGAGAGCGTGGGTGACCAGTGCGTGGGGGAGATGCTTGCGAGGTTGGGGAGCCGTGCTGAGGATCGGCGGCGTGCAGAGAGTGGGTCTGGTCAAGGCATCTAAAATGGCTGCCGTGCACGACAAAAGTGTGGCATTGGAAAAAAGGCAAGATGGCGCAGACAATGTTTATCAATACGGATTAATTTATAACAATTATTATTAACAATATATTTACTCGCAGTGATAAAATGGCGGTCAACACTTCCTGATTTCCTTTGAATCGAACGTTAACAGACGTCACGCAGCAGAAAAAAAAATTACGCTCACGCGCAGCCGCTGGAAGACATGTATCAACATATATGAGCATCCTCAGCCACCCTCAGAAAACATAGGGGGTCAGGATACGTCTCCCGTACCCCCTTATACCCATTTCCCACATTGTTTTTCCTCCATCTTGTAATTTAATTAAAACGAAACACAAAATGGCGAATTCCCGTTTCGCTATCGGTTCGCGGTCCGGTTCGCGAACCGGAAAGCGCTTCTACCGCGAAAAATCAAATTTTTTTTATTTACCCCACGGGACCCTTTAATAACCCTAACATCATTCCTAGGGGGTCAAGAGGGGTCTACCTTGCCCCCTTTCATTAAATTCCTCCTTCGTTTTTCTCCTCCTCTTGTCTCTTGATCCTACCGAGAGACAAGATGGCGGCCGTTCCGGACTGTTTAGAATGTTGACAGACACCGGAGAGCCAATCAGCTTCGCTTCGCAAAGTTCCGTTACGCGAAAAGTACGCGAACCGAAGCGCTACCCGGGACGCTGTCACAGATATATCTGTTTTTTAAAACGTTAATTTCTCAAAATCCACTGGAGCACATATATTGAGACCTAGCAAAGGCACATCGGGCTAACAATCCCTACAATTTTGCCAAGTTTCGTGCAAATCCATTCAGCCGTTCGAGCTAAAAGTGAGGCCAACCGCCCTATGGAAAAATGAATAGGAAAAACGCGTTTTAGGTCCCCCCTTTTTTCTCAGCCCCCCCTTGACGAAACACCCCCATGTTATCAGGGGCTGCTCAGAAACAAAATGTGCCATTTTCCTGAAAATTTCAGCCGATTCCGTCCACAAACGGCAAAGTTATTAGACATAGAATTTTCAAAAGTCCCATAGAGAAAAAATCCTAACTATATATACCTACTGGCGACCGCCAGTAGATAATATATATATATGTACATATATATATATATATATATATATATATATATATATATATATTCACTGAAAAAACAATAGGTTTCACACCAGTTATAATTAACTGAAAATTTTACTGACATAAAACCATTGAAATTCCCACGTTATAGGTAGTTGGACTCACTATAACTTGCGCGCCTGCAATGCACAGCTGATGACGTTCCATATTACATCACTCATGATATGGTCAGTTACATCACTCATGACATCACTGATGACACCATCCAGTGAATGTGTGTCTTTCTGAAAAATAAATATGTTTTTTATATGTATATGTAAAGGTCGATGGAAAAATAAATGTTGAAATAAGTGTCTTAATGTATGTTTTTTTATATGTGTGTGTTAGTGAGTGAATGACTGTCTCAATAGTGTCTTTCTCAGTAACTACATATGTTTTAATCTAGTATATGTGAGTATTGATGTATATAAGTGAGTATTTGTGAGAGTGAGATATTGAAAGAGATCCTGTTTAAATAAGTATGTGTTTCTATAAGTGATTGTTTAAGTAAGTATGTGTAAGTTTCTTTAGAAGTAAGGGGGTAGTGTGTGTATAGTTGTCTATGCAAATAAATGGATGTTCAATAGTTTATTTGCATGTGTGAGTAACTTTTGGGTGACTGTTGGTGTGTAAAAGGATGTATAGGTGTTTCACTACATATGATGAGTGAGTATATGTATGAGTGACTATATAGAACTGTTGGTGAATGAGTGGATGTGTAGATAGATGGTGGTATTACTGAATTGGTTGTTGTAACTGGTATGGGTATCTCTATTTTTGTGAAAATTTTAGTTTCTATTTTTGAATATGTGTTTCAAGGGTTACATTACACTGAAAGGAGGTCTGTCACTCTGTCACAAGGATGGTGTCATCAGTGATGTCATGAGTGATGTCACTGACCATGTCATGAGTGATGTAATATGTGACGTCATCAGCAGTGCATTGCAGGCGCGCAAGTTATAGTGAGTCCAACTAACTATAACGTGGGAATTTCAATGGTTTTATGTTAGTAAAATTTCCAGCTAACTATAACTGGTGTGAAACCTATGGTTTTTTCAGTGAATTTAATAGGTTTTTTAAATGCTAATTCCTAACTATATATAGGATCTCAAACCTATGAAATGTAATATGTTTTATAATGAATCCTATATTGTATATTTATATAATACTATTTTATTATTTGTGTTTATTCTTTTAATTTTTTTTTGCCCTGGTGCGCTCCCGGGGCGCGTACTGGGGAGCGCCCCGGTCAGTGCAATTTTGCCGCGCTCCCCGGGGCGCGTACCGGTGAGCGTCCCGTTAGCGCTATTGGCGCGAACGAAAACATGACGTATCGCGTAGCCGCGTCCGCGTGATACCCACGGCGTTAGCCCGCCCAGAAGCCCAACGCGCATACGAACGTGCTACGTAAGTGCCCCGGGGCGCGCACCGGGGCGCGTAGCGTAAGCGTGTCGGGTCATGTGACCTGAAAAAAAACACTTTTCATTGGTTCATAACAGTTTTGGTTTCATAATGATTAAACCCCTGGTCTTGTGACCTGAAAATAACACTTTTCATTGGTTCAGAACTGTTTTTTTTTTCCAAATGATGAAAGCCTCCACCTTTTTTCCTCATTCTCACTTTGTACTTTGAGTTAGGAAGACCTGTTTCCAGAGCTATTACTACCTATTTCTACTCAGAAATGGCTACAGTAGCAGCAGCAGCTGGATCATCTGCCCCACCACCACCACCACCACCACAAGGACCACCAGAACATCTCATTGGTGGTCAAGAAGAAGAGGAGGAGGAGGAGGAAGAGGAGGAAGGGACAAGGCAGTTCCTGCAAGAAAACACTCCACCATACAAACCTAAGGAGCACTTCATATGGGAGTTTTTTAAAATCCCAACTGGTTTAAAAAAAGTAAACACTGCAAAGGTGACCTGTCTCATCTGTGGTGCTGTGCTATCCAGGGGGAACCCTACAAAAAAATATTCCTTTGGGAATCATACAATGATTCGGCATATGCAGCGTTTGCACCCTATTAACTTTTCAGCAGCAGAGATGAGAGAACTCTGCAAAAACCTACCCCATTCATCTGGCACAACCTCAACAACCAAAGAACCCACTCCATCGGGTCCAGAAGCAAGTCAGTTGATTTCAAGTAACCAACCAAAGGTTGGGGGATACAAAATTGTTTGTGTACATTGTGGGAAATTAATCACTTATGGTGAGCAGAGCATTACACTCATCATGCTTGCTGGTGATAACCACAAATGCACAAAGAAGCCTTAATTTTTTCCAGTTTTTTTTTTGCTCCAGCTGAGCCGTTTCCAAATCCCTGTTTTTGTTTTTCCCTATAAAACATACAAAAAAATATAAAACTGTTCATAAAAGCCAAGAAAAGTAAAAAATGTTCAAAAAAACAACAAAAAATATATAAAACAACAAAAAGAATAAAAAAACAGTTCTTTTTAGAACTACCTCCAATTTATAAAAAAAGGCTTCATTTTTTTTAAAGTCTGTTATTCTTTTTTCCCCATGGTACGCTCCCCGGTGCGCGTACCGGGCGCTCCCCCAGCGAAAATCGAAAAAAAAATATATAGATTTGCCCCGCGGGGCCCTTTTATAGCCCCCACTTCAAACCTAGGGAGTCAGGGGGGGTCTACTCTGCCCCCTTATGGTCATTTCCCCCTTTGTTTTTGCCACCTCTTGTGTCTCAATTTTACCGAGACACAAGATGGCGGCCGCTCCGGACTGTTTGGAATGTTTACAGACACCCGAGAGCCAATCAGCTTTCCGTGCGCAAGTCGCGTGGCGCGTCCGGTATATAGATATATGACCTTCACCTCCTTCCAAAGAACGAGCAGCCATCCCAAGGTAGGATTGAAGAAGCACTTTATTGTTCACATGTCCATGGGGAAAGCATTTCGGCGTGTCTGCCTTGCTCAGCGCCCCTCCTCAAAATGCTTCTCAGCTGCGATATGAATAGTCCTGCCTTAAGCGCTGTTGAGCTCACCATGCTCCGCCCCCAGTTGTTCAACTGCCCTCTTGTGTAGTCCAGGGTGTAAGGACTACATGTTCCACAATGCTCAGTATTGTACATTGCAGGAACAGAGAAGTTCCACGGGGTGACACATCCAAAGTGGGTGTGAAGGACAGGCGCAGGTGTAGTAGCATCCTGGGAGGTAAGGCACGTAAACAGTCCAGTGCTCTCTCAGTTCCACCTTGTCACCGCTGCAACCTTTCAGCCAGGAATATAGTACGGGGCCAGCACAGGAATCCCGGTTGCCCATAAAGGAAGTGCAATCACCTTCCTTACTGCAGTCTTTTGACAGCGTTGGGGTGGGTAAACGAACAATATTGCCAATGCACTTGATTGAAGAAATGCTCCACGGAGCCTGCCAGAATGTTCGTACCACTTGCATGGTGGGGGAACGCTGATATGCACACTGGCGTAGCGCATTAATTTGTGACCTTCACCTCCTTTCAAAGAACGAGCAGCAAACCCAAGGTAGGATTGAAGAAGCACTTTATTGTTCACATGTCCATGGCGAATGCATTTCGGCGTGTCTGCCTTCCTAAGCGCCCCTCCTCAAAATCCTTCTCAGCTGCGATATGAATAGTCCTGCCTTAAACGCTGTTGAGCTCACCATGCTCCGCCCCCAGTTGTTAAACGGCCCTCTTGTGTAGTCCAGGGTGTAAGGACTAAATGTCCCACAATGCTCAGTGTTGTACATTGCAGGAACAGACAAGTTCCACGGGGTGACACATCCAGAGTGGGTGTGAAGGACAGGTGCAGGTGTAGTAGCATATATATATATATTCTCTGAAAAAACCATAGGTTTCAAGGTAATTATAGTTAGTTGGACATTTCCCTCATACAAAAGCATAGAAATTCCCCCATTATAGTTAGTTCAGCTAACTATAACTTGAGCACCCGCAATGTACTGCTGATGACGTCACATATTGCATCACTCATGGCAAGGTCAGTGACATCACTCATGACATCACTGATGACATCTCAAATGACATCACTGATGACATCATCCCTGTGATAGAGTGGCAGACCTTCTCTCACCCTGATATAACCTTTGATACACACACTCAAAAATACGAACTAAAAGTTTCAAAACAATGGGCATACCAATCCCAGTTACAGCAAGATCTACACACACATCCACTCATTTACCAACAGTCCCTATACTCATACACCTATACATTCTGTTACACACCACCACTCATCCATAGAGTGACTGACACACATAGTCACACATGCAAACAAAATATCAAACATCCTTTTACTTGCATATACAGTTATACACACACTATCACACTTACTTCTACACAAATGTACACATACTTACTCTCTTAAACAATTACTTATAGAAACACAAACTTATTTGTACAGGAACTCTTCCAACCCCTCACTCTCACATATACTCACTTATATACACCAATACTCACATATACTAGTTTAAAACATATGCAGTTACTTATAAAGACACTATTGAGACAGTCATTCTCTCTCTAACACACCCATACACACACTCATCCACCTATACATTCCTGCACACATGCTGTCTTCAACACATACAAACAGTGAGTCACTCATTCATGCATCTATGCAGTAAGTAATACCCCCACCGAATGACACAGACACTCAGACACTCATACTGATACTAAAAAACTAACTAATAACCCATATAGACACTCATGTAGCTACTCACTAACCCATGCTGCCACTTATACACAAAGTGAGAGACTGATACAGATATTTTCATATTAAAACATTACTCACTAACCTATGCATTCACTAAGATACACTTAATCAGTCAGTTATACAATCAATGTTACAAAAAAAGCATCCATTTAGACACTTATATTCACATTTATTTTTCCATCGACCTTGAGATATACATATATAAAACATATTTAATTTTCAGAAAAACACACATTCACTGGATGATGTAATCAGTGATGTCCTTTGAGATGTCATCAGTGATGTCACTGACCATGTCATGAATGATGTAATATGTGTTGTCATCAGCAGTGCATTGCGGGCTCGCGAGTTATAGTTAGCTGAACTAACTATAACGCCCACATTTCTCTGGTTTTGTACAAGTGAAATGTCCAATTAACTATAACGTCCCTGAAACCTATGTTTTTTTTTGTGAATTTCTAAGGTATTTTAAATACTAATTTCTAACTATAACATTCCTGAAACCTATGTTTTTTTCACCTAATTTCTAAGGTTTTTTCAATGCTATTTTCTAACTGTGGCATGCCTAAAGCCTATGTTTTTTTCAGTGAATTTCTAAGGTTTTTTTAAATACTAATTTCTAACTATGCCTACAGAGGTCGGACATGTGGAGAAAGAGGAAGAAAGGTGCAGAAAGTAACAAGAGAAATTCAGAAAAAGGCAACAGAAGTCCAGGAAGACGAAGTGCAGAAAGAAATAAGAGCTTTGCAGAATTAACCAACAGTAGTGCAGAAAGAAGCCTTGCCCCCAACATTTTAATGACAAATACTGGTGGTAACTGACTCTGAATAAACATTTCGGGAGCCAGTGCTATGCTGAAAGACACTTAGGGGCCCATTAGGATGTCGGGCGGATTGCCTCCGCCAGGGTAGCGGTGGCCACCGCCACCCAGGCGGAGGCAATCCGCCCGACATCCTTCACTGCATTCCCCCCCGCCATATTACGATGGCGGAGGGGACCGTAGCGGTGAGGAAGACCGCCCGCCTGTTTTCCGGGCGGAAAAGGGAGAACATGGTGGCGGTGTCTATCAGCCATATTAGAATAGGCATTTGTCAATGCCTTTCCGTGGCGGCAATGCCGCAACGGAAAGGCATGCGGTGTTCACTCGGGGGGCCCCTGTGGGCCCCCAGAGTGACGGGCAAAGGGGGGTGGCACACGGGGGGTACCTGTGGTACCCCACTGCATTTGCATAATTGCAGCGGCAGGCACCGTGCGGTGCCTGCCGCCTCGGTAATGCATATGCGTGCTTTTGTTTTGAACATTGTGGCGGGCGGTGCAGTGAGCACCGCCCGCCACAATATTAACTTGAGGAATGCGCCCGCCACTGTGGCGGGTGCATACTAATGCCATTGTCGGGACCCCGCCCTTTAGGCGGGTGGTCCCGATCTCTGTTAGGGTGGCAGGCGGACTGTTTCCGCCTGCCATCCTAATGGACCCCTTAGAATACAGTGAAAACAAATATATACACTAGGGTACAGTATGAGTTGGGGTATCCCTGTGATTGGCATGACCTCCCCTGTAAGGCCCTAGTACATAATAGGGCAGGGGATTAAAACTACCTCTAACTCAGAGGTGCATAAAGAGGCAAGAGAGGTGCATAAACAGGCAGGAAAGGTGCAGAAACAGGGAACAAGAGTGCAGAAAGACAAAAGAGGGCTAACAAAAGAGGCAAGATATATGCAGAAAAAAGCAACAGAGGTGCAGAAAGAGGCAATAGATCTGCAGAAAAAAAGAAATAGAGGTGCTGAAAGAGGCATGCGAGGTGCAGAAAAAAGCAAGAGAGGTGCAGAAAGAGGCAATAAAAGTGCAGAAATAAGCTACAAATGTGCAGAAAGAGACAAGAGGGGTGCAGAAAAAGGAATGAGAAGTGCAGAAAGAAGCAAAAGAGGTACCAATGAGGCAATAGAAGTGCAGACAGAAGCAACAGAGTTGCAGAAGGTGGCATGAGGGTTACAGAAAGAAGGAAGAGAAGTGCAGAAAGAAGCAGCAGAGGCACTGATGAGGCACAAAGAATGCAGAAAGAGGCAAGAGAAGTGCAGAAAGAAGCAACAGAGGTACAGAAAGAGGCAAGAGTGGTGCAGAAAGAGGGAAGAGAGGTGTAGAAAGAGGCAAGAGAGTTGGACAAATAGGAAAGAGGGGTGCAGAAAGAGACAGGAGGGGTACAGAAAGAAGTCAAAGAAAAGGGGGGTTTCCTTTCTGTGGTTATTGAATAAAGTTTGTAGCTAGAATTTTGTGTAAATTTAAATACCACTGTTATTGTAGATCCTCCAGATGATCTAGCAGATGTGAACATATAAACCAAAGAAATATTACACTCCAGGATCAAGACTGGCATAGCAAACTGAAAATGCTTTGAAAGTAAGATTCCTTGACCACTAGTAGTTGTGACCCTGTTTTCAGTGAGACAAAAGTGTTTTTGTAAAAAAATCCTCAAGAGCCTTGTATTAACTCTATGCCATATATGTTTCTTTTAGATTTATGAAGTTTTTAACCATAAGTCCTGAGGAAGGTGTTCGATCCGAATAAGCACCGAAACGCGTCGACAACTTTGTTTATTTTAAAATATTTTACATTGTAACATTAGGAAGAATAAGTATATGTATGTATTTTGCTGTTTACATGAAACTGTCTGAATTTTTGAATATCAATGTTTGCTTTTTCTTCTTTTTTAAATAAATGTGACAACTTTTGATACATCTTTTGGTCTAAAGGTATGAGTTTTTGAGGATATTGAAAAAATCTGTCCTGCAACAGTGGTCTCACTCTATTGGTCTGATTTATTGTACAAACTTTATTCAATAACCACAGAAAGGAAACCCCCCTTTTCTTTGACGTCACTATTTCCCAGTCCTTTCTGGGTTGATTCGGGAAAACTCTCTCCTGTTTTTCGGTACAGAAAGAAGTAACAGAGATGCCGAAAGAGGTAAAAGAGGTACAGAAAGAAGCAAGAGAAGTGCAGAAACTACCAACATATGTGCTGAAAGAGGCAACAGAGGTGCAGAAGGAAGCACGAGAGGTGTAGAAAGAAGGAAGAGGAGTCCAGAAAGAAGCAACAGAGGTGCTGAAAGAAGCACGAGGGGTACAGAAAGAAGGAAGAGAAATGCAGAAAGAAGCAACAGATGTACTGAGGGAGGCCAGAGTGGTGCAGAAAGTGGTAACAAAGATGCAGAAAAATGAAAGTGGGGTGCAGAAACAAGCAAGAGAAGTGCAGAAAGAGCTAAGAGAATTGCTGAATGAAGTAACAAAGGTGTAGAAAGAAGGAAGAAAAGTTCTGAAAGAGACAAGTGAGGTGCAGAAAGAAGCAAGAAATGTTCTGAAAGAACCAAGCAAGATGCTAAAAGAGGGGTGCAGAAAAAGGTAGGAGGGGTGCACAAAGAGGCAGGAAAGGTACATAAAGAAGCCAGAGGGGTGCAGAAAGAAGGAAGGGAAGTGCAGAAAGAGTCAAGAGTATTGCTGAAAGAAGCAACAGAAGTGTAGAAAGAAGCAAGAGAAGGGCAGAAAGAGGCAAGTGAGGTGCATAAAAAAACAAAAACAGTGCAGAAAGAACCGACAGATGTGCTGAAAGTGGCACTGAAGGGTACAGAAAGAGCAAGAGAAGTGCAGAAAGAGGTAACAGAGGTACCAAGGAGGCAAGAGATGTGCAGAAACAGGCAGGAAAGGTGCAGAAATAAAGAACAGGGGTGCATAAAGAGGCGAGAGAGGTGAAAAAAAGAGAAAAGAAGGGTACAGAAAGAGGCAAGAGATCTGCAGAAAAAAGCAACAGGGGTGCTCAAATACACAAATGAGGTGCAGAATGTGGCAAGAGATATGCAGAAAAAACAACATATGTGCTGAAAGAGGCATGTGAGGTGCAGAAAGAAGCACAAGAGATGCAGAAAGAGGCAATAAAAGTACAGAAAGAAGCAACAGAGGTGCTGAAAGAGACAAGAGGGATGGAGAAAGAGGCCTGAGAAGTGCATAAAGAACCAAGAGAAGTACAAGAAGAAGCAACAGAGGTGCTCAAAGAGGCAAGAGGGATGCAGAAAGAGGCAAGAGAAGTGCAGAAAGAAGCAACAGAGGTGCTGAAAGAGGTACTGAGGGTGCTGAAAGATGCAAGAGAAGGGCATAAAGAAGCAACAGAGGTACAGAAAGCGGCAATAGTGGTGCAGAAAGAGGGAAGAGAAGTGTAGAAAGAGGCAGGAGAGTTGCACAAATAGGGAAGAGGGATGCAGAAAGTTGCAGGAGGGGTACAGAAAGAAGCAACAGAGGTGCTGAAAGAGGCAAGAGAAGTGCAGAACTAAGCATGTGAAATACAGAAAGAGGCAACAGAGGTGCAGAAAGACACAAGCGATGTGAGAAACAAGTAAGCGAAGGCTGAAAGAGGCAAGAAAATTGCTGAAAGAAGCAAAAGAGGTTTGGAAAGAAGCAAGTGAAGTGCAGAAAGAGGCAAGTGAGCTGCAGAAAGAAGCAAGTGTGGTACAGAAAGAACCAACAGAGGTGCAAAAAGAGGCAAGAGGCGTGCAGAAAAGGGGTGCACAAAGAGGCAAGAGAGGTACAGAAAGAGGAAGGAGAGGTGCAGAAAGAAAGAACATTGTAGAAAGAGGCATGACATTGCTGAAAAAAGCAACATAAATGTAGAAAGAAGCAAGAGAAGTGCAGAAAGTGGCAAGTGAGCTGCAGAAAGAAGCAATCGCAGTGCCGAAAGAACCAACAAAGGTGCTGAAAGAGGCAGGTGAGGTGACGAAAGAGGCAAGAGATCTGCAGAAAAAAACAACAGAGATGCAGAAAGAAGCAAGAGAAGTGCAGAAAGAAGGAAAACAGTGCAGAAAGAAGTAACAGAGGTGCAGAAGAAGGCAAAAAGGGTGCATAAAGATGTACGAGGGATACAGAAAAAGGCAAAAGAGGTTCAGAAAGAGGGAAAAGAGGTGCAGAAATTAGAAGAGATTTGTAGAAGGAGGCAAGAGAAGTTCAAAAAAAGAAAGAAATGGGCAGAAAGAAGCAACATAAATGCAGAAAGAGGCAAGAGAGGTGCAGGAGGATGCAAGAGAGGCTTGCACACCATTAATACCAATTTAACACCCACATTTAGCACTAAGTAACAGGTGACCATTCTAGGTTTGCAAAAGGCCTTTCACGATGCTGTAACACTTGTTGCTGCATTTTTGGGAACATTTGAGCCGTTTGAGCTTGAAACAAGGATTTTTTTGGTCAAACCTGCAGATTAGAGAGCAGATGATGAATTATGTGGCTAATGTAGAAAATGTATAATTGTGCAAAAGTCGGTGTAGACAAACAGTTGCATAATTACAGTGGCCCTGCTCATACCTCTGACTAGGTCTACAAGTGCTCCTCAGTGATTCCTTCTTTTTTGTCACTGAGATCAAAGTTAAGCTTCAATGTAAACGAGGAAGACTAAACCTGAGGTTACCACTCCACAACACAGACTACCATGCCACATATTTACTCTCCATAACACAAAATGCCACTCTACACAATTCCTATACACTACATACCACGTACTTTCTATCCACATAATTTCACTGCACAACATACCACATAATTCCACTACACACAACGTACATCCACTTCACTCCAAAAAACATTAGTAAAAAACTTTTACATATACAACGGCAATAGCTCAACTCTCGCAAATTTGAAAACTACTTTAACTAGTAGTCACGTTTGCAGAGTGGTGGAGAAAGGGTGCCGGGCCTCCAACGAGCCCTCAGGAATTCTGCTGTGTAGGATTTATAGGAGGTACCAGAAGGGCTTCTTGGCCCTCAGGAGTAAAGTGGATTCATGCCCCATCCCGTAGTCTGCCAGGAGGCGCGTTTGCAGAGTGGTGGAGAAATGGGGCATGGCTTTGAAGATGTCTTGGCAATCCTACTGTGTGGGACTCACTGAAGGTAACAAGAGGGCTACTTGGCCCCCAAGGACATCCTTGGAGGTCAACTACCCCTCCTATTACCTCCAGTTAGTACCACACAGCCTGATTGCTAAGTTCTCATAAAAGACCATACCCCCTTTGCCCATCATTCTGCAAAGTCACTTCCTGGCGCGCACTTCCATTCGGATTGAAGGCCCATCACTGCTGGGGGTCTTTAGAGGCCAACTAGCCTACCTCTTACTTCCAGTAAGCCCCAAACAATGGAATGGCTGAGAGGTGGACCCAGGCCACACCCTCTTTCTCCACCACTCTGCAAATGCGCTTCCTGGCACGTTCTAAGTTGGAGATTAAGTCCCCTTGAATACTGAGGGTCCCTGGGGCCAACTACCCCACCAGGTACTTCCAGTAAGTGCCCCACAGCTGGATTGCAGAGAGGTGGTCTTAGGCCATGCCCCTTCTTACACCACTCTGCAAAAGCGCCTCTTAGTCCACTGCTGCTCGGGGATGAAGTCCACTTGTGTCCTGAGGTCCTCAGGGCACAAGAGGACCTCATCACCCCACCAGCAGTGCACCAAGAGGTGTGTTTGCAGAGTTGTGCAAAAAGGGGCGTAGCCTCGGACCACCTTTCTGTAATCCAGCAGTGTGGCTCTTACTGGAAGTACCTGGTGGGCTACTTGGCCCTCAGGGACCCTCAGTATTCAAGGGGACTTAATTACGCAACTTAGAATGTGCCAGGGGGAGCGTTTGCAGAGTGCTGCAGGCAGGGGGCGGGACTCCTGCAAGAGGCTGGCTTTTTAAAAATACAACATTTCTTTGAAAAGGGTTGTGTGGCCCCTATTCTTTCAATATGTTTTGGGCCCATCCTCTGGGGGCATGGCCAGATGCTTTAAAAAAATGTATTATAGGGAAGGGGCCCCCTTCCATGGGTCACTAGTGCCCCCGGGGACCCAATCCCCCAGGGCTTAGCCATTTTTTATGTTATTTAAATTTTGAGATGGGGAAGCACGCAGCCCCCACCCCTGGCCAATTTTGGCCTCAGGGACCCCATCACACTGAGCCCGGCCATTCGTTTTTGTTTGTTTTTTAAAAAGGGAGGGGGGCCGAGTAGCCCTCCTCCCGGGCTACTTCTGGCCCCGGGGACCCCATCCCCTGGTGCTGTCCTTTGTGTTGAGGACCGGGGGAGCCCCAATGCCCCCACTGTCCCTGCCAGCTTCCCGCCTCCTGCGGGAGCCGGAAATGCTTTTGCACAAGGGACGCTGCTGAGATGCAGCTCCCTTGTGCAAAAGCAATCAGCTTTGGTCTTTGGGCGCAAGAGCAGGTTTCCTGCCCTTGTGTCCAAAAACCGAAGCAGAGTTTGCTATGACAGGGCGGGAGCCGTGTTCCCGCCCTGCCATAGCAAAGAGCAATGTCCCGGGTTGGGCACCCTGGGACATTGCAGGAGCCGGCCCTGGGGGGTGGCGGTTCATTAGGCCATCAAGGGCTCTAGGAGGGGGGCTGCACTGCCCCATTTCCTAATTTGCATAGCCCTAGGGAGGTGAGGGTTTCCGGGGCATTGGGGGCCCACAAGACCCCCCTCATTATTAAAAGAGGCCCCGGGGAGGTGGTGGTCCCTGGGGGTTGGGGGGCCCATGACGTCCCACCAATATTTAAAGAAGCCCCAGGGAGGTGGTGGTCCCTGGGGCTTGCGGGGGGCTTATGCCCCTGCATATAATTAGGAAATCCCCGGGAAGGTTGGCGGGCCCCCACATACATCATGAATATTGCCTCCAGGACTTGGCCCACCCGGGGGCTTAGGATAACGAAGCGTGGGAGCCAGAACTTTGGTTTTTTTTTCTCTTGGCCGGATTTGGGCACCTAGTGCGAATTCAACTGTTTTTGTAAAAAAACAATGCCTATTTGTACCTGTTGGTCCTTTTGGGACCCAATGAGCAGGCCTAGGGGGACAGGGTGTTTCTACCCTGCCCCCATTTCTTATTTTTCAACCTTTTGTCTACTGTTTTCTTGTGACTCGGTTACTGAGTCACAAGATGGCTGCCAACATATTCCTGTTTAGAGTGTTGGCAACCAATCCGAATGAAACTTGTGCCCGGGAGTAGTTGTGACCCCTCCTCGGTGCTCAGATATTGATATTTTTATTGTTTGAATTTATGAGGAACTACTGAACGGATTTACATAATTTACAAAAAAAAAGGTCTCTTTCTGAACAAAGAGCTACCTTTGTGCCAAATATGGTATAATTCCGTTCAGCAGTTCGGGCTGTAGCCTGTTCCAATTTTTCCTATGGAAATGAACATGCGTAAAACACATTTTGGGACCCCCTTTTTTCTCGTCCCCCGCTTGACTAATCACCCCCAAAACTTTCAAGACTGAAGCTGACTGGAGCGTGTCATTAGTTTTGAACATTTTACCAAGATTCGTCAAACAGTGCCAAAGGTATTGGCAAAAGAAAAAACACTTTTTGAATAGAAGCAAGGTCCTAACTATAACTTCCTACTGGTGACTGCTAGTAGGTAATATATATATATATTCCATGTTACCATGCTGAGGCCCCGGTCAGGCTGCTATTGTTTGTTCTATTGCAATAGCCCTGTCGGCTGAGCTGCCAAAAACAAATAACAACATCTTCCACCAAATAGCTTGCTTAAAATCTAAGTAACAGCCTCGTATTTAGGCTCCTGTTTAGATTTTGGATATGATGTGTATCATTGCATGTACACATTATCTTGGAATGGGGATTATTGACACACATTTGTGGGATGTTGCAACTTGTTTCTTAGGTAGAAGGCCACAAATAAAGGTGTATTATTGTTGTGATATTTGCAGTAGATATTTTGTCTAACCCATTCATTAGCGGGATGGGAGATTGGGACATTGTACGGTTTTAATAGCTGTACTAATTAGTCTTATTTTTTTCTTCATTATTGTTTTTGGATGACAAGATAAAAGCCTGATTTAGAATATTGCAGATTGGGTTTTCTATGACAAAGATGTTGATTTCTCCATGCTCTTTAATAAAAGTCCCATATTATATTATTGTAGTAAGGTAGATGGCTTATTTGATACAGGACCCCATATGCCAAACTATGCCAAACTTTAAATCCGGCCCAAAGGCATTTTTTTGGTGCATGAGAGAGTAAGGGCGGGTGGTCATTTTAGCATTCATTGATAGCTCTACTTGCCTCTCTGCTCTGCATTTCTGTCTATGGCCCGTAATTTAGACCAGATTTCTGATAAGTTAATAGCCTATATTGATAAATGTGGAAAGTAAAAGCAAACAAAATGTACTTAACCATTTGGGTGAGGATATGCCGAAAGAATGTGTTGTGCCCAGAGAGGAGCTCCTCCGAACTTTAAAGGTGGGGAAGTCTTGCTCTGTAGAGGATGTCAACAATGCACACATAGTAGGTGCCAATTGGTGTAAGGATCTGTGTCTGAAAATCTTATACTTCATGAGACACATAAGTGAAGTAAAGAATAATGACGTAGCCCAAAGTGCCACATGACTCCCATAACATGTGCAATGGTGGTGGTCTTCTTGGTTTCACATAGTATATGCTCCTTGTGTTTCAGAGCCTTCCTTGCTAGGCAAGATTCTTAGATGCTGCGGCCGGGACCCTATTCCAACTCATCATGTTTTTCATATGATATTATCCAAGACTTATTAGATACAAAGAAGTATTCCAAGGTAACACTACAGATCATAAATTTAGACTTTGGGCCTGATCACAATCTTGGCAGACAGGGTTACTTCATCACAAACATGACGGAAATCGAGTCCTCCAAATTGCATTTCCTTTATATCCAATGGAACTTGTAATACAGCGGATGGGATATCCATCATGTTTGTGATGGAGTATCCCATTCGGCAAGATCATAACCAGTCCATTTGTTTGCACACTATTACTGGAGAATTTGTTTCAAGTATTACAAATACTATTGCATATATTTCCCAAGACGAGCAAGAGGTATTGGCAGCTTGCACAGACTTTGTTTACATTGCTTTTTGGTCAAAGATGGTACTAAGGTATTGCCAGTGTTGTAGAACTAAATGCCAAGTGCCAGGATTGAAAGAACTACACTAATGTGCATTCCTTATTTTACTGCTTATGAACATCTAAAATGAAGTATAATTTAATAAAAGACTCGATTTACAAATCATTAACGGTAGTTATCAATATATTTATTTGTATTATAGTTTACAGTTTCAGTTTCAGTTTTTAACGTCTTTATTTCGAAGTTTTTCTTCATAAAAGACATGCATAATAAATACATACACAAAGCCCACAACAAATATGTACAAGTTTATACAAACAATTAAAATTATCATGAAACTTGTTTAAAAAAACAATTAAATAGCATAGAAAGACGTTAATATTAAGGTTAATACAAGTATAAAAAGACATTTCAGGATTTCTACCCAGGGAAAATAGGTTAAGTCCAACATATTTGACATTCAGCTATTGACTCTTCGTATACACCTTGCTCTGATTAACCAGGCCCACCCAAGGAATTTTGCCACCCCTATAGTCAGCCATTCGGCTGTATTATATCTCAGGATTGACATTACTTCACTGCTCACCCGGGTATTTAGTCTTTTACATATTGGCTTTAGCCACTTATGGCGCGGTTCACAGTAAGCTGGGCATGCAAACAGGAAGTGCCCTAAGGATTCTTTTTGCTCATGACACCAGGGGCAGGACAAGGACTCTAGGTTCTGCCTTCTATTAGTAAATTCCCTTAGTGGCAAAGTTCCTACACAAAACTGATGATATAGTTTCCTATCGGAACTTTTAAGAATAGTGTCCCAATAGGTCTCAGTATGTGGGACTACTTTATAGATCAAAAACATGCTTGTCAAGTTAGATTTCTCAGAAAGCGTAACATATTCTTCTTTAACTATGGACCAGAAAAGAAGTTTAAAGTCTTTTTTGACGGGAAAATGTGATTACCCGGCTCAGTCCAAAGCGAATGGAGGCCCACTCTAATTAGTGTATTCTTAATAGATTTAAACCAGGGTATATCCCCTAACCCTTGTTGCGCTCTTACATCCTGTATCTCTTTGGCAAACATGATTAATTCCGGGGTAGACCAGATACGTCTCCATAACGCAACCATCCTATATTGGGCATGATGTTTAATAGAATGAAAGCCCATATCTAGCATAAGTGGTAATGATGGTGTTGAAGGTGGGAGACTCACTAGACTGCGAAAAAATGTGTCTGGATCTTATCCAAAGTAGCCAGATCCACATTCCCCCAAAGGTCAGCCCCATAAAGTATGGCGGTACAAATTTTGGCGCTATACATTTTAAGCGCCGGTAGAACTCTTTTAGTCAGGGAGCAACGTTGTTCTTTCACAAGGCACCCTGATAGTCGTGCAAATTTTAGACTAAGTGCCTCAATTTGTTCTTTCGAGCGTAACCTATAATCAATAACAACTCCTAAGCATGTCATAACCTCTACTTGTTCTAAGCTAGTCCCATTCATCGTTACATGGCCCCTCCGGGGTTTATTCTTTGTCAGGACCATAAACTTAGTCTTAGAAACATTAATTTCGAGGTCGTTTTGGCTACAAAAGTCCACAAACTTGTTTATAGCTAACTGAAGACCCATCTGTGTTTTTGCTAAAATTAGGGTGTCATCAGCAAAAATTAAAAGGGGAAATTTGGTCCCACCCAGTGTTGGTGCATCTGTCGGAGTTGCTGAGAGGAACTGGACCACCTGGTTGATAAAAAGTATGAATAGGGTGGGGGCCAGGACACAGCCCTGTCTCACTCCGCGGGTCACAGGAAAAGAATCGGTCACCTGTCCCTGGCGACCCCACCTTACTCTGGCGAAATTTTCCTTGTGCAACCTGATTGTAAACTCAAGAAGGGCAGATGGTACACCCATTCTCCTTAAAGCTGCCCACATCTTTCCTCTGGGGACCAAATCAAACACAGATTTGAGATCCACAATCGCTGCGTATATTGTACCTCCTCTTAGAAACACAGTCTTCCAGTAAATCATAACAAATCTGAGTACTTGGTCAACTGTGCTTATGTTGGCCCTGAAGCCAGCCTGCAGTGGAGACAGGATGTTTTCTTCTGTCATTCAAAACTGGATTCTACCCAGCAGCATTCTGGCGATTACCTTCTGCAGGGCATCGATAAGACTGATGGGGTGATAATTTCCCGCATCCGTCTTATCCCCTTTTTTATACACAGGTAGGATCTCCGCCCCTTTCCAAGAGTCAGGGATTCTGACACCTCTAGCTATGGCATTAGCTAATTTGGTTATGTAAGGGACCCAATTTTCTTGATCATATTTAAAAAGGTCCGCTGGGACACAGTCCATTCCGGGAGCTTTCCCATTCTGAACTAGTTTTAAATCTTTAACAGCCTCCAGTTCCGTGAAGACTATCTGGTCATGTGAAGGAACTGCAGTCGGAGCACTGATAGTCTCCCCTAGGTTATGGGAGATCAGATCTGTGTTACTGAACTGCGCCGAGAAGTGCTTAACCCATGTCTCGGCTGGGACGTAATTAGCTGGAGTTTGCTGGTCCCCTGTCCCTCCCCATTTCACTACTTCCCCGAATTTTTGCTGGTTGGTGGAAATACTGGCCTTATGCAGATCTAGGCAACGTTGCTCGTCCCAGTTTATCTTCGCCTGCTTAAGCACCTTCTTGTAGTTTGCCCTTTCTTGCTTAATGTCTGTGGCTGATCTAATTTTAATAGCAGCTATCAAGGAGCTATGGGCAAGATGGCAAGTCTTATCATACCATTTGGCTCCTATTTGAACCGAGCCAGTTTTCCTTCTTTTAACTGGTTCAATAAAAAAAGTTTTAATTTTGTTAAAAAGGGTCTCGTGAATCACCCCAATTTGTTCCAGTGTGCTCGCATCATCTAGTATAGGCACCATCAATTTGGTTGCTGCTGATACCTCTTTTGAAACCTCATCTATAAAGTAGGATCTTCCAGAAACCTAGCCCAACGTACCCTTCTACAATCGTTCGTAAGAACAGCCTCAGCAGTAATTAAGTTAGTTGCACTAGTTCTCTGTAAGTCACCATTTATTGATAAGTTTATTACTAGGGGATTATGATCACTAGTTTAAGTTATTCTGCACTTTTATAATACAGGTTTCGTTTGTTTTCAGCTCTAGGAAGGCACAGAGGTTTCACCTGCAAAATATAGTCAGTTACAGTGGCGGTTCGCATAGGGCATGCTGCTGGGCAGGAGAGGGGCAAGGTGGGGGGGTAGTAAACTTGGACATAAAATGTAATGGAGGAAAGTAATTATTACATTCCTCCATTCCATCGTATGTCCAAGTTTACTATTCCCCACCCTGCCCCGCCCGCAGCACGCCCTATGCAAGCCACCACTGGTCAGTTATACATAAATTACATAGATTGCCACATACAAGTCTCATCACGGGCTTGATGACATATGATCACATCACACCCTATCCTGATGGAACTCCACTGGCTCTCCTTGTCGGTCCACTCCATCTTGAAAATCAGCTGCATCATTTACGAAGCATCACCCATTCTTAAGTTACAGTCAAGCTCACCATCTCTAAAGGCTCATGGCATACCTGCAGCCAAAATACTATCAGACTGGTGTCCAAGACGTGTACAAAAGAAAGATAAGACAGAAGACAATGTCAATCTCTGCACCCAGGATCTGGAACATCTCAATATCTATCAGCATTGACACAACGCTGCTCCAATTTAGAAAAAATAAAGACTGTCTTCTTTAAAGAACACTACATCACAGTAAATTAACAGTACACTTTAGTTCCAAGAACATAGTGATTTCTCCTATCAATCACCCTGTAGAGCACTCTACTCCATTTTGGCTAGGTTTGCACTGTGCAAATACTGTATATATATACATGCATACAAGGTATGTCACTTGTCATATTATATATTGTGCATTTGAATGTATATGACAATATTTTAAAATAGTTACTACTTGTTGTAGATCTCAGGAATCAATTCTGCAATGCAGTTTGAACCCTGCAGGAAGAAAAGGCAAAGTCAAGATATTCTAAGTCTCTGCCTTTCTTCTCTCTTTTGTCCCATTCAACTTTCCCTGAATCTAGTTAGCTATCACGTTTGCTGGATCTAGATACAAAGGTAATACAAACCTGACAGAATCCAAGTTGATTTTCAAGAGGCTTTTCTAGCAGTGGCCTAGAAAATAAACATGCCAGTTTATTTTTAAAGTATGTCAAATCAAGACTTGTGAGAAACAGAAAAGGCTATTTGAAAAAAGGATATAAGGAGAGAGGGTAACTATGTGATTGCGCTCATTGACTACATTAGTTAATGGGCAGAGCTTGATGTAGTTTCCAGGTTGAATACAGTATTCATGGTAAATAATTTGGATAATATGTTTCTGAGAGAAAGGTTACCAAGGAAGGTCCTAAGTGATAATGATCCACAGTTTAAATCTGTTGCAGGTAGAGGAATAACGCATTCAGGATAGAGCTACACTTTTGAATACTTCTGTTTATCACCCTGTAGGTAATGGTGCTGTTGAATGATTAACCCCTTGGCTGCGGCGGTAATTCCGCCGCAGCGCTAGGGGGGAAGGGGGCGGCGTGGCGCCGCCATGCTCGTGACGGAAATCTGCCCCAAAGTCTATACATCAAGGGGCAGATTTATGCTAACTAGGGCATCCCCAGGGATGCGCCAGTTAACGTGCGCCACAGTGCACCACAGCTCCGCCACCCATGGTGCGCCGCATTTATAATGCGGCGCACCATGGTGCAAAAACGGCACAGATGCGTGACGCATCTGTGCCGGAAATGTGGCGCATTGCTGGAGTTGCGTCGCAAGTGCGACGCAGCTCCAGCAAGGCTCGGGGTTACACCATCTGCACAATGCTGCGTCAAGACCTACGCCTGCTTTAAGCAGGCGCAGGGTTTTGACGCAGCATTGCCCTGAAAGTGACTGAGTGAAATCTCATAGATTTCACTCAGCCACTTTCAGGAGGCGTTCCTGCGCAGGAACGCCCCCCCTGTGCAGGAACGCCTCCTTATGGCGCAGTGCTTTACAACGTGACGCATCTCCTAGATGCGTCACGTTGTAAATAGGGCGCATTGTTTGCACCGCAGTTGCATCAAATAAAGTGACGCAATTGCGGCGCAAAGAGGCGCAACGGCCTCATAAATCTGCCCCGAAGTATATGCCTGGTATGAAGGCAAACCTGTATACCAGCTCCATGTAAGGGTACCCTCAACTCTTCCCTCAAAGAAAAAAATTGCAAAGTTTTGGGATCTATGAACCAGGCAATCCTATATGAGGTCATCTTTGCCTCCAACCCCACATTTCACCTAATATGCGCCAGCCACTCCTGTTTTGTTGCGCAATCTTCTGAGTATTGTTCTGAATTCCAGTCTGTCTATTATATCACTGAAGTCAGACCGAGAAGGGCTACAGTTTCTACAGCACTGGATCTTTACATTACTAAACAATTTCTGCCTTGCCACCCATGCCGTCAGATTTACATTTTTTTGAGCACGTATCAGCGCAGAGTTCAACCAATTTGCAAAAAAAATTACGAAATGATCAGAGGGAAGCAAACATCATCACATGCTTCATCACTAGAATGTGCTACCCTTTGACACCAGCTGCATTACAGTCTTTTTGCGTGATAATTAAAATTCATTCATGCAGATTTTCCTTTAAATAAACTCCATTAGTCGAGCTCATTTGTCAAATCCACTTTCAACATACAATGCCTAATGGTATCGCAAGGCATTAAACTCTAATCTCATTATTTATTGCTTAAAGCAGTTTACATGTATTAGTCTAATAAACTGTAAGCAGTGCATTAGCTGATGTTTGCTTCCATCAAGAATAATTATTAGAGAGTGATATGCGCATGCCAATAACACTGAGGGTATATTTTTACTAGTCGGTTTTATGAAATCAGAGCTATGAGAGATTTAAAGAAAATTAAAAAAGTAGAAAATACGTCCCTACAGAGGAAAAATGGAGTGGGTATATAACATTTACTGTATGTCATCCGGTGCATTATTTCTGATGCCATTTATAAATGTAATGTCATTAATATCTGTGCTTCCTTCTAAGTCTCTCAGTTTCGCAGATAAGGGAACATGCTCAGAAGATGATGTCCATATGTGTCCACGACCCGACAGGATTAAATGGACAAGATGGCGTTAGAAATAACGTTTTTTTAACTGACAAGGATCTAATCACTAGAAAACGGACTTCACTACTGATAGTTTTGTGTAAATGTAGCGCACCTAGGTACCATTTTTGCACTTGTCCAAAAAATGAACTAAACTCATATTGCTCTATTGTTGTTATCTGCGTAATGTGATGAGGTACAAATAATATCCATTAAATGCAGCTTTCAAAAGTAAAAGATCAAATTCCGAAACAATTTGCTCCTGAAAGGATTGCTTTAGAAGAAGTGAGACAAAAATGTCAAAGCACTTTCTTTCTGTAGGTTTGAAAAGATCCCAGTAACATGTAAATGTGATGTAGTCATTTTGTCCTGTGATAATATTTTAAGATGTTAGTCGTAATCTAAATTGATACCTCGTTGCCAACTGTGTGCCACCTGTAAGTAACTTCTCACAGAAAAAAAGGCAAAATACATGAAAACGTGCAATTATAAGCACTCATTTTCATTCAAATGTATTTCAAAATGGTCACCAAGGTCCAAAAGGTTAGCCGGAAGGCCAACTTGTGATACTTCTGAAAGTGAGCCTCAGAAAACAACTGTAACAGAAGTGCAAGTGCCATAAATCAGCAGATTATCAGGTATGACTCTTTCCTACTTACTGAAAAATAATTTATTTTGTTATTTCATGTCCAGTGCAACAAATGGAAGAATGTTTATCACATTTGTGCCAAATGTGCATGAGGGCTTGCTGAACACATGTATGTGCTCTCTCCCGGGATACCAAACAATTAGTGCAGAAATCAAATGTGATAGATACATAGACGATCATACTGTCTGGTAAGAGAAGAACGCTACAACACCAAAAAGAGTTAAGAAGGATTTGTATATTTGATTCTTCCATTATTGGTGTTCCTTCCACACAAGATATTGTGCCCAGTGGTATGGTGGGGGCAGGGACGCTTAGCCCCCGGATGAAGGCATCCGTATTGGTGGGAACCCAGGTAAAGCAGCATAACCTGGAAACACATAATGTTCTGTCATGGAATATTTCAGGTATAGCTGGGAAAATCCAGGACCCAATATGGCTGCAGTTTAACAGGCAGTTCTCTGTGATTTGTCTGCAGGAGACCTGGCTGGTCGACTGCAACCTATCGGAGGGTTATAAAGCTTTTTTTGTCCCTGCAACACCGTCGATACACAGCAGAGCTAGTGGTTGTTTGGCCATATTTATAGCATTGGCAGTGACTTGTAAGATCCAGCAATTCCCTTATTTTTAATAAAGACACTCAAGCAATCATTTTGAAAAGAGGAAAGAATAGTCTGGGAATTATACATTTCTATAATACTATGGCTTTACAGGGGAAGTGTAAAATTGTTCAGTTATGCACCCTTTTAAGGAAGATGTGTGCCTCTGTTACAAATAGCCTTATGATAATGGAAGATTTTAACATCCACCCTTGTGGTGACCCGGCAACTGTCTGTATGAAGGAGCTGAGGTATGCAAGGATGTGGGGCTTTCATTTTGAGCACTCGTCACAGGGGGATGCCCTTAGTTGCATGCTCAACCCTTTTTGACCTGCTCCCATTAATGACATTTTTGCACCCGCTTAGTAAACAGCTTGTACCTTCATCTAAAGGCTGGTATAAGGGCTCTTTCATTGATCATATTTTGATCTCTGCTGGTTTACAGAGCTATTTACAAAGGTTTGCAATCATAGAAAGTGCATTTAGTGACCATAATCCCGTCTGTGCACTTCTGGGGGAAGGGGGCTGTTGTTGAGTCAAGACAGGATTTCGGTGGCAGGCAGGATGAAACTTACAGATGGAAGGGCGCAGAGTAAAGTGGTCACTGATCGCTCCAGATTAATTCCATAGTGAGGTGAAAGTTAAATGCGCAGCTTAGATTACATCTTGTGTGTCTCCGGATACCCGTCGAGAGGGAGTTCATCTCCAAGGTAGGGAATTTGCTAAGTGCCCCTTACCATAGATCTTTTCCCTCTGAACCTAGATGGTTCGATGCTTCCTGCTCTAAGGCTGCAAGACTTCTAAAGGAAGCCCTAAAAATCACACCAAGAGAGCAATCTCTGATTAGTGTCCAACGTCGCTCATATAAGCAGGCATTGGAATCTAGGAAGAGAAAATTGAAGGAGGAAGCTTGCCGTGAACTACTGGAGCCTAGTACCTTAGCAAGTGGCTTTAGATTTTGGGGCATCATTAACCGCCCCTTATTTGAGAAGTCAAGGGATGGAGAAATGGCCACCAATATAACTGAGAATGAATGGGTGACACATTTTACATCTATTTGTAAGGGTGTCAAGGAATCTGAAAAACCCCAAGATAGGGGTAACATGTATTTTCTGTTAATATTTTAGGAAGGAGGTGGAGGTGGGCCTCTTAGGGTTATATGGTAATAAAGCCCTAGGACTGGATGGTATCCCTCCGGACCTCTTTAAATCTAATCCTCAGTTATGGGCTCCGGTCCTGGTGGCCGTGATTAACGCAGCTGCCAGGGTCGGGTGTCCAGAGTCCGGGGGTACGTCTACAATTTTACCGGTTTTCAAGAAGGGGGATCGAAATAGCACTTTGCGCTATAAACCAATCTCCCTCCTTGATTCTGTAGTTAAGGTCGTTAGTGGGGTAATCTTGAGAAGATTAGCCAACTGGGCGGAGGAGAATGCGATAATCACAGACATTCAGTATGGGTTGGTTCCACTCGGGGCATTCCACCTTATCTCAATGCCTTAATTTATACCTGATCCAGGGGAAATATACAATCGCCCGCCAGGGTACGCTCTACATGGCCTTCATGGATTTATCCTCCGCATTTGACTGTGTCAATCAGGGGAAATTGTAGCAATCCATGAGGGCCATGGGGGTGGAGGATAATCTGGTTGGATTTCCCAAGGCTCAGCATAGGGATACCAAGGCCAACATCAGATATGCCGATGATCTCTATGTTTCTAGGGACTTTAATATTGAGAGGGGTGTACAGTTGGGATGCATTTTGGCCCTGTTTTTATTCAATCTATATATAAACAACTTACTCAAGACGCTGGTAACAACAGGGGCTGATTTTCCTTATGTGGGTTGTCGGGGTCTGCCCGTCCTGCTTTATGGAGATGACGCTGTCCTCACTGCTAGAACAGCAACGGGTTTACATACCCTGCTTGATACCTTTTGGAGATTTATGGAGGATTGAGACCTAGCAATTAATAATTCCAAATCTTGCATCATGCAGGTCGGGTAGCGTCCCTAGAAGGAGTATCCCTTTAAAGTGGGCAATGAAATGGGGCCCCTGATAACAACATTTTCCTATCTGGGCGTCCTGTTGATGATAAATTGAACTGGGGGCCCCTCATTCAGAAGACTAAGGGGGAGGTTACAAGGGCCAACACGCAATCTTCAGCTTTGCCTCCAAAATGGGTAAGCGCCCTGTGGCAATGTTGAAGTTATACCAGGCGAAAAGTGTTGCTCTTGCGAGCAATGGGAGTGGACTATGGGGCTAAGCTACAACTGACGCTATACAGGTGGTAGAGAACAACTTTTTAAAACGCCTCCTTGGAGTGCCAAGAGGTACATCTAATTTGGTGGTCCACAAAGAAGTGGGGCTGCCTTATTTTAGTGACAACCTGGCTATGCACCCCTTGTTGCTCTGGCTGAATGATGAGTTAGCTCTTAACCATCAGATTCTAAGGGATATTTT